>NC_139751.1:84695-444291 GCF_964211835.1 Anser anser
ACAGAGGTGTGATGATAAAACACATTTAATAGCTGTTCAAAAGCTTCTGCAATAGGGTCATTATAGGAAAGAACTCAGGAATATGCTTGGTTGCTTTTTTCAGCATCATTTTGAAGATCCTATGACTACCAGTTTAGGATTTCAGAACTGATCAGAGGGAGACATTTTATTGTTCGCTTGAGCAGATTAAAAAAGAAGCCAACAAATTAGTGCCATAAACCAACCACAAAGGACTAAACTGTTTTGCAATTGAACTGATGAAAGCTAACTAGCAGAGCAAAGAAACGAACCATGTAGGTGCCAGCCAGCCAGATAAGTGTTTTACAAAAGGGGGAATCCAGAGGGAAGTTCTTTCCTATCGGAAGCCATTATCGTGATTCAGAACTGGAAGCACTGTCTCTCCCTCCGTAATTCCCGTGTGATAAGATGCCCTTTCCCAATCATATACAAAGAGAACAATCAGGAGCACAAAAGAAAACAGTCACAATCTTTAATGAAGAAAACCACAGGAAAGATTTGACAACAAAAGAAAATGGAGCAGCTGTAAATATTCATAAGAGGGGTTTAAGTATCTCAAAAAGGTTATGGTGTTTCCACTGAAAATAGATGATTCTGCCACAAGAGAAGAGTAAGTCAGGGAGATGACACAGAATTAGCGTTGCTTTCTCACCTCCAGCCTCCCCCCTCACCATTTCAAGATGCTGGCTGATCTGATAAGTTAATTTAGGAAGTGCTTTTCTTTAAAGCTGTGACCAGCCTCTCTGAACATCAGTGCTTCATGAATCAGCCAGGCGCTTCGTCAGGAATTCAGCAGCACATCACAAAGCTACATGAATCAAGTCGAACAAGGGCTTGGGCACTGGTGCCTTAGCATAACAAAAGGCAGAGGTATCTCCTGCCACCTGAACACGCTTCCCAGGAGGATCTGGCCCACCTTCTGTGGGCAATTCCTTCCTCTGCAGGGCTCACGGAATCCCTTCCGCCCAAGCAAACAGCTTCAATGGTAAGGGAGAAGAGTTCCTCCAGCTTTACAGGGAGGCTGCCATAGCCTAGTAATAGCCACAATGTTTTCCTTTCCTTTTCTGATTTTATTGCTTTAACAGGCAGTGTGATTCCATCCCATTCAAGGGCCTGGGTTCCCATACATCCCACACTTATTTCCACTGTGCAGTTCTGTGGGAGGAAGATATCAGTGTGGAAAAAGATCAAACCAATCCTTTGCTTTGTTGCGAGCCTCAGATTTACAGGTGCTAATCACCATGCAGAGATATGACATACGCGTACAGCAGGAACCGAGCAGATCTAGAGAGCGTGTGATGTTGTGTACTCTCATTAAGGCTTCAAAGGTGCTGAAGAAATTCGGCGCCCAAAGGGTGGGACTAATTTCGCCTAACTTTAACCATCCAGAAGTTGGGCGCCTGGTCTGGTTGTCTGGTTGTCTAGACTGCCTCTGGTAGTCAATAAAGAGCAAGGCAAGTGCCTCCAGAGGCTGCTTCCTCCCACCTATCCTAGCTGCCTATTTTAGGATGTGATGAATCACTGTCTGGAGATGCCTATCTCATTACATTAGCCATAGAGGGAGTCTCAAAGATGAAATTAGAATACACGGCCAGTTTGATGGCTGAAGCTGGGAGGGAGGCAAATCCAGGCCCAGTGTTTGATGAATTTTATGAGGAACATCCTTTGAAAATCCCAGCCTTGGCTTCTAACATAGAGCAGACAGAGGCTAATGAGAGGAAAAAATACATTACCACACTGAATTCTCATGGATGACCTTGGATTTAGGATACAAGAGAATGAGGATGCACTAACCAAGTCAATTCTTTAACACCTTGTGAATGTAGTGGACAGGAGTCTATATAGTCCATGAAGCTGTGCGTGTGTAAAAATGCATATTATGACCAAATCTTATGCCTATCAAATGCTGTTATTGCCATTGTCCTATCTGAATGCAAGGAGTTTTCTATGGCTGTCTAATTACAGAGATGGAGCATGGTTCTTTGAGACTATCGCATAAAATATATTTTAAGAGCTAGTTGAGATTCATCTCCAGAGGCAACAAACAAATTAGTGAACTTCACATGTTCTCATAATGAATTCCATTTTCAGCAGCACATACAGGGAGAAGAACGCTGACAAAGGGAGAGATTGCAAGTCGTTAAAATGATTCATTCAACCCCTCATCAAAATATTTTTCTTCTTTCCTTCCTCTGTCCCCCCTTCTCCCTCAAAAAAGATGTAAGTATGATGAATTACCTTTTTTTAAAAAATGCAGTTTTTGCTTCTCCCATTTGCCATGTCCTTACTCACAACAAGTTGTTGGTTCCTGAGATCTTATGTGCCAACAGATGAAACACTCGGTGTTCCTTGGAAAGACTTAGAAGACATTAAGTGAACCTCCTGCAATGCTGCCTTCTCACCGTGGTTCACGAGCAACAGCAAGAGTTTGGCTAACACAGAAATTTTGCCCAGTACTGGACAACTTATGGCCAAAATCTCTTACCTTGCATGAAGCGGGCAGCTCTGGTGAGACGTTTTGGAAGTGGGGCTGATGCAGTGCGGTTGGTTTGCAGACGTTTAATTGCAGTCTGTGATATGTTCCAGGTGTCTCTCACGCAGCCGACGTGTATAATGGGGTGCAGAAAGGGAGCGGCGGCACAGCAGCTCCCAGCCCGACTTCTGATTCAGGACGCAGCCTTCCCATGTAGAATGCGTGGTAGCTCTAGCTGAGTGAAAGAGCTGAAACAATTGCCTTTTATACTGTTCTTTGGATTCAAATGTGCATTTCAGTTCCGATCAACCTTTGTTTAGAATTTAAAGGATCATGGAAGTTGCAAGCTTTAGCTTGAAGTCTCTCGTATTTGCCAGTGGTATGTTTTAACTGATATTGCCGATTGTGCTGGCACCCCAGCATGAACTGTGAGCCTAAAATATTACAGACAAAGGTGTAATCTGAAAGTCATGCTATAAATATGTTGAATTATTCCAGTTGTATAAGGCAAGAGCATCAGTTTACGCAACTAATTTACACCACCAGACCCTCAAACTCATGTAAGTTGCAATTACGCATTCAATTAATAGCCTCGTGAATCTCAGCATTGTAGTCACGTCCTATGGCTTTCTGAGTTTCGATGCGTGTATCCTTTTCAGAGAGCTTGATATTAGAAGGCTTAACATTTTAAGGAGGTTTAGCATTGGTTTTGTGATTTGCAATGAAAATGCCTTCAAACGGGTTAAAGAGGGTGAGGGAACATGGCTACTGTCTGCCTCCAGATACCCTCACGTCTATAGGCAGCAGCAGCCTTCTCGGAGCACAGATCCCCTTCAGTGAGGAAGGGCTGAGGGCTATCAGTTGCATGCATGGTAATGTCTTGTCTCCCAAGGGCTTTATGCCCAAAGAGCTGGAAAAGCCCGATTGCTCTGACTTTCTGAGGTTCAGTTTGTTGAAGGCCCAGAGATGGTTGTTTCAGTGTCTCACCTCCCTGGGCTGGTGATTAGGAGAGAGGGATTCTCTGGCCAATGTGAGTCAAAACCATCTCAGGTGCCCGTCTAATCTACTCATTAAGGCTTCCTCTGTTGATGGAGAAAGACCAATGCCTGTGGAGAGTGAATCACCCTGGTTCCCCCAGACACCGGCCCAGGGGCTGTTGTCTCTCTCTGAGTGCATCCCCATTGAGTCAAGGACGTGCCTGGCAAAGTCACCCAACCTTCAGCTGTTGCTTCTTGAATGTGGTGGATCTCACTAGCCTGAAACGCGCAGCCAATCCTTTTTTGCTACCTGCAGGGACTGCCAGAAGATGAAGCAAAAGGTCTCTGACGTCCAGATGGGTAGGAACTTCTATATAGCGAGGGACAAAGTTTTAACCGTGTCAAATGGACCTCAGGTTAAGAATTTGCAGCACTGCTTGAGTGAAAAACGTCACTGGGATGTCACAGAACATAAATCTAGTGACCAACTGAAAGGTGCCTCAGTTTCTGGATGAATCTGCTCTGTTTTGATGGTGTTTTGTAATGGTAAGTGAAGGTTGGTGTGAAATGCTGCAAGGGAAGGTTTTTTTGGGGGGGCACTCTGAGTCATTGCATATGAATCCAGACCCATAACTCAGTAAATTTATCAGTGTTTCAGGCATCATAGCACAACTTCCATCGTTTTTCCACAGCTGCTTTCTTTTGTGATGTTATTACTTTTCCGTACCCAAAATGAGCCTGGTGAGAGAAAAAAGGAGAGATTGTGAAATTAACCCCCCAAACTGCAAGTCTGCAAAATATGCCATCATACACAAAACCCCATGAGACACAAAACCCCAAACGACACACTGCAAATAAATCACAAAGAGTTTCTTCAAAAATGTTTGCTAAACTATAATTAGCGTAAGTTAGGGGAGCACTTCAAACCGTAATGTATTCTAAGCCAACTTGCAAACAGAGCACTTTTAGATTCCTTTTTATTTCCTCAGTAGTTAGTATTTGCTGGGCTGTTTTGCATTTTGAGGAGCATTCATTGCTGCCAGGCAAACCAAACCCTCAAGCGCTTTAAATTAATGTCCTGATCCCATCAAGGCCAGCTTCCCAAATATATATAAGGGGTAGTGTCAAGGTGTCACTGCAGCGGGATCTCCGTTCCTCTCCTGCAGCAGAGCTTCCCCCGAACCTCCACATTCTGCCTCCACGGGAGCCACGATGAGCAGACAGGCGCCCACGGTGAGATCCGTGCTGGGACGGAGAGGTTTCAGCTCAGCCTCGGAGATCTGCGGCCGAAGCTTCGCCGCCTCCGCCTGCCAGCCCGCCCGCTGCGGGGCTGGTGCCTACAGCAGCAGGAGCGTCTGCAACCTGGGTGGAAGCAGGAGAATTTCCTACGTGAACGGGGTCTGTGGTACTGGATGTTTCGGAGACTTCGGCTTCGGAGGTGTAGGCTACGGTGGTGTCGGAGGAAGGGTCGGCCTTTGCGGCCCCAGGGGATACAGCATCATCAGAGGCTACCCCGATCGCAAGGCTGACGGCATCCAAGGCATCTGCATCGATGAGCGGCTTCTGAAGCCCCTCTGCGTTGGGGTCGACCCACTGGAGCACGAAATACGCTGCCAGGAGAAGGAGCAGATAAAGACCCTCAACACCCAGTTTGCCTGCTTCATCGACAAGGTGAGTGCAAGGCTGCTCCCTACCCACGTTTCTTGGTGAAAAAAAGGGAAAACAACCCAACCCCTCCCCAAAACGCCAGTCCTGCCTGTGCCCTGTGCTGCTGAGCTGGGTCCATGCAAGGGTCCAGATCCCACTGAGCCGTATTTGTTCAGACCGGGATCTCCACTGCTGGAGAAGGGCTCACTGCAGCCTGAGTATTTGCTGGGGTCTGCACCCTGTCTGTGGCAGCAGTGGACTTCCCTGCAGTTGTCCCCTCTCTGGATGGCCTCAGTCCAAGGCTGATTTCTTGTTGCAGCCTTGTTCTGTCTCAGAAGTTAGAGCTCAGATGGGCTCATCTTTCTGCCCCATGTTAGACTTTCTATTCCCCTTTTGTCTTTACATGGAGTGCCTGTTCCAAAACCGTTCCTGAAGGTAGAGAAAGCTGATCTCGATTCAGGCATCCAAATGTTAGATGTTTAAGGCTGAGCTGCCACGGTAGGATCCCTCTGTAGGGGGGACAAACAGGTCCCTCCAGCTGGGGACGTTGTCTCGTCCTATGGCACATCAGAGGCAGCTTCTGGAGGAGCTTCATTGGCAGTCATCGGTGAGAAACAGAGTTAGCAGGGATTCAGACATGTGACTTCTAGATTCCTAAATAGGGGCTAGATTTCATGATAATTTCATGAATATTATGGCGTATTGCCCCACGCTTTCCTAAAGTCCTATTCATATGCCTGCAGGACCAGCTCTGGTTTCAAAGTGGGAGCAGACAGCTAAATCAGGTGTTGGTTATTGCCTTCCCTTCTTTCTTTGAAGAACTGCTACTTTTTGGCCCTCAGGTCCGCTTCCTGGAGCAGCAGAACAAGGTGCTGGAGACCAAATGGGGCCTCCTGCAGCAGTACGTGCTACCAAAGAAAGGGAAGAACCTCGAGCTGTACTTTGAGAACTACATCTGCGACCTGCGGAAGCGCCTGGACTGCTTGCTGTGCGAAAAGCAAAAGCTGGGCAGCGAAGAGTGTGCCACGAGCCAACTGGTGGAGGAGTTCAAGTGCAAGTAAGGGCCCTCGGGTCTCCTGCTGCTGCTGGCGCTGCTCTCCTGCAGGCAACCGCTCCCAGCCCAGCAGCGCAGCCCCTTCAGGGATGGCGCATTCTTCTGCCTCGCTTGCAGGCTCTTTGCATTGGTAATGTCATGACGAGGCTTCCGATCTCTGGTCGGTCTAATGCTCGGTTTCCAGACACTGCTCTTACAGTGCCTGATGGCAGTCTCTGGGCAAGTGAAGGCTGTTATTGCTCGTGATGGCTGCTGTCTGTGTTTGAGTGTTGCTTGCCTCAGCCTTTTTCTTCTCCTTTTTCAACAGATATGAAGAGGAAATCAACAGGCGTACAACTGTAGAGAACGAGTTTGTAGCACTCAAAAAGGTGAGAAGCTCAAAATAAATGGAACGTTATACCTCTAACGGGCTTATTTGGTGTAAAGCTTGGCTGCAATAGTGCACTGCTAGCAAATGCCTGGCAAGAGTGAGCAGGAAGAGGGAGGCCTGTAAAGAAGCACAGTCAGAAACAGAGACAATGGGAGTAGAAAGCAAGAATAATATACCCTCAAAGTCCACATCATCAGCACTAATGCAATAGTTTTCTTAGCCCAAACATATTCTCAAGTTGTCACGGGAGGGTGTATTCATGGAAGGGGTCAGAGTGGGAGAGGCCGCACTGGCACACTTGATGTTGAAGAGGCTGGTTATTTCCTGACAGTCTCTTCACATCCTTTATACTTGGACATCAGAAAAGGAGAAATCATTTGAACAATATTAAAAATTATGTTTATGTACTCATTAGTCAATTCTGAGTTTGTAGCTAAGACCTAAGTAATAAATAAACTAATTCCTGTAAGTCATGTTGGAATGGCTTTGTTTTCCTTGAGGAGACACTGGGGCATCTTGACTCATCCTCTCACACCTTTCTGCTCTTGAGATCTTGTTGAAACATGCATCTGTTTTATTGGCGCTGCCTCTGTCTTCTCTGAACTTCCCCAATGTTTCAGTGAGATCGGGCTGGAGCACATCTCATCTCTTTCAGGACGCAGACTGTATCTTCTTGAACAAGGAAGAGCTGGAGGTGAAGGTGGATCTGCTTAGAAGGCAATTGGAGCTGCTGAAATGTGTGTTCGAGGAGGTGAGTTCCTTTGGTCTGTCCCCAGAGACGGTGCTGTGTCACCCTTTGGGTACCCCCGACTTCTATAGCTTCCAGTCTCTCTTGGACTGCTCTCGTCCCAAGCCCTGAATACTTGAAACACGGATCTACAAGGTCGATGTAATATTAGCATGATTATGTTGGAGGTAGGGTGGCTCCCCCTCTCTTAATGCAGCTCCAGGTATGAATTGGCTGTCCTAACTCTACCTCTGAGAAAAGAGATGCGTCTGTCTCGTTACTCCGGATTGCAGCTGGCTGATTAGAGCTCAAGAAACTCCCAAATTAATCCTGTCATTAACATCACTAAAGCAGCCGAAGATGACAGGATACCAGGGGTTAAGTCACCTGCATTCCTTGCCCTTGATGTGGACAGAATTACTGCAGGTCAGCACGTAGGTCAGCAGCTGACGTGCTCATCCAGCAGGGAGGATTTTCTGCTGAGCTAACTGGAGGGACATTTCTTGACTCGTGCTTGTAGCTGGGCAGTGTGGCTCTTTGTTCCAGCCCTCCCTCACTCCAAAGTCTGAGTACTGCCAACAGCTAACATTGCTAACAGCTGCCATTCCCCACCGTGTAGGAACGAGCTCAGGTAGATCGCCAGTTATGCGACACCTCGGTCATTGTGAAAATGGACAACAACCGAGACCTGGACATGGAAAGCATCATTAAGAATGTGGAGTGCTGGTACCAAGAAATAGCCCAGAAGAGCAAAGAAGAAGTGGATGCCTTCTACCAAACCCGGGTGAGTACAAAGCAACCTGGGTGTCTGACAGCAACTCAGGGGGCTGCAGATCAGAAATGGCAACTGTCCTGGTTTTGTTTTCCAGTTTCAGGAGCTTCAGGATAAAAGGGGCAAGTATTGCGACGATCTGCAGAGCAACAAGTGTGAGATTTCGGAACTAACCCGGATGATACAGAAGTTGCAGTGTGAGCTGGAGAATGTGAAGAAGCAGGTAGGTGAGGCCCGGAGGTGCTGTTGGCAGGAAGGGCAATGCCTTGGAGGACAGATGAGACACGAGGGAAGATGATGCATTGGCCTTCAGTAGTCTTAAGACCTGCTCTAGGCTAAGTCCCAAATCCAGCCTTCAGTGGTGACCAGCACTGAAATGAAACAGTGAGAAATTTGGGGGCCAAGCAGTCTTTTTAAAGAGGGCGTTGTTTTAGTCATGCACTGTACAACGTAGTATAAAAATAGACTGAGGGAAGAAACCCCCCAGGGAAGCTGTTGTCTTTCCCTGTTTGCAATTGGAAGAGCTGATTAATCCAAATGCAGATTAACCAAGGATTAGGAAGCACAGCCCCAAACACACCTACACTGTCATCCTCTCCTCTGACAGGTCTCCTGCCTGCAAACTTCCATCTGTGATGTTGAGCAGCGCGGGGACTGTGCCCTGAAAGATGCACGGGAGAAGCATGTTGAGCTGCAGAATGCCCTCCAGAAGGCCAAGGATGAGCTGGCTTGCATGCTGCGGGATTACCAGGAGCTGCTGAATGTCAAACTGGCCCTGGACATTGAGATTGCAACCTATAAGACTTTACTGGAGGGTGAAGAGAGCAGGTGGGTGGCCGAGGGTTTGTCCTTTTCCTCCTTGATTTTGGAGCTACAGGCCAGATGATTCCAGCTCCTAAGTGAAGTTAGCAGCTCCAGGATCCTCCCAGCTCACAGAAACTGGGGGCTGGAGAGATGGCTGGAGGCCATACAGGCCACCCTTGTGCCAGCAAAAACAGTTCCTGTCCTAGGGATAGTCAGACGTGTTGCAACAAGGGATTAGGAGACAAGTGGGTTGGATGTGTGGTTGGAAGTTATGAGTAACGTCAAGTTTCTAGATGTGCATGCAACTGGTTAATGGGATAACATGCATTTCTCTTCTTTCCCCTAACAGAATATGTGTGGGGAACCCGGTGAGCGTGTGTAAGTAACCTGAAGATTTACAGCCTTGAGGGTTTCTCACGGTAGGAAGGGCACTTTATGGAACAGCAATGTCTGTCTGTCCTGGCTCCCTCCTCCTTTGTCTCCCTTTTCCAGTCCAGCCCAGGCTGTCAGGGAAAAGCTTTTGTCCCAGAAACCTCAAATGCCTCTGAATTTCCAGAAAATCATCATTTGGATGGAGGGGGGGAAGGTCAAATTCATGCCCCTTTTCTACTCTTGGAGGTGACAGCAAGCTGTCCTGGCCGGCCCAGCAGGCAACGGGCTGGCGTGCGTTGGGTCTGGGTGAGAACAAGCCTCCAGCTTGGAAAGAAGCGTGGGAGGCAGGAGGATCTGCGAGGGTTGTGCGGGGACCTGGGGGAGGAGGAGGAAGGAGCAGGGGCTCAGGCTGGTCGGATCAGTGCAGCAGCAATCAGGTTTGGTCGGTTCTGTCCCTCACGAAGTGACTTGCCTGTGAGCGTCTTCCAGCTCCAAATAATTAATCCCACGGGCTATCTTGCAGCTGTGGTCAGCAGCGGCTACAATATCCCTGAAGACTGCGGGATGCTGGCTGCGAACGCAGCCGCGTGTGGCTACGGCTCCCTGGGGAGGCGGTCCGGACGCCACAGCTCCCAGAACGGAGGGTTCAGCTCCCGGAGCGCCGGGATCCATCCCAAGAGAGTCATGAGCTCGGTGGCGAAGCAGTGCGTCCCAGAGGTGTACTGCCAAGCCGGGGGCGTCAGCTGCAAAAACGGGGGATTCAGCTCCCGGAGCGGCGGGTACCCAGCCCGCACCGTCATCAGCACGGGAAACCCGGGCTTGAATGCCAGGATCGGGGCTTGCCAAGCTGGTGGTGTGGTCAGCTTTGGAAACCAAGGCTGTGTCATCAGGCAGCTGGGGGGCTCCCCGGTTGTTGTTGCAAATGGCCCCGAAGTTGTGGGGTGCAACAATGGCGTGGTGGGAAATTTCGGGGTTGTCAGAGACCCCTGTGTTGTTCCATAGGGACATCCACAGGGGTGGCGCAGCCAGGACCATCAGAGCACAGTTCCTATCACTGAGATGATGCAGAATTGTTTCTCTGCCCACAAATAGCACCATTGTCACCAAGTCCATTCCCAAACTCATTAGCATCAGACATATACCCCATCAGGTAACATTTTCAAAGTCCCCAACCCTAAAGTCACATCTAGCAAGCTTCTCCAGCAGGTGCTCAACATGGTGTTGTTTCCCTGAGTTTATACTGCCTAGGTTAGTGCAGCTTTTAGGTTTTGTTTGTTCCACTGCCTTCCCTCCCTGGCTTTCCCATAACGAGCAGATTCATTAGTGATGTTCTTCCTTACAAGACACCTCTTCTTCTTACAGCACCTCCCAAAGCATTTCAGAAAAGAGGATGATGGTTTAACTTTCCCAGGAGGCACTGCAAAGCGCACGTTCCTTTTCTCGTCAAAAAATAAACCCTGAGCTGCAAATCTGAGCTTAAATTTTAAACTGGGCAATTGCAACTTTCAAAGCACCTGCTATTTACACTGCAGCCATAGGCTTTTTGTGGAATTTGCTTACAGATGAATACGTAGTACTTTCATTTGCTTCTGCATGTTAGGGGTGGCTAGTTCAAAGCGTGCTGATTTTTAGAAGAGCTCACCCCCATCCCCACCCCTTAAACACCAAGGAAGTTCCAAGGCTTCTGAGTCTGACATCTTTTACTCACGTAAACTGAGCTTCCTTCACTGACTGCTCGAAATTCCCAGCTTTCCACTGTGCCTTCAATAAACTGCATTGAAAGTACATGTTTTGTCCCTGAATTTTTCCATAGCTGGTGTTTAATGAAAGTACACAGTGGGGGAAGAAGTGCTCTTTTGCTGCCTATGTGTCCACGGGCAGAGAAAGGGCCAAAAAGATCTTTGGATTCTCTGCAGAGAGCTTGGGGTGTGGTGGGACTCAGATGCCAGGAGTCCAGTGGTGTTTATTCTAGTTACCTCCTTAATGACGTCGCCCTTAGGTATTTTATAGCCCAAGGTGCCCTTTGCTTAAGTACCAACTGATCTCAAAGCTTGCCAGAATCCCCCCAAATGCTTCTGAGCATTGCACAGCCTCCTGCATGACAAGGGTGCCAGCCCGAAGCTTCACTCCCCACCGTGACCTCCTCTTGCTTGGTCCTCCCAGGTCACCGCATGGAACGAGGACAGATGCCCATGCTGACCTTGTCCTATGTGGGCTCAGTAGGACTGCAATCAGGGCTGTGCTCTGCCAGATCCGTATCTATTCCAGATATAAACTACCTCTGCTCTGATGGCACTAGGGCTGGCAAAGGGTGACGCTGCCCCATATGGTTCAGAGGCAAAGGGATGAGTTCTAAACTCTCTTGGCCATAACGGGGTGGATCGACTTTGTCTCAGTTCTGAAGTCTCCCACGCAGAGCTCATGTGAGCTGGTTGCTGGGGGCTCATTTCATGGAAAGAAACCAACATTTCCATTGGGTGATTCATCTGACCAAACACAGACGCCTAATTTAGCATGAAATGCATCAAGCGCTAGACTCTACTGACTGCATCAATTAGCTCTCTCCTGGCTCTACAGGCAGCCCGGGGCAGGGATATTAGCGCAAATGGAGACATCGCCATGCAAGACGCCTGCATACACTCAGACGAATACACCCTGCCTGTCATCCCCAGGATTTGCAGACACTATTATCACACTGAATTTCTTCCTGTCTCCAGCACATGAAGAATTACAGGTCACACGGCGCCACTGATCTCTGCGCTCTCATGGGGCACAATTCTAATAGCAACCTAAAAAAAAAAAAAAAAAAAAAAAAAGCAAATATTAAAAGACTGATGCAAAGAAAAAAGATAAGTGCCTTTGGGGAAGGGCATGAGCTGTCATTTCCTTGCTAAAAGTGGAAAACGTCTCATCTAAGCTTGGCCACCTGTCAGACCCAGGTTAGGTGGGATGGACAGCCCTCCATCCGAGCCCCAATCTCTAGCGAGGAAACCCAGTTTGGTGGTTTATCTGAAGTGGCTAAAATTAGATGAGACAGAGCCCACCTCATCAGCTAGTTTTGCATCTGAGCATAATGCATTCACCACTGCGTGCCTGTAAATGCAATTTGGAAGGAAGGCCCGCCCAATGCCTCAAGCCCCTGCCAAGATGTGAGGCAGCTCCAGGGTCCTCCTTGGGGCACTTGCGATCCACAGCCAGAGCAACTCTGCTCAGCCTTCTTTTGGAGGCTGAGTGGAGGCCACCACGTTGTCCAGGGCTTTCCCGTCCTGGCCATGACAGTGATGAGACCAAGGTTTGGCATCCCCTGATAGCAAGGCCAAGGAAGAGGCAAGAGCTTGGGATATGGGGGAGCAAAGGGAAGCATCCCCCCCACTGCACCTCTCTCTGGCTTCAGCGGTGAACAGGAGCCTAAACCTGTTCAAAACCCTGACGTCAGCCAGGGTGACTTCTCCCACCTCAACCAAGGAAGCAGTAGGTGACTGCCTAATTGCAACAGGAGAATAATTACCTTTTAGTGGACTGAATAATAGCGAGAAGAAAGGAAGGTGATACTGCCTCTTCCAGAAGTCGGGCAACACCGCTCCCCCTCGTGTTTGAGCCAACACCCAGGTGTTCTCAGCTATAATTTCAGAAAACCAAAGAGGAAAATGAAGGCTGCATTTATTTTTTTTCTGTGTGGCTATGGTTGAATGGGTTAGCTGTAAAGATTTTGTCACAGTAACAAAGGGGAAAGGTTCATCTCAAATGGTTTGCAAACTATTCATTAAGCCGTATATTACAAGCTTTGAGAGGCTGGGAACATTTCCAGATAAGTGATTACTATTTTTCCTTCCTACTCTTTTTTGTGACTATTTGTTTTAAGAATCGAAAAAACGTTCCCATTTTGAATCATGGCAAAATAGAAAAACCCACATAATTATATTTGTGAACTTTTGCCAGCTATACAGTTTCATTGCAAAAATTTCAAAGGACTGTTTTGACTATTTTTCAAAAAAAGATTTTTGCTCTTTTTCTAATTGAAGTTATCTAAAACAAACTGCTGTTTCAGGCTGGGCATCTGGATTTTCTGTCATGTAAATATACCCAGAGAAGGCATTCTAATAACTGGAAAAAGCTTCTGTTCAGTTCTTTTAGCAGTTAATAACTTAAAAATGCCATTCCGTAAATTTCATCTTGTGAAATGTTTTGGTTTTGGTGTTTTGCCTGACCAATACAAGCACTCTAATCCAAAGCTTACCACAGTCAAGGAGACGAAGAAGAAAGTGGGAAGAAGCAAAGCCTCTGGGCTAAGAGCATGGTTCAGGTCCCCTCCAACACCCACAGGAACAGACAGGCAGCGTGGAGGGTGTTGTGCCCCCTCCAAAAAATGATCCTTGCCTTGGCCTACAGCAATTTGAAGGCAGGGTTGACTCCATTCTTGCATCATGCAAACTCCTTCAAATGTCTCATCCCACTTTATAACCAGCATTTTCCATTTCTACTAACCTGGGCAGGGTGGACCTCTTCTGACATAAATTAATCTTCAAAAAAAGACGGCCCTACCCCACTGACCTGCTCACCCTGAACCTCATTTATAGCCCCCGAAGGGTGACTCACGCCTCCCAGGGCAGCTCTGCGATAAATACATCCAGATAAGAACGTGGGAAGAGGAGGAAGAGGTGGGTCTGTTACGGGAACAGACCAAGGGAGAAAGTCATCCGCACGGTGCCCGTGTCAGGCTGCACAGCCCCGCAGCACCAGGCGGACAAGGTGGCACAACCACAGCAGACAACTCAAAAAACACACTTTGCAGCAAATATTTGAGCAGGAAAACTGAGCGCCAGGCGTTACACAAGGAAGTCCTCCAGACCAAGCTTGTTAGTCAAGCATTTTCACTTGCTTACTATTCTGCATGTGCATGTGATAGCAACTGTAATGTTTTTTCATGTCATAACCAAACATTGCTTACCTCTAGCCAAACCAAACCACGCAGGTTCAAAGCCATTTATCTCGTCCAACTGTGCCCAATGTAAGGGCTGTTTTCAAAGCATGCCACCGGCTGGGCTCTTTCCCTTCCTGCTCTGCCCTTTGCCCACAAGCAAGATGACGTTTTCTTCTCTCCTTGCCTGGAACGAGCTGAAGATGCAGCCCTGGAGGTCCAGCACTGAACAATGGGTCTTTGTTTCTGCCTTTTCTGCTGCTGGTGAGATAAAGGGACTTCAAACTCATGCAGCAACAGTAGCAACAGCAACAAGTATATAAGTGAAAGATATAAAATACAATACAATACTATAAAATACTATAAAATAAAATAAAATAAAATAAAATAAAATAAAATAAAATAAAATAAAATAAAATAAATATATTCAATAGCTTTTCTGAAATAAAAGCTCTCCTTTGGTCTCCGTTCAAGTCTATGGAGGTCTCAGTGGTGGACAACACATGGGCTGCAGAAGGTGTGGGAGCATCACAGGATTGGCTTTAAAGATCCCAGAGGTTGTAGGGACCCTGGTGAGTGCAGAAAATTTGGATTTTATAGCTGTGGAGGAGCCTGCAGGGTGAGTCACAGTGAGGGTGATCCTGTAGGTCCCATGAGAACAGCCAATGCACCAGTGTAGATTAAAGTTCCCAATATTGGAGAAGCTTCAGTGCCAAATGAAAGGACTATGAAACACGCAGCTAAAGAAACCTCAGCAGCCAATCCGCCTGCTACGCTGATAAGGTGGGAGCAGGAATTTTGCTTTATTCTGTTGTGAATACCTTACACAGCCAAACTGGGAAGTCCCCAGCCACATCAGAAAGAAATGGTTTGAAATATCTCACTTCAAAAAAAACAGTTGACTTGTGTAATTTCACCTTTTTATCCCAGGTGTGAAAAAAACAATGTTTACACAGCTCAGAATTTCCTTGGGGGATAGAAGTTGCGTTTTTGTGGTCTGACAAAGCAGACGCAGATTTATTGCATTTTTTAACCATTACTGAGGGAATCATTATCAGGGATCATTTGCATTTTTTTTTTATTTTATTTTTTTGCTTCAGTTACCCAATTTTCACACAAGAGGTTTCCTTTCTCTTTTCTGCACCAAATGGGATGGCCTAGCTGTCTTCCTGATACGTTGCTTTCTCTTCTTTAATGAACATGCCACTGCCTATAATTATTACTACGTTATTATTACTGCTAGCACACGGGGCTGGCAGCCATGGGGTGCCTCGTGGCTGCACACACGGGAAATCCAAGGCCGTGCTTTCAGCCCCAGGAAGCGGATAGACACTTTGCGCAGCAGGTGGGAACAAACGATACCCAAAGAGCCTGCCACAAAGCAGATTGTGGATAAATACAGGTAAGAAATTAGCCAGTAATTAGTCCCTCCTGTGAACACTCATTCCTCACAGCCAGACGGCTCCACAATCCACACTATATTCAAAAGCAAGTTGTTTCTTGTGATGTGGTCAGTGTTACTAACAGGAGGGAGAGGAAGCTGGAAGTCAGAGATGTCGCTTGGAAAGGGATGGCTCAGGGTGGCAGTGAGATGTCCTGGGCCACGCTCAGCCCGGGGCTGGAGGATCCCCCAGCTCCGCGGGTGCAAGCAGTGCAGGGCCCTGCCGGGCTTTTTCCTGCCTCTGCTTAATCAAACTGCTTTCCTTTTAAGCTGCTGTTGATAGAAAACAGTTCATTTTCTTTTACTTCAGCTCAGCAGTACCAGAGCAATGTGAATGGTGACCCTTTCTGCTTGGTGGCTGAACCAAACTCCCAGGTGTGTTTTCACCTGGCTGCCCCAAACTGTGTTTTGCTGCCTTTGGTCAGGATTTCTCTTCTACCACCCATGAGATGCAAACAGCAAATGAGGAAATTCTCAGAGGCAGGGACTGTTTGTGGTGGAGCAGTGTGAAGAAGGAGAATACACAGTCATGTACGAGGCTGTTCCTTTTTCCTCCTGAAGTGTATTCAGGCCAGAGCAGCACAATAATATCTCCTTGCTATCAGCACACCAGCATTGCTCTCGTTATTAATTTATCTTATTAGGAGGCCAGATAATGCTTAAAAATTACTGCAGTCTCTTCAGGAGATCTGCTCATCTCCAAACACATGCCAACAAGAGGTTGAGCTTTCCTTCTCCACTTTTTTGGTGTCACTGAGGCAGCCGGAGGAAGCTCCTAACCTCAGGCACCTCCGCCTGCAAGCCCAATTAAAGGAAGCACAGGGAAATGAAGGTTTCATCCATCCTGGAAACATCCTCATCTTTAGCACGGCCCGGTTTGGCATAGATAGAATTGGGTTTCAGAGCTGGAACGGCTACATATCCAAACTAGGCACTCACAGGGCTTGTGTTGCATGTGGGAACCAAAATCCCACAGACGTTCTCCAGGGCTCGGGTGGGTCGAGGCGCTGCCCACGCGCTGCGGTGGGGAATCCTCCGTCTCCACCCAGCGCTCGCTGGCTGTGCTCCAGTTCAGCAGGTTGGTTTTTATCCTTTTTCTGGATTAAAGGCAGCTCGGTCTGTTCCTCAGCAGTGAGTCACTCCAGGTTGGACTTCAGTTGCAGGAAGAGGACTCACATTATACAATTAGTTCTGCATTTCCCCAAAAGTGATGCAAATAAGGGGGAATTGCTCCGGACTGCAACTTTTTGCAAACCTTTGGGCACAAGCTTCACAACACCTCCATCACTGTGGAAATGGACAAGTGATGGGAGATGGGCACCATCAGAAACGCCAGCACTGAGCAGGGCTCAGAGCAGAGCGGACAAAGGGCTTTGCACCATGCACGAAGGACACACCAGCTACCAAATATCAGCACATAAGCATGACTGACAGCGCTGGAGGAGCCCAGATGTCGACCTTGGATAGGTCCTTAAATCCTGCCAGATTTCTTGAAATGAGCTATTTTGCACAGCAGAAGACAAATTAGCACTGCTATTATTCCTGGGCAGTGACAGGTTGAAAATGCAAAGACAGCAGATAGGTGGAAGCGTAAAGCATGGAAATATTTTGCATTCAAGGGTGCTTTTTCAGCTCTGGGGTGAAGGCAAGGGGACTCGGCGTACCTGAGGAGCAGGGCCTGACCACTCAGCACCCAAGACCTCCGGCGCTGGAGACGAGCCCATGCAGTGCCCTGCAGCGCTCGGCTGGTGGCAGTGATGAAGGGCGCGGGTGGGAAGGAGGTGCTGAAGCTCAGCAGAGCAACAGGCAATTATGCCAAACCCAGTAGCCATCTCATAAGCAACTGCTTCTCTTTATCATATACTCTTGGAATAACTTGAAAGAAAGCCACTGGGAAGGGGGATGACGTTTTGGGGACAGTCCGCCTCTGGTGTTTGTCAATCCATAATTGAAATGAGGACAAGGAAGCCACAGTTGTCACGCTCAGTAATTAGAGGGAAAGTTGAGCCACCCGTCCATCCTCTGCCAGGTGGCCTGTCTGCAGACAGGTATTTGCGATGCTGAGCAGCATGGTGACAGTGCTTGCAAAACTGCCCAGGGGAGAAACACCAACTGCTCTCTGCAGGAAGCCAAGGAGGAGCTGGGAGGCCAGGTGTGCAATTACTGGGATGTCCTGAGCACCAAGCTAGCTTCTGGTCATTGAGATTTCCACACGCAAGCCATTTCTGGATGGAGAACAAGAGAGACAGGTGCTAAACACTCCCTGGTATCACACACAGCGCCCAGCAGGTGGATTACCCCATAGGATATTCAAGGAGAAAAAGCAACCACATAATAACAAGAACAAAGAGGATAACAAGGCAACACACCAATGCATGGACGTGGCTTCAAGAAATTACACTGGAGTTCCCCAAATGAATCTTCCTCAGTGTGTGTAACCCCACTGAGCTCAGGAGGAGCCTGGGTGCCTGATTCATGCAGTATTGTGGGGCACAGAGTCAGCCTGGCTGTGAAATGCAACCTGAACTTCTCAGGTCCCACTCCATGCAGCTTCTTCTGAAAGCAGCAGGTTCACCTTAATAATGTGTTTCCTTTTATCCTCCAACAGAGAATGGCCAGGGTGTCCCTTTGGCACAGCCAAATAAAACGTGATTCACAGCAAGGCTTGCTCTTTTCCATTTTTCTCTGCTTTTTCTAGCTTTCTTTTCCAGTTACTTAATGCTGGGTTTTCTTGCAGTGCAGGTTCCCAAGTGCAGGGCAGTGGTCGGTGACAGATGCCCAGCTGGATTTCCAACTCAGTATGGACACGTGGAAGAAACTGCTTCCTAGAGCAGGAGATTTCAGTGAAGAGGTTTAGGAACCCATCCCAGAAGCAGACTGAATCAAAGCATGGCTTTGCCTCTCTGAAGGCACGGTGACCTGGCTCACCGAGGACGTAGCTGCGAGCTCAGCTTTGGCAGGAAGGGATTGCCAGTCCAGAGCGATAATCACTACCGTTGCTTGTCTTTATCTCCCTGGATGTGTGGTTTGCTAGCAATTCAAAGCGCTCATCTCTGGAAATGGAGGTTATGAGCCTGTAGGCTGCTCAGTGGGGAAATGAAGGCTGTGGTGTCCAATGCTGCAGCTGGCTGCTCTGCGGGGCAGAGCGCTGCAGCTTCAGGTACTCCTGGAGCAGGTGATGCTGAGCACTAGGGCAGTGATGAATAGAAGCTGGCTGCGGATTCCTCTAGGACAAATACTTCTCTTTATCATGCTTAGCCCAGTGGAGACAACCATAATACAGAGCTTATGCACCCAGCCACCATCTCTGGAATGACACATTGTGAGTTTTTTGCATGCTGGTGGCAAAATGAATCACAAAAGTGACTCTAACCATTCATTAAGATAATAGGTACATCTTCTAGAAACTATACCTTCTGTAATCTCCTTAATCTGAGTGTCCATCTGGAAGGCTTTATGAATAGCTGGGTGCTTGTAAACACAGCATTGTTGTTCCTCCTGGTTCATATTTCTCCTTTTATTCTGCTGAGGCTGGCAGCCACGCAGGAACACAACCTCTGCTCCCGGATCATGCCCCTGTGGCCCTGAAAAGCGTGACTCCAAGTTTTTGTGCTGGTGACTTTAGAAAACAATCTTTTGCTTGATAATACCAAGCTCTCTCATTGACTATTCATGGAGTCCATGCCTCTAGCTCCAGCTCGGTGACTTGTGAGTTCAGGTAAGAGGTCTCCCATGCCAAAAGCGTGTTGCTTCTTCCACGTTATCTCACCAGCCACATCATTTTTACCAGGCCATCGAGGGGGTTTGCTCTCTGCTGAACATGCTCCATGTCCCTCCCTGTAGAGCGATGCCTCCTGATTCGACACAGCACACAGAGATCGCACTGCTGATAAAAGCCTCGTCTTTTCTGCCGTGCTGCCAGTAAGCTGCACGCAATGTTTCTGTATCGGCTGTATTTCATTTTTCTGAAGAAACCTGTCTGTAAGTTTGCAAAATTAACTCTACTACATTAACCACACACACTGAACAGCTACCTTCTATGGTCATTATAGTCTATGTGCGCACACAGATTTACAGAGCTATTGATGGGAACTAGTTGAAATTCCATGGCTGGATTTCCCTCCTCCCACACCCTCCCCTTTCACTCAGCTGCTGGAGGGCATCTCTGGAGTCCCTGGTTGGCTCCGTGCGTGAAGGAACATGCTTTCTAGTTAGAAAAGTTGGTATCGTAGAAGAGACAACTGTCCCATGACACAGCAGGGCAGCATTTCCAACCCCAGCACAGCTGGTTTTCACCAGGAAGGCCCACCTTTCCCCAGAAGAACACTTTTGGTGCCAAACTCACGCCCTGCTCTTGGCATGCGGTTGCTCTCCCTCTGCAGGGGCAATTCCCAATGCTACTCCTGGCTGGTGCGCTTTCATCATGACCCTGCCATACCAATTCCACCCCATTACTCAGAGTCCTAATGATCCACCGGGCCCTGAGTGTTAGCACAAGGTTGGTTAGATGATGCAAAAGGGCCTCACGAATTCCTATGCAAAAGAGGAAAGTTACAAAGGAAGAGGGTGGACACCCGTGGTGTTTGGTACAAAACCTATTTGTCTCTTACAAAATTAGATGGTAAATAAGAACTATGAAGGAGAGTTTCTCAGCTTAGGTCACCCGGTAGCACCATCAAAATGGAGATTTTCAAAATCCATACAGGCTGCCGTGTGCTGCTGCTGGCTGGCTGTTGAGTCGCTGCTGCAACATTTCCAGCAAACACCCAGAAGTCACACAAGCCGTGTCTGACAACTGCGTCCTGTGCCCAGGTTTCCCACCACGTAAACAAAAACTTGCCCAGCACATGCTGAAGTTGGCCCGAACCAACCACCTGCTCTGCCCAGCAGGTTGCTCTCCATGGGGTCAGACATCACCCTTGGGAGCAATGCTCTCTTTTGCTTTGCTTGCTGCCACAAGACCCCAGCATCTTCCGAGCAACACCAGTGACACAGGTGTTTATCACCGCTCATGTCCTCTTTCCAGCAGAAAGGCTGCAGAAGGAAGGTAAAGGTTTTGGCAAGTTTCTATTTGGCAGCATGGCAAATAAAGATGGTGCACATGGACAATGACCACCATTGGCCTGCAAAGTATCTCCGGAATTACCTTGTCCATCTTTTTGCAGCAAAAATGCTATGCAATGGCCAGGGAAAAGCCAGGCTGAGGGCAAATAGCTGTTGCAGAGCAAGGTCAGGAGGATTGCTCCGATGCCCGGTGGCGATGGAAGATGCTCAGACCATTGCCTCTACCCGGGTCCCCACAAATCCACTGCCTGCTTTGATGTGGGAGCAGAATCAAGCTGCAGTTAAGTGAATGGGAACAGCCATCTTCGGAGGGCTGGACCCATGAAACCAGAGGGAGATGTCCCAGGGGCCTCATTAGCCACCTCAATGGTGACTTCAATGTCCCTTTCGCAGGGAGCCACAAAAACTGCCCAGCTTGAAGGCAGGGAGGGAGGGCACCAGCTGACAACACTGAGAGCATGGCCCAGCCCTGCCAGCCCCATTTTATCAGGAAAGGGTCTTAAAAAATTTGTTTTCTCACTGGGGTAAAGCAAGCTTGGATGGCTGGGTCGTTACAGCTGGAATCACACCAGGAGGTTGGAAAACCCCTTAGGCTCTCCTTACCCACATGGATGGCTTAACAGATCCCATTTTAGCAAGGCACTTAAACAGAACTAATTTATCCTAATGCTGGGTACATGTAAATCTCAAAGCCTTCAGTGTTATGGAAGCCACCACAGTTCAAGGCATGTTTAGGGCCGAGGACCTCAGGGGTTTCCCCTGTGTAAATTTAGGTGTAAGATGCTGCTTTAAAGCCTTGCTGAATCCCATCAGCCTGAAAACTGCGGTTTCGTCTCTGCCTTGTATCTTTACATGCATCTTTTTTTGTTTAGGCGGGTTAGTCCCTCCCTGCAGCCCCTCCAATGTCACCAGACCCACACTCAGCCAGGACAAAGCATGCAGACGAGGGGGAAAAAAAAAGTCTCTGCGAAGACAGCATTTGCATCCGATTTCAGCTAGTGCTTGTGCGTGTGTGCGGCCGATGGAATGAAGGCGATTGCAATCCTGCTCTTCAGAAGACCAAATCACATCAGAACGCTTCCTCCTTTGAAGTTTATGTAACCGGTGCTCAGGGCTTCCACCATGTGACTGCGCAGCAGCTTTGTGAAAGCTCAGCAGCTGCAAACCACAAGCACTGCCCCGAACCGTCTCTCTCTGATGTGCAAGGCTGGGCACCTGGAAGCAGCCACTTCTTAGGGTGCGAGGAGGAGCTGAGGGTTGGAGCGCAGGTTTGGTGCTTTCCATCCGTGGGGAAGCAGCCTGGCAGCTCCTCGTGTGCAGGGAAGGATCTCAGGGCTGGCAGCTGGGGGAGGAAGGTGGATGGTTGTCCCTCGAGCGGCATTTTCCCTGCTTTCCAACAAGACCGGGAGCACCGAGGGTCCATAGCTCTCAAACAGCGTGCACATCTCCATGCAGCACAATGCGCCCTGCGGAGGATCCGAACCGGATCCAAGTTTCTCACAGCTGGAAAAACTGGCAAGTTGCTGCCCTCCGGGATTAAGGGCCCCGTCTTTCTTGCTGTGCAAAGAAGCCGGAGCCTCCCTCTGCACTCCTGCTGGATGGAGAGCTCCAAGCAGTGGCGGCACCCCAGTACCTCCGTCAGCACCCCAATGCCCCACCTCTGCCCCGCTGCAGCATCACCCAGCCAGCGTTCGGGGCATGCAAGAAGCAAACCTCTTGTACCAGGGGCTTGATGGCCCGACTTCTGCCTATTTTGCAGCTTGCCCATGGTTATGCCCACCTAAGGTCACTTTGCATAGACCTACCTATGGCCAAGTGATGCTTTAGCCCAGCCACGGGTGCCCTGTTTCCAGGCAGTGCTCCAGGTTTGGCTTCAGACCATACACCCAGTTCCCTCCACAATGCTTTCACCAAAACTTCAGCACAAAATATGTTTATGAAATAATTCCCCTTTTCACTTACTAGCAAGAGGTTCAGGTGCTTGGATTACCTTGGGCTGAATGACATGAAGACTGCAGTGCCCAAAAAGCTCATCTGCTTTCTCCAACTCATTCAATCTCATGAATGAAATTACATCTCATTGCAAGACTTGAATCCTAGTATACTCAGACCAATACAGCAATGACGGAACTAGTACACGATTAAAAGTGCATATGGTATTTTATAGTTCATTTCAACACCCCCAAGACCTGTAAATAAATAGGAAGACCTTTACCTGGGGAGAACCTACAAATATTATAAAACCAACCTATTGCTTTTGTGTTATTTTTCTTTCAAGAAAATCCGTTTCAAGTTTCCAATACCATTGCCTAGGAATCCTCCCAGAACCAGATAACTTTGTCCTAGCAAAGATGCAAAACCTTCTGATGGCAAGCTATGCAATCACTTGTGATTCTGTGATTAGACCCCTTTGTTAAGGCAAAAAAAAAGCACTTTATTTGTTTCCAAGCAAATTCAAAAATCTTTTAAAGAATTTTAATTAAGAAGGTATGGTTCCTTCTCATTAACAGATATTACTAGAATAATTTAACGTCGAATAGGTGTGTCACAGGAATAAGAGGAAAAAAGTTCACTCCGGCTAACATTTCTTAACCTGTTTGTAACACTTCGCTTCACTTCTTTGTTGCATCTCCAGCTATCGCTTGCGTGAATTCGCCATGCACGCCACTCACATCACACCCAGATACTAAACAAAATTATCCCCTTCCCTACGCACATAATTCGGCAATAAACACTCTGCAGCGAAGCATTTCCCAGAAATGCCGCATTTCTGTTCCATGTATTCTAAGGGGCACATCCCAGCCCAGCTGGACCAGTGCCCCGACTTCATGAACCCCATTCCCTGGAGCATCCCCCCCCCGAATTCAGCCTCGGCACCATCCCGCGCGTGCTCCACCGGTATGGCCACCGCCAGCCCCACGCGGCTCCGCTCCTCTTATTTGGTTGCCAGCACACGGGGCTTCAACCAAGTCGTCTGCGAGAGCCACAGCCATACCCACGGCAGGAAGAAACAAATGCTTACACGAACGCTCCCAACAGCGTCAGCGCCGCGCTGGGACAGATCCGCCTTCCTGCTCCCCGCCGTTGCTCAAGAGCCTGCCCTGAGCTGGCGAGAGACCCTGGAAGAGGCGGCATCGCCGCGACATTTTGCAGGAGGTCCCGAAACATAATTAAACGCTGTGGTGAAACCGAACCGTAAACAAGCCATGAATAAAAACTCCTTGAATTATTTTGCTAAACTATAATTACACAATAAGGAAGCAGATTAATTAAGTAAAATATAAGTCCTGAAACTGAAGCTTGCAAGCAAAGCAGTTTATTTTAATTTCCACATTATTTCATATGAGATAGAAGTGTTTGCTGTGGGTTTAAAATGTTGGAAGCCATTCCTTGCTGCCAGGCAGACCAAACCCAGTGGATAAATTAAATTTTTGCATCTCAGGCACCTCCTGAAATGTATATAAGGAGACGGGCCATGCCTCAGAGAAGCCAAAGGAGAGCTCCTTCCTGCACCCTCCGCTCCTCTCTTGCTCTGCTGCGTCGCTGTGTCTGCTCCCCGGCCGCCATGAGTCGGCAGTGCTACACCTCCAGCTCCCTCCTGGGCAGACGGGGCTTCTCCTCCGCCTCCGCTGTCTGCGGCCTCGGCAGGGCCAACAGCAGCTCGGCCTCCGTCTGCCAGCCGGCAGGACGGCGGTGCGGGATCGGTGGCTTCAGCAGCCGGAGCGTCTGCGACCTGGGGAGAGGGCAAAGGATTTCCTTCGGCGGCAGCTGCCGCAGCGGGGTCTATGGCGGCGCCGGCGTGGGACGTTGCGGCGTGGCTTACGGCGGAGGCCGCTTTGGCGTGGGCACGGTCGTGGGGTTTGGTAACTGCGGAGGCTACGGGGGCCTGGGCAGCTTCAGAGGCCTTGGGGACGGCGTGGCGATCGGAGGCTACGGTGGCGGCATCAGCATCGGCCTCGGCGGAGGCCGCTCAGAGGGGATTCGGGGCGTCAGCATCCACCCGGAGCTCCTCAAGCCCCTCTGTGTGGGGGTCGACCCTGAGGAGTGCCAAGTGCGGACCCACGAGAAAGAGCAGATCAAGAACCTCAACAACCAGTTCGCCTGCTTCATCGACAAGGTGAGCCCCCGCTCTCTGGGCTGTCTCTAGGGACAAGCCAGCGGCTGCTTTGCCCGGCGCCCCCGTGTCTTGCAATGGCTCTGGTAGACCACGCTCCCGATGTGGAGACTGCTTGGATGTAAGCCTTGCCCCAAGGCAACCGCAGCGGTATCTGACCTCCCGGTGGTCACCAGCCTGCTAAATAGCTAGAACAGTAGCAGCTCCAACAGTAAGCCAAAGCCTGGGAGAGGAGGGACGGAGACGCTGAAATGGTCTTGAAGGTTGTTTCCAGCCAATATGATGCTGTGCTTCTAGGACGTGTCATCTTCAGTTCCTATCCTACTCCTATAAACTCCAGGGGACTTTTATTTTTTTACAGTTCACTTCATCTCACAGAAGTAGAAAGATAGATATTTTGGTAAAATGAGATGAACAACTTTATTTTTTCTGTCCCTCCACTCTGTGGGCGAAAGAGTTTGGTGATTTCCTAAACAAATGTAATTTCTCGTTGTTACCTTAGCTAAGCCTAAGGGTTTTTCATTGCTGTTTAGAGATGCATTATAGAAAATGATTTTTCAAAGAGCAGAGGAACCTTTGCTCCATCTGATCTTGATTTTCTTTGTGAGCTGTTCTGCAGCTGAAACAACCAAGCCCATGTAAGAGGAGCCACCCTACTTCCTCCCATTGAAAATGACTTATTCATGATACATAAAGGTTCCCAAGTACTAGAGAGCTCTTTAATCTAGAAGTGAAAGGCATGATAAGTATCCGTGGTTAGAGCTTAAATCAGATACATTCAAATGAGCTCCTGGATGGTGCTTTTAGCACCAGGAAAGACTCATTACTGTAATCAGCCCATCAGAGAAGGCAGATGATCCTCCTCCAGCCAGTTGTCACAGGGAGGAGGCAGAGTTTGGCTGAAGCTTGCTTTGGTCAGAGATGATCGGGCTCAACACAGAGCGAATGCACGGATGTCGTTCAGCCTCAGGAGTCCTGGGTGGCACCGGGCTTAACTGGGAGAAGATGCTCTTCTCACTCAGGCTGCTGAGAAATCAGCGCTTAACCTTTGGCATTTCTATTTTTATTTTTTCCTCCTGGAAGTGGAGGGACCTGAAGTGCCTTTGCCCAGGACGAGAGGGGTGGATGACTCTTGCATCTCTTCCTTCCCCAGGTCCGGCTGCTGGAGCAGCAGAACAAAGTGCTGACCACCAAGTGGGAGCTGCTGCAGCAGTACGTCCTGCCGGCCTCCAGGAGAAACCTGGAGCCTGTTTTCGAGAATTTCATCTGCAACCTGAGGAAGCAGCTGGAGTGTGTGCTGGGGGAGCGAGAGAGGCTGGAAAACGAGGAGCGGTGCCTGAGGGACCTGGTGCAAGAGTACAAGTGCAAGTAAGTAGCATGCAGAGAGAAGATGGAGGCGGGGGTGTTGGCTGGACTGGAGCAGACTTTTGGAGCGTGAAGCCAATGCAGCAGCAGCAGCAGACAGCTCAAAAACTGGAGTACAGGGAGGGAGCAGGGCAGGGCACACCAGCACTGGGCTGGATTCTGTGCTGGGGTCCCACTGCTGCATCTCAGGTGCAGGTGATGCACTGGGAGAGCCCCCCCTGCAGTATTTCCTTAGGGTGAGGGACAGGGAACCTCTTTTCCTCTCCCTAGCACTCCTGCACGCCCCTGTGTTTACTGTATCAAATCTCCCACATCATCTGTGGCTCCCTCAAATCTCCTGCCTCTGGTGCCATCCATTCCCACAGATCCCTCAGCCCATTTGTCTTCACTCCACACTTTATCCACATCGTCTCCACTGGGGTTCATTCCCTCTTCCCAGAGGAAATGTGGGAATTGTTTTTTTTAATCTAAGATGCAGATGTTCCTTAATAGTTCCCTGTGTGCTACACTAAGCTGTGAACCAGGACGTACAGTGGCTGGTGATGCACAACAAGCATATAAGAGTAGTCTTCTCCAAAGACCTTACAGACAAGTGTCTCAGACGTTTTCTCTCACTGAGACACCACCAAGGAGGTCAGACTCATCTTGTGAAAGTTCTTCCAGGTCCCAATTACTTGGTCATTACACACCGGCTTTCCTTTTCATGGCACCTAGGAGTTTCACAGGTTGCTCAAGCTCCTGACCTCCCTTGGGGCATTTTGGCCACAGTCTCCCCATAAAGCTCAGAGCAGAGTCCTGGATGCTTCCAAAAAACCTCACACGCAGCAGCAGGGCTAGAAGCAGCAAAGCAAGCCTTCAGCTTGGTACATGGTTTGGCATTTCTAGTGGTTTGGCCTGATTTACTGCCATCTCACACCAGCCACCGATACTGCTGGCGTGGGCTATTTAAAACTGCTGAATAAAGCTCAGCACAGAGGAAAAAAATAACAACAAAGCAAAACTCTAATAGGAGGTACAAAGCAAATAGGGAGAGGCCCTGGTTTCAGTCATGCTTCCCATGCTCTGTGCTGGCTGCTTCAGTGGTGGGGATGGGACCACCGGGACTCAGCAGCCCACCCCTCTCCTTTCCTCCTGCAGATATGAAGATGAGATCAACAAGCGCACGGCTGCGGAGAACGAATTTGTGGTGCTGAAGAAGGTGAGCTGTGCTATGGACAACACCAGCGAGCTCAGCTGAGGGTGGCTGGTGTGTATGCAGAACCCGGGTGTGGGGCCAAGGAGTGAAATGGAAAGCCACGGCACCATGGCACTGCCTGAACCCTCGCTGTGTAGCCCCAAAATTGAGGCGACCCCCCTGGGTCACCTGAAGAACCCTGCCAGGTTGTAAGCACACATAAAACAAAGCCAGGCAGCCTCAGGGGCTGGCCGTGGGGAGGCTTCTCCAAATCTAACAGAGAAAAGGGGCTTTGCCACAGCTGTTTTTCCTTCACCTCTTTTCACCAAATCCGCGGTGTCTCTCCAGGACGTGGACTGTCTCTACCTGACCAAGGAGGAGCTGGAGGTGAGGGTGGGTCTCCTGAGGCAGCAGCTGGAGTTCCTGAAGTGCATCTACGCTGAGGTAAGAGCACGCTCATTTGCTGCAGCAGACTCAACACAGGGAAAGGTGTCTTTTCTGAAAATCCTACAGGTGCATCCAAAAAATCTATATCTCTTTATATGTTTGGTAGCAATGCTGTTACATACGCTTTGGGCAGGCACAGGGTGGATTTGGTGGTCTCCTGACTGCAAAGGGAGGACTTTTGCATGAAAAAAGCCCCTAAAATTCTCATCCAAACCATGCCTGGAGCCATGGAAACATCTCACTCTTGAAAACACAGATATTTTTAGCATTAACTTTTTTAGCTTCTTAAGTCAAAATATATTGGCGAAAGTAACGCTTTTGTCTAAAACATTCCTAACAGAACACACAGGGGACACCGTGTTTGCTTTCCACCTTTTCTAACCAAACACTTCCCGGGAGTCTGCAGTGCCCAAAGCACTCACCTGGAGGGATGCACAGCCCACAGAACTGCTGACGCAGCTGGCAACACTGGGCTGCATCCAAGAGAGTTGCTCCACCAGGGCTCCCCACTCTCCTTGGGGAATTACATGCAGCAATCCCATATTGTGCCAACAACAGGTCCCAGCTGCCAGCTCTTGCTGGAAACCAGCCAGCCGTCTGGAGGACCCCATGCCCCAGCTGGGTATTCATGGGACAACCTTCCCCAGCCATACATTTTCTCTCCAGACCCCCCCCACCCTTTGCTGGGTCACTGACCTGTGATGGATCTTGCAGGAGAGAGCTCAGCTGGATTGCCAGCTGTGTGACACCTCGGTCATCGTGCAAATGGACAACAGCCGTGACCTGGACATGGAGGGCATCATCAAAAGTGTTGAGTGCTGCTATGAGGAGATTGCCCAGAAGAGCAAGGCTGAAGTGGAGGCTTTCTACCAAACCAGAGTGAGTATCCACACCACCGGCACAGATGACAATGAAATCCCCTGGCCAACAAAACCCCGAGGACCGTTTCTGTCCTCCGTGAACCAACTTAAACCCACCCCACAGTGTGCGCGCACTCTAGTTTGCTCAAGAGAATCATGCCAAAAGAAAACCCCCCAAACCACCTAAAAAATGTGTTTTACAAATTCTCCATCAAAACAGAACCTAGCAGATCATGATGCTGCTTCAGAGAGCTCTCCTCTGTGCACACCCGTCAGGAACACCATCCCCTTCCCAAAGGGCAAGTGCTCAGGGCCCACACGAGGCTGTCGCCTTGTCCAGGCTGAGGTCATGTCTGGGTGCTTCCCTGGAGCACCAGCGTTGGTGCAGCTCCGGAGCATCCCCATCTTCCCTGGAAGGGGCGATTTGGGTGCTTAACATCACCGTCTTCCCGCACAATAGCTGGAGGAGCTCCACAGCAGCCGTGGCAAGTTCTGTGACGATCTGAGAAACAACCAGAGCGAGATAGCTGAGCTGAACAGGATGATCCAGAAGCTGCAGTGCGAGTCGGATAACGTGAAGAAACAGGTAGGACAAAGGGCTGAACGCTGCATGGGAGGCGAGGTGTGCATCAAAGGGCTTCGTCCTCACCAGCTCCTAGCCTGAAAGGCTGCACAGAACCCCCTGCCCCCGCCAGAGTTTGCATTTGTAGCTTCTCATCTCGAGGCTGAAGGTAGGCAAGGAGGCAGATTTATTTCCACCTAGCAGAAGCCACTTATCTTGGCTACAGCAGAAATGATGTTGGCTGCATGCTTCCTACGGGGTGCAGCCAACACATCCCTTCCCTGTCATCGCAAAGAGCTTGGCCATAGCAGGGGTCCAGCCAAAATCTAGTCTCTCTGGCAGTTCCTAACTGAGAAACAAAGGGGATCAATGTGCAACCCTGTGGAGATGCTCTCCATGTCACAGCCGAGCACCCTCTCATCTGTCACTGTTCACAGATCGCAGCGCTGCAGACAGCCATCTGCGACGCTGAGCAGCGGGGTGACTGTGCCCTCAAGGACGCCCGGCAGAAGCTGATCGACCTGCAGACTGCACTGCAGCAGGCCAAGGACAAGATGGCATGCTTGCTGAGGGACTACCAGGAGCTGCTGAACGTCAAGCTGGCCCTGGACATTGAGATTGCCACTTACAGGACGCTGCTGGAAGGAGAAGAGAGCAGGTAGGCGCCTCCTCAGCTGCAGCTTGCAGCAATACCTGGCGAAACCCAGCAGGGGAGGAATGAGAAATGCTGGGTGGCTGCGGCTCCCCATGGGTGCAGAGCAGAACAACGTCCTTTTTCTCTCCCCATGAGTGCAGGGAGGAACAGAATCCCTTTTCTCTCCCCATGGGTGCAGAGGGGAGCATTGCTCCCTCCTAATCCTCCCAAGGCAGCTGGATCACAGCACACCAGGCATGCCATTCAGATCCCCCTTTTGCAGGACAAATGGATAGGGATGGGATATTCAGACATCCACAGGATTTAGGGGTCCAACCCCACAGTCGTTCAGTGGGCAATAGGGACACCTGGGTGCACAGAAAAGCTGAAAGACTTGCAGGGTTTCTAAGAAGGCAATAACTGGGTGGCATCTCCATTTGCTCATGTGTTTGGGGAGCATTTCCCTAGGCACATCTTTGAGATATTTCTTTTCTGACAGGATATGCACTGGCAACCCGGTGAGCGTAGGTAAGCCAACAAAGCATCCCCTGCCTTCCCCTCTAAGCTTGTAAATTTCCTTACGAGCCGGGCTTGAGCTGCTCCGGGAGTGACGCGGGACCTGTTTTTCTCTCGCAGCCGTGGTCAGCGGCGGTGGCACGGTCGGGGAGTGCCGATCCCTATCTGGAATTGGAGGCAAATGCGCCGTCAAGACGGGAGGAGCCGGCGCGGGCTTGGGGGTGGTCTCCTCCTTCGGCGTCAGCAACGCCGGCTTTAGCACCCGCAGCGTGGACTGTCTCCCTCGGGTGGGGGGCGGCTTCGGGGCCAGGAGCGCGGTCAGCTGCGTGGGGCGGGAGGTGATCACCGGTGCCGAGGGGGTGCAGTGCGCTCCCGGCGTGGCCAACCTGGGGAACGTGGTGTGTGCCGGCGTGGAGCAGTGCAGCCCGGGAGCCGTCATCATCCCCGGCCCGGGGGTGTGCGGCGCCGGGAGCAGGTACAGCACAGCCGTGCGCGTGGTCAGAACAACCCGGTAGAGGTCCGGAAGGGCGACGCCGCAGCGCATTTTAAAATAATCAGCATTTCTGCAATAAAACAGTATTCCCCTTCCTCCTGACAGCTGAAGCACACAACCGCACGCTGCCCACACACACGCAATTAGGTTGGTAGCTCTGCCGAAAACGGTTTGCATGATCACAACCCACCTTCTCTTTCACGGTCCTCCGGGGGGGAACCGACCCCCCGAGGCCTCAGCCAGGTGAGATTTTCATTTCAGACAGGCTAGAGCTGTCTGCTTGCATCGTCCTGGCTCTTCTCTGCTCGACCCCTTTTCCACAGGGATTTTCTTTCCCTAACTCAGCTATTGCAAAAGGATTAAAAATTTGGTCATCCTGATTTCAGAAAGAGAAGCCACATCTTAAATTGTCCGAGATGGAGCTGCAGCTATTATTTTAGCTTCTTTAATGACACCAGAAAATCCAATTTTTCCTGTTTACGAGAGGGTTGGTAATGGTTATGTAAATTGGTCCAAGTTGCTACACCAGGTTTGGTAGAGCAGATTTTAATTACACACCGACGAGCACCTTATATTTCTGTAGTTAAATGCATGCGTTGTTTTTCCTGTGTGTGTACTAGATAGACGGATTTAACGCTTTTAATGTGTAAGTGAACAGTTGATTATCCTTCGCTTACTCCAAACTTTCAGCTGTACCTTCAATAAACTACATGCATAATTCATGCTCTGCTTCATGGGTTTTATTTCCCTCCCTGCCCTTATAAAAGCAGGGATGTTTTCTCAAACATGAACCTCCGCATGGGTGGGGATTGTAGCTCACAAGACATGGAGCTTTAACAAAGTTTTCAGAGAGTTTGTCTGCTCTCCTTCCTGATGCACTTTTGCATACCTTTATTCCATCCAGAGACGAGCGTGGTCACAGGGAAGTCTGGAAGCTCAGCATTAACCAGGGAATGTAACCTCTCATGGGATGTGCAGCTCCCTTGGGATCTCTGGAGGCAGAACAAAAAGCAGCCAGGCCCTCATTTAAAGCAATCAGTGAGAACGAGCTCAGATGGAAGCAAAAAAAACCAAAACAAAACAAAACAAAAAACCCTCTCGCAAGAGTAGGTTAATTTTCAAATGAAACAAAACTCTGCCTTTCCAAAATACAGCACCAGGCCCTCTCTCCTCGAACACCCACCTTCTCGCAAACACCCAAGCCTACACAAACATCAGGGCCATGGGCTGTAGACAGGTGTCACCCACTGACACCAAGGAGGGCAGAGCCCTCGCCCACCCTTAGGTGAGGTCAGGTTGCCCCACCCTTTTTCTGCATGAGGGTCCACAGTTTCCAAGGTGTGGGGACCCACAGGAAGGTCTCCGCATCACGGCTGAAAAGGGTTCACTGTGGTGGCTCTCACCACAGCTGGATGCACAGCTGCATACCAAGAAAACCATCCGTCCCCGACGGCTGCTTCCCTCCCACAGCTCACCCGGGCACCACCAAAAGCCTCTGAGACATCTTCGCTCTGAATTGCCCTTTGGAGAAATCTGTCTCTCCTCTCCCAGTCTCGAAGCAGTGCAGGGTGTGGGCAGGTTAATTTACCCCCTGAAACATGGACCGAGGAGTGGGTGTTGCAATTTATTTCCCGACTTCCCGCTCCGCTTCCTAGACTTCGCAGCTGACTCACAGCTCGTCTGCCCCATCCGACCACGTCTCGCTCCCTGATGGAGGAGCTCAGCCATCCTGCTGGGCTCAGCCTGCCCATGCCAGCACGAAGGGGATGCACCCACCGCCGGTTCCTACCAGCTGAGCATCCACCCCTGCTGCTCTCATGGTGGGTTTGGGCTCCCTGCATCTGCAGGACTTTTCGGACAGAAAGCACAAAGCTTTATGGGGTGTGGTCTCCTTGGAGCAGATTGCTAATTATGTTTTAACAAACAACATGGCTTAGCAGCACTGTCTGGGTTGGTGGGTGGTGAAATCCAAATAGATCATCCCTTGCCGAGAAGGCAAAACCCACCCACCTAACAAGGATGTCTTCCGAAACAGTTATCTTCAGCTTTTCTCTCTCATTATATATGACTCGGACCTCATCTCATTTGTATGTAAATAACAAGCTGAAACACCCACCAAGAAGCTGCTGGTGCCCTAACAGCTCATAACTTAATCTGATCACCTCCCTGCAAAACAGTGAGTGCACACCAATAACCAGATGGCTCCCCAGGGTACCAAAGTGGCCCAGCAGCTCTTGCATTTCTGGGAGAATACCTTTAATCGTCCCTGCCTTTCTCAACCTCCCAGAATTGCAAAACTCATGATTTTTGCCACCTGCCTGGAGACATTCAAGTAGAACAGGTTGTTTTGGAGAAAAAAAAAGGCCAGCAGTCCAGATTAAGGACATTTTGGGGGTGGTTGGGGCTAAATCCGGCTCAGTGTCATTTGGGACGTGCACCTCTGCTGTTTGGTGGAGACTCGCAGAGCTGATCCAAATGGACAGATGTGAAAAGCCACATCTGTCCCTGGGTACAGAGCCCACAAACGCCAGCTCCTGCACACAATAAACAAGCCCAGTAAAGAACTGGTGCATCTCCCCCAGCCTCGCATACCTTGTGGACAGCAGGCTGAAGGAAGACAAGTGTGGGAGCCTAAAATGACAATTCCCTCTTTCTTCTGGCAGCCCCACCCTTAATGCCATTATATTCATTCACCTCTAATATCTGATCAGAACCCGTTTGTCAGCTTCAGGACAATCTGCCCTTACTGGGGTCAAGAAAGCATGAAGACAATCTCATTTTCCCATCGCACCCGGGCTTTGAATTTTATGCAAATAATGAAGATGTTCACGAATTTCAGTTAACATCCCAGGCAGCTTCAGCCCAACATTTTTCCAGAGAGAAGCGAGATGATGTGCACCAACCAGGAATTTCACACTGCAATGGGAAATTCAGTTTGAGTGACCCAACTCTCCTGGTTTGAGCCTGACTGGCAGCATTTCTCCAGGGATCATCAGACATTTGATCTTCTGTAGTCGGTAGGACACGAAGCACCTGCTTAATTTTTCTTCCAGAGATGCCAGTGGGACTTTAGCTCATACTTAATGGTTTTGTGCCACAGAGGCACATGAGTATATTTCAAAGGGCATGCGGAGTCCTGTCCTGCAAACATGGAGACAGATGTTTAAGTCCCAGTCATGCGCACAGCACGGGCAATGCCAGCAGGAGAACAACGTGCTGAAAACAAACAGAATTCTTAAACACGAAGAATAAAATACTGTAAACATTGCAGTTCCACACAGACTGAGAGGCCAGAAAATGCCACCACACCCTATTGACTTTGCTCTTTTTCCCAAGGATTTCAGGAAGTAAAATCAACAGAATTTGTGGGAGTATTTTTCATGCTGGTTAAATCTTTGCTTTTAGCTGCATTTTGAATAGAAAGGTTCAAAGATTTCAAAAAGAAATCGCACCTGTAAAGAGCTAGAAATTCAAGACTGATTGCACCCTAATGTTAAACATGCAAATAATACAATTCCACAAAGCTGGGCAAAATATTTTTTTCAGAAAATCTGCCTCTTTCATTGAAATGTTTTTTAGATCAAGATGGAAATATATCAGCCACATCATCAGATGACTGGAGGCAGTGCAAGGGCCGCCTCTGGGTGGGATGCAGTTGTCCTCTGGAGATGCCAATATGTCTAGAAAGGCAGCCTAGAAAACCTGCCATAGACTAAACACCTAATATTAAATAGTCAAAATTCGAGATGACACCTAAATATAGTGTCTCAGAGGCAAATCATGGATCAGGGCCTCTCTGTGATTGGTACTGAGTCAGCTCAAAAGATGGTCTCTGCCCAACAAGTGTGAACAGTCAAGGGCAACTGGATAAATCAGAGCCCTGAACAAGATGTCAGGCTTCATGAACATCACACCTGCACTTTGCCTTTGGGCAAAGAAATGAAATATTTTTCATTCAGATGAAATCTCTTTGTTCAGTTTTAGCTATTTTAGTTTTACTATGTTTCATTCAAGTTACTTCAGAGGAGCCTGCACTAAGCTCCACGCTGATCTACTACATCTTGTAAGTAGGGTAGGAGTATCAGGGTAGCTATTTTTCACCCTTTTTTGTTTCATTTATTTTGCTTTGCAGAAAGGAAATTAAATAATGCACCTCTGCAAGCACACAGCAGCTTTGCACTAGGGCTGAGCAATTCCTGCCAGAAATCACAGTTAGATAACTCTTCTAGCTGAGCAGATTCAGGCTGGCTCCAAGAGGTGTGTTTGAGTGCAATCACCGTTTAACAAGTTTCAAGAAGACAGCTGGCTGCTTGGCACGTCAAAACCATGAAGGCACTAAATTGATCTCTGGACTTCCATGCAACCAAGCCCAGATCCCCAGAGGGATAAAAAGGGCATCCCGCACCCCCTTCCATCAGAGAGCTGCACTCTCCCAGCTTGCTGCTTTGTGCCTGTGCCGGGCCGTGATCTCCTGCTGCGATGAACCGGCAGACGTACAGCATGAGAGCCGGCGGTGGAGGCAGATCTTACAGCGCTGCCTCAGCTGTCATTCCCAGTGGCAACAGGGCTGGCTTCAGTTCGATGTCTGTCGCACGATCTGGAGGAGGTGGAGGAGGTTTTGGAAGGCTCATTGGAGGAGGTGGTGGTGGCGGTGGGTTCGGCAGCAGGAGCCTCTACAACCTTGGTGGTACCAAGAGGATATCCATCGGGGTTGGAAGCAGCTACAGGACTGTTTTCGGGGGTGGAGCCGGTGGTGGCGGTGGACTTGGTGGCGGCGGAGCTGGTGGTGGTTTTGGACTTGGTCTCGGTGGTGGAGGTGGTGGATATAGCTTGGGTGGAGGTGCTGGTGGGCTTGGCTTTGGTGGGGGACAGGGAGGTGGTGGAGGGTTTGGCTTTGGTGGAGCAGGGGGCCTGGGAGGACTTGGCGGAGGGCTGGGTGGCGGCAGGAGTCCGGCAGGATTTGGTGGTGGCCCACCGGGAGTCGGTACCATCCAAGAAGTGACAGTCAACCAGAGTCTCCTGGCACCCCTGAACCTGGAGATCGATCCGAACATCCAGCAGGTGCGGAAAGACGAGAAGGAGCAAATCAAGACCCTCAACAACAAATTTGCTTCTTTCATTGACAAGGTGAGATTTCATCAAGCACCGTGGACCTGTGCTAGGGAGCAAGACAGTCTTGTATCTACAAAAATATAGCTTCAGAAATCTTCAGTCTAGTGCATATTTCCTATCTGCATGTTTTTAATAAAGTAATCAAAAAAGAACCTACTTGTAAACAGTTACAAGGCAGAAAGCTAGACATTGAAAACTAGTAACAAGGATTCAGGTTCTGTGCCTGAGAAATAAGATATATTATCTCAAATTAGAGTAAGCCAGTTGCTTAACCTAGCTGTCTTTGCGAGGTATCACAGCAGAGGTGCTGCTTCTTTTGTCCAGCTTTATTGTCTGAAAGCTAAGGTCCTTCTTATATAGACTCAACGTAAGTCCTTTCTCAGCTTTTCTTCCTCTAAATACCTTATATGTAGTACACATGAGCAAGAGAAAAGGCAATTAAGTACCTGTCTTTTAACCTGTAGTACTCAGATACTAGCATTAATTAAGGAAGATAAATATCACTTGTGAAGAAGGAAAAAAACGAAGGATGTTAAAGAAAGCAAGTGACGAAAGAGCTGAACCCACATTTTCTAATGATTACTCATTGGCTTCCTGAATTAAATTGTCTCTAATTAGAATTGTCCACCAGTGGCAAATTTCCTTAGCTACTGAATGGGCAAACATAGCACTGGATAATCTGGATGATATTCACAGCTGGATTTAACACTCCTGGTTTGGGATTCACTTGGTTTGTGCTATTCATCAGTCCCAGTTACTGTCCCTTGGCCATCAGCACACTCACAGGCTTCTTATGCTAACCTTCTTCTGCTTCCCAATGCTCAGGTCCGCTTCCTGGAGCAGCAGAACAAGGTGCTTGAGACCAAATGGACCCTCCTGCAGGACCAGGGTCAAAAAAACAGTGCAGGCAAAAACAACCTGGACCCACTCTTCGAGGCTTACATCAACAACCTGAAAAAGCAGCTGGCCAACCTGCTCAACGAGAGAGGACGCATGGATGGGGAGCTGAAGAACATGCAAGACCTTGTTGAGGATTTCAAGAACAAGTGAGTGCCTGTTCAGTGGCACATCCAGGCAGCCTGGGGTGAAATGGGATGCAAATGGTTCAGTTTAGCATTAGGCAGTAGGATTCGTCTCACTTAAACCTAGCTTTCTCAAGGACAAACACCTAGCCTGAGATATTCATCAAACTTTCTATGAGAAAGGGAAAAAAGGGATCTCCAGTCTGTGCTCTAGTCCATAACACGGCACCTGATGAATCTCCCTCTAATAAACAGCTCTCATGAGGGACCTCTCCCTGCAAAGCCCCTGCCTTCTGGCACAACAGGAGAAAAATGGTCCATCAATTTTTTCCAATCAGAAAATGCAGGCTCAGCCAGGACATGACAACTTGTGATGAGACTTGCAAAGGAAAATCCTCTGTAACTGCTTTACTTAAAATGTCACACCCAGCCCAAATAATCTTGCAGTCCTCCCTGTACAACTTTTCTGTTTATTGAGACATGATCCAGCACACCTTTCCCTTTACCCCTCTAGATATGAAGAGGAAATCAACCGACGCACAGCAGCAGAGAATGAATTTGTGGTGCTGAAGAAGGTGGGTGAGACAGGAGTTCTAACGGATGCTGAGCATTGCGTAGGCTGGGAGAGCTCTAAAGGGTGGGAGATCTCATGAAGCTGCATCCTTGTCCTTTAAAAACTGACAGTTGGGTTATGGTTTTGGGGGAAAGGAATGAAGGGGGTTGAAAGAGGATGGAAGTAAATTCTTGTCCCACAACATACACACAGTCGCCTGGGCTGAACAGACCACGTAGAAATAAAGATGCTTGGCAGTGCCAGGAATCCCAGGTCCCAAGCCCATCTCTGGGCTTGGTCAGTCCTTGGCTGAGCTAAAGAAGAGGTACCAGGTGCTGCAGATGGGCCCATAGTTGTTCTTTTCCAGGATGTGGATGCTGCTTACATGAATAAGGTGGAGCTGGAGGCCAAGGTGGATGCGCTGACCGATGAACTCAACTTCCTTCGAGCCCTCTATGATGCGGTACAAACACCCCCCTCCCCTGATTTCTGTCCTGCTGCCACCCTGGGCAGTGACTGCCATTCCGTGGCATGTGAAGAGGTAAGTACAGCTGCCACGGGACCGTGTGCTTCCCCACAGGAGCTGGCTCAGCTCAGCGCACAAGTGTCCGACACCGCTGTCATTCTGTCAATGGACAACAACCGGGACCTGGACCTCAGCAGCATCATAGCCGAAGTCAAATCTCAGTACGAAGACATTGCCAACAGGAGCCGGGCTGAGGCAGAGGCTTGGTACCAAACCAAGGTGAGCAGAACCATGGATGCCGTGGATATATTTCTGGGAAAAGTCACTGCTGTCCCTGTGTGAGGCTGTTTAAGCCACCTCTTGCCCACTTGGAGCGCTCAGACTATTCACTCTTCCTCCTGAACCTCAGTATGAAGAGCTGCAGGCCACAGCTGGGAAGCATGGGGATGATCTGCGCAACACGAAGGGGGAAATCTCTGAGCTCAACCGGCTCATCCAGAGGATCCGGGCAGAGATAGAGAACACGAGGAACCAGGTAGGAATGGCAAAAGATGCCCATGGAGCCCTGTTCTGTGGTCCCTTAGCAGCTCTCTGCTGTCTGCCACCATGCTGCTGATTGGAGAGACATCAGCAACTGCAGAGCATGAGGTACCGGAAAGGGTACTGCACCACACACAAAATCATCCTTGTAGGCTGGCATTTCAACTCCAGCAATGTTAAATATGGTAGAATGACCTCAGTCTTAACCATTGCTCATAAACACCCTGGCCAGAACGGTTTTCTTCCTTGGCTGAGTCTTACCCAAAGAGACAAGCAGCACTCAGGAGTTCCAATCCCTCCCCTTGCAGTGTGCCACGCTGCAAACGGCCATCGGAGACTCTGAGGAGCGTGGGGAGCTGGCCCTCAAGGATGCCAAGGCAAAGATAACAGAGCTGGAAGATGCCCTACAGAAAGCCAAAGCCGACATGGCCCGGCAGCTGCGCGAGTACCAGGAGCTGATGAACGTCAAGCTGGCCCTGGACATCGAGATCGCGACCTACAGGAAGCTGCTGGAGGGCGAGGAGAGCAGGTGGGAACAAAATCCCTGCAGAAGGAATAGTGAATGTCACTGTTCCCCTGCCAGCAGGTTGGTTCCCCCACCTGCCTCTGTACTTTGTCTCTGACCTCCCCTTTGTCTGCCCTCCAACAGGCTGAGCGGCGAGGGACTCAACCCCATCAGCTACTGTAAGTATCACTGTGCTCATTTTCCCTTGGGGCCATTGGGAGCAGAACATTTGAGCAACCCTGGGAAAAGGGAGGTTTTACCCAATTGCTCCATGTAAGACATTCAGAGCCTACCAGAACCATTAGCGTGTGGGGACAGAAGTTGGGTTCAAGTCCCATGGGTCCAAGTCCCAATGATGGTGCTTCCTGCAACTGGGGGGTTGCCAGAGCAGATGTTCAACCCTCTGGTTGTATTTTCCTGCAGCGGTGATCAGCTCCAGCTCTGGACCAGCTGGTGGAGGTGGCCTGGGAGGAGGATTTGGTGGACTGAGCCTAAGTGGAGGAGGCGGTGGAAGCGGTTTTGGTCTTGGAGGAGGCGGTGGAAGTGGTTTTGGTCTTGGAGGAGGTGGTGGAAGTAGTTTTGGTCTTGGAGGAGGTGGTGGAAGCAGCTTTGGCCTTGGAGGAGGTGGTGGAAGCAGTTTTGGTCTTGGAGGAGGCAGTGGCCGTGGAGGCTACAGCTTTGGAAATGGAGGAGGACTTGGACTCGGCGGTGGTGGTGGTCTCGGAGGTGGATTTGGAGGAGGCAGCAGTCTCGGCATCTCTAGCGGTCTTGGCTACGGAGGAGGTGGCAGCGGTGGCAGCAGTGGGCTGAGCACTGGAGGGGGGAATTTCAGCTCTGGAAGTGCAAAAGGCACCAACCCAGGTGTGAAAATCGTCTCCAAAACCTCCTCCAGCAAAAAGAGCATAAAAAGCCAAAGCCTTAAGAATGCTATGCAGCCTGAGTAAAACCAACACCGGACCCTCCCTGAAACCATCGCTTCTGCCTTGCTCCCGCATCGCCCCTGCACACCACCACCCCTCCATCTGCTCTGCCCTGGCTCCTCGCACCATAGTTCTTAAGCATTTGGGTCCCACCTCAAGAAAAACAGCGGAGCACGAGCTAACCAGATCTCTCAAAATACCTGGAACAGGTTTAAAAGGCAAACACGGGTCTAAGTGATTTTCTGAATTGGGAATTGTCTTTTGGGGGTTTGGTTTGTTTTTTAATGAGTCCGAGCAGTTTGTAATTGCAGCTAGTTGACAGCCATCAGCCAACACAGATCAAAAAGCGGTGCAGATGCAATAACTGGGGTTTTTAGCTTGGTTTTGCATTCACGGTTCTGGCCTGCAGAAGACCGGGGACAGGCTGGGACCTTGGCTTCAATCCAGCCTGCTTTGCCCTCCCTGCTGGGATGAACCAAACTCACCCCTTCAAGTTAAGCAACTTGTTTTCATACACACGTGAGGGATTTTTTTTCTGCTATGTAGAAATACCCAGGAGGTTGCTGAAAGATCCCAGGCAGTGATTTGCAAGCTCGTTGCCCCTCTTAAAATATCTCTTATTATGGGAGCACAGAGCCAATTAGGAGTGATTTCTGAGTCACTGCAAAACCAGCCTGAAGGGCCACGTCCATGCTGCTCCTTGGGGTATTTCGGCTGTTCACCGTGTGTGGGTTTCTCTGCCAAAAGAGATGCATTTGGGAAACCAAAAAGTGAAGTCAGGTCTCAGCCCATGCCATGGGAAACATCGCAATTGGGAGCAGGCGCCCAAAGGGACACCAGTGCCCCCCTTCTGATAGAATTTGCCCCTCTAGGACTCCACTCTTGTCTTTTTTTATTTTTGTGAAAATACCATTAAAAAGAAAATTGCAGCTTTTTATACTTCAGTGATAGCGAAATGATGCTGTGTTTTCCTTCCCTTCTCTTTTGGGAACATGTCCAATAAAACTGGATTGTAATTTATTTGTTCCTACATGTTTTTGCTCTAAACCAGCAGCATGAAATACTTCCAACCTTCAGCGGGGTGAATGGGAGGAGGCTTTCGTTTCACTTTTGGGGAAAAAGTTTCAAAATTCTGATTAAAATAAATACTGAAAAGCTTGAAATGAGGTGCATGCTGTCACGAAACAAACTGAAGAACGTGGAAAAAGAGGAGGAGGGGGGTGGTTTATCCATCAAGCAACAAAAAAATTAGTCACCATTCATTTCTTAGCCCATTACTGTTGTTAATCCAAAAGCCTTTCTTTTTGGCAGGGAGGTTTTTGCACGGCTCTACTAGCTCAGACAGAAAAAAAAAAAAGCATTCAATTTTTGCTTTCTCAAAAGACACAGCAAAACCTAGCATCTGGGGGAGGATTTTATCGGGACAATCTAGAGTGAGGATGGGTTTCGGTGAGCTGGAACAGAGCAACTTACCACATGATGCAGGTGTTTTGGTCACTGCAAAAGGAGAAAAAAAAAGAAAAGGGAAAAAAAAGAAAACCTCAGACAAACACTCATGCCTTATTGCATTTCAAAGAGTCAGACGCTTTGCTTTCCCCTGACCTCTCAACATCCCAGCTTTTCATAACCCTGCACAGCAAATGGGCAGGAGCGAGTGAGCACACACCAGCCCCGCGGGTTTGCAGCAGACGCTCACAAGCTCCCCAGCAAAACCTCGCTGAAACCCAGACGCACTCATACACAGAAGCATCCAGTTTCCCTTCACTCAGAAAATCAAGGGAGCCGCAGTAAAAGAGACCAAAGTCTGGGGACAAAACCCCTCAGCCCCTGCTGCCACAGAGGATGCTAATTTTTGGACAGATTGGTCAGAAATTAGCAAAGGTTAAAAATAAACTGTGAGTCATCTTGATTTCTGTACTTGCCTGTGCTAATGCTGACTTACACAGCGCGGCATGAATCAATGCAGCTAAAGACAACCTAACCTTAACTAACCCTACCAGTTCTGAATGTCTTTCTTCCCAGTTTGGGGTGGAAAAAAAAAAAGCAAATAACAGCCCAAAAGAGAGGCGGTGATGCTGAAAGGCAGCCAGACTCCTGCAAACATCTCAAACCTCTCAGCTGGCCCCGTTCCCCGTCCCCAGGACATGATTCCTCCAGAAGTGCCCTCCCCCAGCAGGCAACCCCTGCACAAATCCTGCCTCCCAAACTGGCACCCGCTGTGCGAGCAGCCTTCCCTTCCGAGGGGGCAAATTCGAGGAGGACAGTGCATGTGAGTGACAAAACCACGCAAGGGAATTTTGTGGGACTGAGAGATACTGCAAGAATTTTCCGTGTTTTTTTTTTTTTTTTTGTGCCTAAACCATCATTTGTTTTGCCCTTTGTAATATTCCACTTAATTACCGTAGTCTGCAGCAACAGGCTTTCCTAGAAGAGCTGGGGAGGTAATGACTACCTTAAACATGAATCCTTTCTCTTTTCTTTAATTAAAGCATTTGCAGCCTGTGCTCTGGTTCCCAGGTGTGACTTTGCATAGCTCTTTGGAAGTCAAAGGCAGGCTCCCGGCCACTGCTGCCTGGCCCCCTTCCACCATATCCAGCTCACATGTGCCAACTCCCATCTGCAGGCTTAGGAAACCAAATCTCTGTACATCTGCCACGTTTCCAACACAATTTATTTAGTTTCAATACCAGTATAAGCCTGGTAACATTCCTGGGATTGCTGCTGATCCAAACCAGCAGCAGTTACTGGAGTTACTTGCAGCACCCATGAAATCAGGGCCCAGGGCTGGCTACAGCAGCTTCAGGATGTGCGAGTGTGAGCGCAGTTTTCCTGGGAATTTTGGCATTTCCAGCACATTGCACAGCACCCGGCGGGTTCCTGGTCTCCACTCCCGAGGCGAGAGCACCCCCTTGCTACCGCCCGGCTTGCTCCCGTGCAGCACGCCCAGTGATCGGCTCCCCGATAGCTCGCCCGAACGCGCTTCGGGTGCTCGTGACTCACGCTATTGGCAATAGGCGGTGACAGGAGCGCTTGCAGGAGATGATAGTTGTGAGCGCCGGCTTTTATGATTGCAATAAGGAAAACAAATAAAAAATCCCTCCTGCTCAGGTTCTTTCAAGTTCCCAGACAGAGAAAACGGCAGTTGGAAGCACATCAACAGAAACAAGCTATGAGATGCTGCAGATACCCTTAAGCAACTCATTTTGGATTAAGTTCCCGTACTTATTGCTCACGTAGCCAATTTCAAAAAATCTTTTTGATTCAGTTTTATCTCTCCACTGTGCACTATTAGTTCATCTGACACACAACCCGATGGAGGTCGGTGGCCCTCGCAGCACAAGGATGTGGCTGGGCTGAGTTCGCTTTGCAGACTTGCTTTGGGTGGGAAGGAGGGGACATCTCTTGTAACCGACATCCAGCTCTTCGTGGGCATGAGGGAAGAGGTCCTGGCTTTCCTGTCATTGCACCATCCCAAAACACGACCCAGCCCCATCGCAGCTCCTGGGTTCACCTGAGAGCTCAAGATCAAGGGGCCAAAGATGTTTTAGAAAATCATCCGACTGCATGATCTCAGCAGAGTGAAGGAGGGGTGGGAGGAAGCTGGAAGGAAAGTGGGTGAATTCCCCTACAGAGAACGTCTTGAGGAGCCAGCAGTGACGTGGAAACTGCTGGTTAGAGGGTAAATATGGGGGGGGAGTGATAAAAATACCACTTCACAAAGAGCTTTTGAACCCTCAGCCTGACGAGAAGACTCAAAACAAATGCAACCCTTTCAATCATCTCTTTAATATCTATTTTAGAAGTGCCAGAGTACTATTTAACGCAGTTTCACATTATTTTGGAAGGGCGATTCCCTTGCTGTCTTTGAAAGCCACGATAAGTAATTTCTCAGTTCCTCCTGCAAAGAGGAGAGGCAACTTTTTGGTAAGATCCCAGAAAATACTACCAGGAGACAACTTCCACCCAGCTCCTCTCCACCAGCCTGCAACCCTTTAGAGCCCTTTTCCAAAAGAAATCAAAATAGCAGTGCTGAGAAGTAAAATCACCTCCAGCCTCAGCTTTCCCAAGCCAACAACAGGGCATGCACACCGCGACAGGGCAGTCTTGGAAAGATCAGCCCCTGTCTGTGCTGCCCTGTTCGCCGTGTGATGTGTTGAACCCTAAACTGCACCGCACCTTGCAAAGGCTTCAGCTCAAGGAAGCTCACTGCAATGGGTGAGCCCTGGCTGGCATAAGGAAAACTGGCTCCCAGGGTCTCGGGAGAATCATGTTGCGTCCTGCTCGTGAGCGCAAACCTCGGCGAGTCGTCCCATTCAATTCTCATTTCATGACTCAGAGCGCCAGGCTTTGGGGGTGGGGGGAGCTCCCTCACTCCGTTACTTTCTTGCCTGCAAACAATGCATTTTTCAGCGCCTCGCTGTAGCCTAGGTGTGTTTGACAAGGCAAGTTGCTGCAAGGCACGTCAAGTTCTGAATTCCCGTGCCAAGTTTTCCAAGCAGATAAAAGAGGAGGCTCCCGAGCTCTCCCATCACAGGGGTTTCTGTCTCCGTTGCCCTCTGCTCCTTTCCTGCTGCTCAGCTTTTATTCACCAGCTTTTTTTTCCCTCCTGCTCTTTGCATTTCCAATTGAACAAGCCACCATGAGTCGGATCTCTTACAGATCATCAACTGGAGGGGGCATGAGGGGCTTTAGCTCAGGCTCTGCTATCGTAGGAGGTGGCAGTGGTACCAGAAGCAGTTTTAGCTCCGTCTCTGTCTCCAGAGTTGGAGGAGGAAGAGCTGGAGGTGGAGGAGGCTTCGGAGCTGGTGGTGGCTTCGGCAGCAGAAGTCTCTATAACTTAGGTGGAAGTAAAAGAATTTCCTACAGCTCGGTCGGCGGAGGTCTACGGAGCGGAGCTGGTGGTGGATACGGCTTTGGTGGAGGAGCTGGCTTTGGTCTTGGCTATGGTGGTGGAGCAGGCGCTGGTTTTGGCTTAGGAGGAGCTGGTGGTGGTGGCGGCTATGGGATGGGTGGTGGATTTGGACTGGGAGGTCCTGGATTTGGTGGTCGAGGTGGCCCCGGGTTCCCTGTTTGCCCACCCGGTGGCATCCACGAAGTGACCGTCAACCAGAGCCTCCTGGCACCCCTCAAGCTGGATATTGACCCAGAAATCCAGAAGGTGCGAACACACGAGCGGGAGCAGATCAAGACCCTCAACAACAAATTTGCCTCCTTCATCGACAAGGTGAGAGTTTGGTCTTAAACACCAGCCCGTGCATATTCTCAGTTGCCTCGGGAAAGAAGAACAGGAAGAAACTTCTTTTGGAGTTGGGGGCTTGCCTGAACTAATCCCAGCCGACAAACAGCACAGGTTTGGCTGAAAACTAAGAATTGTCTTATGCTCTTTGCAAGGATGAGTTTTACAGCACCTCATTTTGCTAAATTGGAAATCCCCCCTTCCCCATAAAAAATTTACTGGGCACTGGATGGATCTTGCACTGGTTGTAAAATTGCAAAGCTCCACACCTCTCGATGGGATACTACCAGTTTAAACCAGTAAGGTGGGCTGAGCATCCAGTGGGGGGAGAAACAGCTAAAGCTGCAATTACAGGTGCTTGGCCTGCTTAACTGCTCTTGAAAATTCTCCCCAAGCATATCAGCTTCTTGTGCTACTTTGGAGAATTCGGTGCCCTAAATTCCTGCGGGAAGATCCTAATTCCAATCTCTTTGCCATCTCTTTCCGTGTTGAATGATCCCTCCTTTCCCTGGCAGGGGACTTTGTGCGCCGTTCGGATGGGTTTCAGCGCGTGCCTGCTTTTGTTTTCTCAGGTGCGATTTTTGGAGCAGCAGAACAAAGTGCTGGAGACCAAATGGAGCCTCCTGCAAGAGCAGGGCCACACAGTCACCAGGAAGTCCCTGGAGCCCCTTTTCGAAGCCTACATCAACAACCTCAGGCGGCAGCTAGACAGTCTTATGGGAGAGAGGGGACGGTTGGACTCTGAGCTGAGGAACATGCAGGACATGGTGGAAGACTTTAAGAACAAGTAAGAGATTGCGCTCTGTAGATTAATAGATGTGAAAATCAGGGCAGGCGGTTCGTGCTCCCTGGCGCTTGCCTTGCATTTGCACTGGGCTCCTCTTCCCAGCAAAATGAACATACAAAACCGAAATTTGGTCGCAGTTACCTCTAGCTATGTCGGTTGCATGCAGGCTCAGAATTTAGGACAGGATTCATTCACCCACAGAAGAAGCTCCATTGTATGGAGGTCCTGGTCAGATCCCTCGGGCTTCCCAAAACAATACCTGAAAATAGCAAAATGTGTAGCTCATGAGTATGAATGACATGCAAAAGGGGATGAAACATAGCCATAAACAGCCAGCTCCAAAAATCCCCAATTTTCTCTTTTTGCAAAGGAAGTTCCTAGCTTCCAGAGGGGCCCAGGCAACCCGCATGTGCTCGGCCTCGCTCACCTCTGATCACGTGGAAGATGCTCAGCTCTTTTTTTTTGCCCATTGCCTCAGCTCCCCCTCAAGTAAACCAGAGGAAAGAATTTTCCTGGGGTGGCAATTAGTCCCAGCCTGAGATAAGGCATCCAGCAGAGGCGGGATGAATCATTTTAAGGGCATGCCAGCCGGTGTCTGCTGACTATGAGGGACATTTAGGTGTTTTTTTTAGGTGAAGCAGTTCAATTTTCTTTGGCTGGAGTCTGGAGAGAACAATATCTTCCTTATGCAACCAGATGGCCAAGTGCAAACTTGAGAAAAACACCCTGGAGGACTGAGATATGTTTATGCTAGAGAGCTAAGCATGTGAATAGATTTTTGGGGTGGGGGGTATGTATCGGCATTTAGAGCTGACAGGATGGGCTGACATGAATTAGCTTCTGTTATGTTGTCCTTGGGTACATTTCAGGTCTCGGTATGCATTATAGGCTTTTAGAAACCCTGATTAGTCCAAAAATGACAAATTATATTGTCTGGATTTTGGAGCTACTACCTGGGCAAGAGAATGCATTTTGTTTCAAGTCTGGAGCTAGATCCCAGTCCATGGGCTCATGTTCACTCTGTCTCCTGTCCACCCGGAGATCCAGGTGCAGGGATATCTCTGCCAGTGGGAGTTAAAGGACTGGCATAAACCTGCCTTTCAAATCCAGGTCTTAGCCGCAACAGCCTCCACATTCTGTCTACTTTCTAGCTAAGCCCTGCCCTGATTATCTGATGAGAGGATGTTGCTCAGAGCCATAAAAAGTTCCCCAGAAACATAATCTGAGGCTTACTTAATGATCTGCTCTTGCACAACCATGGTTAAAGAATCACAGAACTTTTTTTTTTTTTTTTTAATTAAATGCTGCAGCAGGTTATTCAGAGCCATTAGCATTATTAAAATATCAAATATCAAACTATTACATTATTAGCTATTGCAGTCCAGGCTGAAAGCTTTTGCATAACTTTGCTTTGGTCAAAGGTCACCATGAATACTTGCTGCTGCTTCTTACTGCAAAGGGCTCTGATCCTGCTCACATCTACGCATGAGCTTGACTTTAAGGGCAGTGATTGGATTCTTTTAATTTTAGCTGGGACTACTCACACCACGGAGTCCCTGCAGGTTCAGAGTAAGTGACCATTTGCTCTGCATCTGCTCTGGACTGTAAACAGCTGGGAATAAGGAATATATCTGTGAGCCAGAATTAATGATTTAGGACTGGAGTGGTCCCACCCCTGCTTCTCTGCCTCAGCTCTTCATTTCCACCCAAACTCTCTCCCTTATTTATCCTTACAGATATGAAGATGAGATTAACCGCCGCACCGGTGCAGAGAACGAGTTCGTGGTTCTCAAGAAGGTGAGTGAAGTGGGAGCCGGGGGGAGGGCAATGAAATGAGCTCAGCACACAGAGCCAAAGCAAAGCTGATGGGAGCTGGGGGTCTTCCAACCCCACGGTTGGGTCAGGCATTAGGATATGGTGCTGGCACGGCTAGGACTAGGTACTGGGCTGGGTACTCCTCCATATACCCCTACAAATGGGCACAACCTGCTCCAAGCCAAGGGTGCAGCACCTTTTGGCACAGTCGGAGGAGCTGCCCTGCTTTCTGGAGGTAGCTCCTCCGGCTGCAGTGCCAAACTTCGGCTGCTTGCTGTTCAGTCCCACTCGAACTCCAGCCACATCCCCATGAGTCTGAGCTTTGCCCTCTGCCCAAAACCTCATTGTGGCTCATAACCAGTGTCTGGCATTATGTTAGAAAATGCCTTGATCATAGTGATCTAAAAACAAGCCTAAAGATTAACGAACCTGGAAGCAGAGAGAGGGTCCTCCTGGTGTCCTTTTGTTTTGAGGTTTCACCCAGAAGTCTTTGGTTTTCTTTTCTTTAGGATGTGGATGGAGCTTACATGAACAAGGTTGAGCTGCAGGCCAAAGCAGATGCACTGGCAGATGAAATTAACTTCCTGAGAGCTCTCTACGAAGCGGTAAGCGGTCAGCCCTCCCTACGATAACATCCTCCACAGCTCCACACCGTACAGTTTCCTGTGTCCCGGAGCTCCGTCCATCACACTTGATGCTGTACAGCAGTAAAAGAGGAAGCAGTCACCACCTTTTTGAAATTATAATGTAGGCATAAAATAGAAATGGTAGATAAGGAGAGGCAGAGTACAGAGAAATGCAAGAAAATGGCTTGGCAGAGAGGGCTCTGAAGCCATCTCGCATTGGCATGGTTTCCACCCCTGAGACCAGACAACTCACTTTTTTTGCATCTTCTGCAGGAATTGTCCCAGATGCAGCAGCAAGTGTCCGACACCTCTGTGGTCCTGTCCATGGACAACAACCGCAACTTGGACCTCAACAGCATCATCGCAGAGGTCAAGGCGCAGTACGAGGACATCGCCAACCGGAGCCGGGCAGAGGCTGAGGCCTGGTACCAAAACAAGGTGGGTAAGCGGAATAACAGACTGATTTCTGTGCATGTTGCAATGGGCTCTTGCATACAGATTGCCGTTCTTTGCTTGTTAACTGCTACGCTGGATCCACCTTACTTTCCCTGCTGTGAAACCAGGGGACAAGATGCTTAAATGCTTTGATCCTGGGCTCACACCGAGTCACTGGTGGATCTGGCCTTAGATACAGAGCATTCCTCTTTTCCTTTCAGGTTCCTAATATTACGTGACAACCCGTAGCAATGCAATAGCTGACTTTGTGGTGTATTTTAGCAACTATGGGCTGAGCTGCTATTCCATGGGCAGGTTGCTCCAAGGGCTGTAGTCCCCCTAGATCTGCACTTCGTGCCCTGAAGGCCCCTCACCCTTCCCAGCCCCACTCAGCCTCCCCACGGCTCCTAACCAGCGCTCTCCTCCTTTCTGCATCTCAGTACGAGGAGCTTCAGGTCTCCGCCGGGCGACACGGTGACGACCTGCGTAACACCAAGATAGAAATTTCAGAGATCAACCGGATGGTCCAGAGGCTGCGGAATGAGATTGAGAGTGTGAAGAAGCAGGTATGGTGGGGATGCTCCTGCATGGTGGATGGCAGACTCCAGACATGGAAGGAGCCAGCTCCTGGCTTCACAGCAGGGCTGGAAGGCCAGGGGTCCCCCCTGCACTGAAGAGGGCAGGGCCATCTCTGTCTCTCCCTACTGGAGAAGGTCCCGTAATGTGAGGATGTGCTGTGATAGCTCCTTCCTTGCTGGGGAAGTGAGTTGTGAGCTTTCAGGTCACCCCATCAAAGCAAAGAGCTGCAGATGTTTCTCCTTTTCGTGGGAAACTGGACTATGGCTGCAGCTCCCCAGTGACACCTTTCTGACAGCCCCGAGGACTTCTCAGTGCCATGCTGGGAGTCACCGGCCGGTATCCACAATACCACAGCAATACTCAGCTTTGGGTAGGCCAAGATAAACCATTATTGGCTTCCCTTTCTTTTAGTGTGCCAGCCTCCAAGCAGCCATCGCCGAAGCGGAGGAGCGCGGGGAGATGGCCCTCAAGGATGCCAAAGCCAAACTGGCCGAGCTGGAGGATGCTCTGCAGAAAGCCAAGGCAGACCTGGCCCGGCAGCTGCGCGAGTACCAGGAGCTGATGAACGTCAAGCTGGCCCTGGACATCGAGATCGCGACCTACAGGAAGCTGCTGGAGGGCGAGGAGAGCAGGTGAGGACAAGCACGGGGTCCCATTGCGTGCTGCTCTTCAGAGTAGAGCGCGTTTCTTTGGGTCCAAAGACAGAGCTCACCCCAAGGGCCTGAAGCATCAAGAGACTTAAAAAGAGCGTAGAGAGAGGGGATATTTTAAAATGTGAGGTTTCTTGGAAAAGCTGGGTTTCTCCAGCTCTTGGCACCCGATGCACTAAGAAAAGCGAGCATTGTCACCTTTCACCTGTGATGCAGCCATACCCCACCAGAGGACCCTCTCTGCTGAAGGCCACAAAGTCTAATTTGCTGGTCCCAGTGGCCAGCGCTGTATCTTGCCTGTGCTTTCGCATTCTCACTTACGTCCCCCTTCCCCAACAGGCTTGCCGGAGAGGGAGTCGGAGCTGTGAGCGTCTGTGAGTACCTTCCCCCCTTCCAGCCCTGGTCACCCATTCCCCTGCCGTGGGGGCGATGGGCCAGGTACCCCCGCCTCGGGGACCTGCGGGTCCCTAAGGTGGGCACGCACCATGTTCCCCTGCAGCCGTGGTGAGCAGCTCCAGCGGGATGGGCTACGGCGGCGGCGGCAGCTGCCTGGGCATGGGCGGAGGTCTCGGCATGGGCGGAGGTCTCAGCATGGGAGGCGGCGGCGGCAGCTACAGCATGAGCAGCAGCGGCGGCGGCTTCGGAGGTGGAAGCGGAGGCTTCGGCGGGGGGCTCAGCTACGGCGGAGGCAGCAGCTTCAGCTCCAACAGCAGCCGAGGCGTCAGCTCCAGCACGGGAGGCAGCGTGCGGATCGTTTCCAAGACCACCACCAGCAAAAAGACCATCAGATAAGGATGGTGAGCCTGGCATTCTCCGTGCAGACGACGGTGTGTTTCCTGCCTTCTGAAAGCAAGTGCTGCCCTACAAATCAATGGTGTAAATAGCTGAGCTGAACCCTCTCCTCCCTCTGGCCTCATCCACTGGGGCAGTGGTGGGAGGCTAGGACCCCACTGCCAGAATATGAAGCACTTTTGGCTAAAGCATAGGTTGTAACAGGTCACCAACAGGGCTTTGGAGAGCCGTCACAGTCCCCAGCGGTGGCCCTCTTCCAGCACAGTCCTCATTACTCTCTTGTTCTCCCCACGGAGTCACAAATTTAAAGCAAAGTGGAAGCACTTTGCTGAATGGGGAAAGCCACGCTTGGCCACACGCATTCGTTTCATTCACCCTAAAACGACGGGACAGCCTTGTGAAACCACTGTCCTGGGTCTTCAGCAAGGAAAAGAGCTCCAAGATGCTCTAAAAGCCTCTGCCCGCAACACGTGTTACAACCTCCAAATGTTTCATCTGCAACTAAAGATTTTTCCAGCCCCTTCTGTTTTCTCAGGCACCTGTGGGAAAGGTTACTGCTTTCTGTGTATATGAATTGCCACACTGATTTCTAACTCCTTGTGCCCATGGCTATAGCCTCTTCGTTTCCTACCATACTGTATTGTCCAATAAAGAGCATCTGTCATTTTTAAAATTTGCTGCTTCATTCTATTCTCTGCTGGGAATTGGGTATTGATGCGTGCTGTGCCCCAGCTGCAGAAAGGACTCTCTGTAGGCACTTCATGAGAAAGGACCTTGAGGAGACTGAGCTCAGGTTTAGGACCCAGGCTCCCACATGGCTCTGGGGAGGATGGAGAGGAGGGTGGGATGGATGGTCAGCCTGGCCACAGGTTCACACCGCAAACAGGAGCAAACCTCCAGAACTGCAGCAAGGACATGGCGAGAACAGCATCAAACGGGGGTGAGGGGTGGGAAGTTCTGCATTTGAGCCCCCAGGAGGGGAATGGAGCAGTCAGACATCACCATAACTGCGAAGGGAGGGAGGGCTGCACTAGCAAAGAGGGGCAGACACAGGGCGAAGCGCCCAATATCCCACCACGTGCAGTCTTTGGGCATCGAGGTTGCCTTTGCACCCATGAGCATCTTGCTAAATGTTCCTTTGCAAGAGCTGTTCCGGCGCCTCAGATTCGTTTTTGACTGAACCTGAGGTCTTCCAAGCTGCCTGTAGCACCCAGCTGCCCAATTCCCAGCCACCCCCCCCAGGAGGTTTCTGAGACCTGCTGGGACGAGGGTTTCAGCCAGGCTCCCGCGCTGTTCCTGGGCTCCCCCCTGTGGCTCCGAGGGCATCTCCTGGCTCTTGCTGCCTGCGAGGCTGCAAGGCCAGGCACCAGTCCGGGCAGCTGGGGAAGCACGGGGTGAGCTGGGAACCTAGCCCGAAAGGACCGAGGAGCTGGAGCATGAAGCGAGGGGAGCAAAGGAGGGGTCTGCAGCCCTTTGGGGATGTCGTGCCCAAAGGACGAGCATCCCACCTTGCTCCCTGGCTCCATCAACCCACCCCTCGTCCCCTGTAAAATCCAACCGGGGGTACCCCCAGGGAGGTCCCCAGGGAGGGAGAGGAGAAGGGGCAGCACTCATGGCTGCAAAGCAAAAACATCTCGTGCACAGTGTGCCGAAGCGCTCACCGCAGGGAAACACTTCCGAGCTCCTGAGCCCCCCCGGACCCCAGGCACCCACTGCGCCGCGCAGAGATGTCTGAGCACCAGACAAGCCAGCCTGGTGTCTCCAGCAGGTGGGGACCCAGAGCAAGAGAAAGGCAGGGAGCTGCCCTGCAAGGGCTGGAAGCTGTGACAGGTCCTACTATGGGGCTTGGGGCTCACACCCATGGGCATCCCCTCCAGGACACGGGAAGGGGAAACAGCACCTTTAGAAAGCTGGGGCAGCCCGTTTGCACCCGGGGAGGCTTTGTGGAAAGGTGGGTGGTTGGGCTTCATCCGTTTAACTGTCTGCATCAGTCTGCAAGCATCTGACCACGTTTCTTAGACTTAAGGAAATAGAGTGAAGCTGGCAAAGCAGTCTTCTTTGTAACAGGCAGGGCATCCCAACTGGGCTTTTATTATCAAACCACATATATATATAAGAATAATTGAAAATTTCAAAAAATTCTTTTGTGTTTTACAGAAGCATACATAACACTTTGCTGTGCCATCAGCTGCATCGACATGTAGGCAACAACCAACACCACACCTGAATCTTGGTCGTGAGCCACTCTGCCAAGCCCTTCCCCAACCCCACGGTACCTGGGCATCTCTGCAGCCTCCATCAGTCTGCTGCCGCAGGCTGTTATTGGCTCCTTCTCCTGCAATCTGAGCATTGAAGATGCTACCAAGAGGAAAAAAAAAAAAAAGCAGCAAGCAGCTATCAGTCACTCTTTTGTCTCCATGGGGTGGGTTTTGGAACCCCCCTCCCCCCCCCCCCCGCCTCGGCACTTCTCCAAGAAAGCAGATGCAAGAAGTCATCCAGTTGCCATCTTCTAGTTTGCAGAAACCTGGAGAACACACAAATTCAAGTTAGACTTGACAAGTAATTTGAGCTGGCAACTTAAATATTAGGGGAAAAAAATAAACTAACATCTAATTTTTCTTACGGGAACAATTCTGTTTGTGGAATGCTGAAATATCTCCCCTTAGCATTTCCCAAATGAAACACTGCAGCTTTTTGACTCAAAAGGAGATTTTCCATCCAAAAAAATTATTTTTTTTTTAATTTGCAAATAGTTTACATGGTCTAGAAACAAAGTACAATGTGAAATGGCTGCAGGGAAGGTAACGCAGGATGCAGCAAAACCAGCAGCGGAGCAATATCCCCAGCTCCCATCTGCGAGGCATGTTCAGCCTGAGCGTCATTGTTTAACCAGGGCAGCGACATCCCGGCCGGAGGTTGGAGTCCGGCAGGTGAGCCGGGCTGCAGGCAATGCCACGTGCCGCAGGACAGCACCAGGGACCTCGGGGCTCACGCGCGGTGCAATGCGGCACTGCACCGTGAATAAACATAAGGCCCCAGCAACTTGGTGCACTGGGACTGGGTGCGCTTTCCAGGACATGTGAATAATGCTTGTTTATCTTACTGGGTCTGAGAATAGTGCTGTTTGTTTTAATTGGGAGAAATTAAACTTCACACGAGCGCTATGGCTCTCTGCAAGGAACCTTGAACCAGGAGCAGTCTCAGTGCAGGACAGAGCTGGGGGGTGTGCCACGTGCCTGCACAGAGCTGATCCGAAATAACGGGGCTTTCCAGCAGCAGTGCTTCAGTGCATGGGCTTCTTTATCAGGAGAAAATTTACACCCTAGGGCCACAAGAAAAGAGGAGATGTTACAATACTGCTGCGATAACCTCCAACACATGGAGCTTGGTGGAGATCAGAGCCCCAGCAGCCCTACTCAGGGATTAAAATTACTCAACAAGCGTTACAACACAGCTTGGGATGTTTAGGATTCTTCAGGTACCACCATGTAAGCACCAGTGTTGCATGCAGAGCAGGAGAAAGGAGGTATCAGCTAATACCAACCTAAGGTCAGAGGCTCTTTTAAGTGCAACAAAGCATGGGGTGAAACGAGACTTCCCTGGTCTGCATAAAGCATCTGGTAACAACAACAATAATGAAGGCAAAGTTATTCCAAAACCCTGGGCTGCATCGGAGTCTCTGCGCTAGCAGAGAAAACAATTATCTGGGGAAAGCAGGTCACACCTACACTTCAAAGTCATGCAGTAGTTACAGCTGACTGGCCTCCAGATACTGCCGGGAACAGGCTCAAAGGACTGCAACGCCCATCACGGGGCAACACCTATGGGAAAGCTTCTGAGGAGTTCATCCTAATTCATCCCTTGGGGAAATGAGATTCACGGACACTTGCCTCCCGCTCAGGAGCTCTTGGAGGTTCCCGTCCCCACAGCGCAGGGACCCTGCAAGTCGTGTGGTCCACCGTGGAAAAAGCTCAGGGCAACCAGTGGGACTTCATTAAGTCAGGATGATATAGTAAATTATGGTCAAAATGAATAGGGTTTGAATTTAGGTTAGCAGCCCAAGTTTAACCCAAAGGCTTTAATTTAAGCAATTAACGTAAATTACAGCCTTGACTTTACTGATAATTAAACTGAGATTAGGTAGCACAGGTGAACCAACACAAGTTAGTAAGACATGCTCTGATTTTATAAATGCGTGTGTTTTTGCAAAGAAGACACACGGAGGCATTCCGAAGGATTTATTTCAGCCTCGTCTGAGAAAGGGCATCCATCACCAGACCAAGGCTTCCAGGGTGGTTACTGGAGAGAGGCAGAGATGGACAGGAGCTGATGAAAAACTGCTGGAGATACCTGCTTCTTGCTGGCTGGGTACATGGAAAACAGTTCAAATTTCTCACTAGAGGGGCCTGAGTTGCATTTATTGCCCTGATGTAGCCAGAATGCACTTTTTTACCCTCAAAGGAGCATTATTACCTTGCTGTCAGCATGATGCCAGAACCAAACTCAGCCAAGACTTCACTCCCAGGTTTACAGCATGGCATAAAGGGATGTCCTGCCTCTGGGCTGGGGACTCGCACTGCTGCCTGACCCCTCTGCTCAGCCTGGGAGGAAGAAACAAGGAGGGGAAGGGATGGAAAAGGCTTTGGAGCCTGCTCAGCCTCGCAGCCTGCCTCCGCCACGTCATGGGGGCTCTCAGCCGGCAGGACCTGCCCAAACACAGCTCCCTTTGTTTGATTAGGAGGAAGAACTACAGAACAGTTTGAGTGAGAGCGAGCATTATGCTCTGGTGGAGGAGGAAAAGTCCATATCAGGGCAAGCTATCTTCATCGGAGCAGCAAATTCATTTACATGCCCGGAGCTGCAGTGTGCACGGGAGACACTCCCCCAGGAGCTACCTGGAAACCCAGTGTTTCATCAACAGAGAAGGGTGGGGGCCCCCTTGCCATCACCCCATACCCCAAACCTGTAGCTACAGCTCCTTGTGCTCACAGTTCTGCCTTTTGTAATTACCTCTCAAATTCCTTCCAGATGAGTGACAACCGCATCACCTCCACCCTAGTGCAAATGTGAAATGGAAAGAAATTAATTTCTTTTTATTTGGTTGGAGGAGCTGTATTATTACTATTATTAACAATGGACTCCAACGCAGTTGGAGTATTCTTTAGCCAAAAAAGACAAGTTTCATATGTAAAGGGAGCCTGAGGGGAAAAAGGAAAGTACTGACGCATCATGCTGTTAGTAACCAAGGGTGGGTTTCAGCCTGGCTAACTCTGCACACCCTGAGTCAGCCTCCTGGTCTCCCCACATGGTGCTGGGGAAGGTGGAAAGCCATCTCCAGGGGCCTCTCCTTCCATCCACCTTCGGATGGGAGAATCCACCATTTGGCAGTGATCTCCCCTGACTACACAAGAATAAAAAGAAAAGCTTTTAGATAGAGTTACATGGGATGGATAGCACCCCAGACAGCAATTCCCAAAGGAGTCTTAGCCATTTAAGGTCTCTGGCAACCTGTATCTGCCTTCAAGTATCTTGTGCCTCATATGAACCAAGCACACCATGGGGGATCAACCTCACGCTTGTACGTCATGACATTCACCAACTGGTGGGCAAAGCCCCAAGGCGGATCAATCATCCACAACCTTTAGGGTGTAGATTTGCTGCTCGCGATCCGTTTACTCCAGTTCCCATGTGTGCAAAGTGTGCCAACAGTCAGACCTAAGGAACAGACCCGCTGGGCAAAATTTACAAGATCGAGCTCTTGCTTACAATAAAAGCTCAGTCTTGCAATAGGCACCACAATAAAATAATTGCTGCTTCTTCCCCTCCACCATTTCAAAACACCAATGTAAATGCAAACTATTTTGAAGGCAAGTTGTTGTGGAAGCAACGGGGACCCAATGCACTCGTGGGGGTTTCCTTTGCCTTGCAAGGCGGGGGCGGCTCACAGCACACCCCCTGCTCGGCGATGATTCCTCAGCGTTACGTTATTCCTGCTCTGCAGCCAGCAGCTGCTCAGCCTCGCAGATGACACAAGAAGAAGCTGTTCGGGGGGATGTGGTTGCAAGTTCACTTTCTTGTATAAATAAATTACATATGAATCATCTTTTCCTGAACTACCTGAAACAAAGCGAAGGCCAGAAACACTCGCCGTGCCTCAGAATGAAGTTATTTTTCACATTTTCTCTTCAACTTGTTACTCAAACTGCCCACAGTGCTACAGGCAAAGCAAAGACCTGCACTGGTACCTGTGGCTGAGAAAGGCCAGGTCCAGGATGTCTTTGTGTGCAGACCGCTGTGGATCTGGGCAGAGGGAATCCTGTGGAGCACTCTTCTAGTGGATTCATGCAGGCAGGATCACACTTTCAGATGTGCAGTGCTGAAAGAGCTGATTAAATCTTTGGGAATCTACTTCGTGTTTATAAATGAGGAGTTGGGAACAAGCCCGGAGCACTCCATTTCCATAGAGCCAGTGGATTCAAAGCAGCTCCCATTCCTACACTCTTTCCTCCTCCTCGAAAATTTTGTTTTGTTACTTTGTTTCCATCCTCCTAAAACACCAAAATTGAAATAGAGGACTAGAACAGCTATTTGTGCTAGAGATCAATGGCAGCTGTGAATATCACTGCCAAAATACACTTGTGAACAAAAGACCCTAACAAAATGTTTCATTTTCATTCCTACGTTAATTTTATTTTATTCCTTTTAAGAGTGACAGAAGAATTAGTCCACAGGAGCAGGAGTTTCAGAAGAGATCAGCCCTGGGAGCTGAGCCTACATAGAGACAGAAGCAGAAGCATTTCTGCAGATATATTGCAGAAGGGGACCATGCAGTATGTATCACAAAATAAAACATAAAACAATATACTGCAGGGCATGCTGTAAAGCACTGCTCTGCCTGACACAGATTCCTTTCCCTAAAACACACGGGACTGTAATTTTTAAAAACCCTACTCATGAACAGAAAAGGGGCAAAAGCAATCCTGAGGGATGAAATTTTCAAGCAAGAGGTGTTGAGTGACAGGCATTTTGAACGGTGTTTTCCTCCCTGTGCCCAAAGTGACTCAACTGCAACTTTCAAATGCTTTGATATGGCGAAGAGTCTGGCTGTCTACAAAGACAGCAGAAGGCGACAGTTATTCCCAAACAATACCACTGTTGCTCAGAACCTGGCTATATTATTTCAGAAGGGCGTGTGTGCGGAGTGAGTTCTTTCTCCAGAATGCTGTTGGACATGCCAAGCCTAATTAATCAGAAAGATGATCCACCTCATCAAACCCATCCCAGTCTCATAAATGCATAAAAGGGCTCTCCTGAGCTCGTGAAAAGCACAGGTTCATCTTTCTTCTTTTCCTCCTACTCCTTGCTCCAGGCCAGCACCTTTGCTCCTTTGCTCTTGCTGTAGCATCCATCCCAACCCAAAGCCAACAATGTCTCGCCAGTCCACCGTGAGGATTCAGAGGGGAAGAAGTGGCTTCAGCGCTGCTTCAGCCATCGTCCCAAACACCTGCCGCACCAGCTTCAGTTCACGCTCCGTCACCCGGGTCGGAAGCTGCAATGCTGGCAGTGGGTTTTCTAGGGTCGGTGGTGGCTTTGGAAGCAAAAGCCTCTACAATGTTGGAGGATGCAAGAGGATCTCCGTGGCTGGAAGGGGTGGTGGCTTCTACGGACCTGCAGGTTTTGGTGGTGGCGCTGGTAGCGTGTATGGTTGTGGTGGTGGCTTTGGCATGCCAGCTAACCTTGGCTATGGATATGGTGCCTTTGGTGGTGGCATGGGTGGCCCTGGATTCCCTGCTGGGGGCATCCATGAAGTCTCCGTCAACCAGAGCCTTCTGAAACCTCTCAACCTGGAGATTGACCCCAGCATCCAGAGGATCCGAAAGGAGGAGAAGGAACAAATCAAAACCCTCAACAACAAATTTGCCTCCTTCATTGACAAGGTGAGACATGAGCTTCCCTAAATATCTTGCCCTCATTTTTTGATGGGGACTCTTAGCTGCGTTATGAGCACATAAGCTGATCAAGACGGAATGAAAATCAGGAATGAGATTGAAAGATGCCTCAGTCCCTGGAAATTCCAGGCAATGGTACCTGCTGCATAGTGGTTGCTATGAATTAATCATCCAGTATTCGAGGTCCTCCTTGTTTGCTGCTTAACATCTCGTAGGCAGTGGAGAATTTAAGCTCTTAGAGACAACCTCATCCTTGTGGAGGTGTTGGGCTCTCTGCACTGAGCACTGCAAGAGCCTTGATAACAGGTTTTTAGATGGTTCAAGTGAAATGAGAGCAACCCATCCAAAACAACGAAGAAAGGAAGCGCATAATTGGCCCTAGGGAGAAGTAAGCTTCTCGCTGATTGAATTTTCCTCAAAGGCATTTAAAGCTCTGAGTGAAACAGTACCAGCATGTTTGGACTGTTAGTTCAAAAGAGCAAAATCTGATCCAACTCTGTCTGAACCACTTCATTTCCTTGTTAACTGTATTAGATGCACAAGAGCACCTGCTTGATTTCTCTTGGTTGAGCAGCTCCTCTTTGATTTCAAGGAAAATGCAACATTATTTTGGAGATTTTGTGGGGTGTAGGAGCTATGCTGAAGGGAGGGGAAACTGACACTTCATTATTCTTTTCTTAATAAGTGTGCAAACCCTGTTTTATTCCTTATCTGTTTTTGCATGCACTATTCACACAAGATGTATGCACCTTGCATGCTTTATCAAAGGAAAGAAGGGGAAGCACGTGCAAGGAAATCCGTGGTTGTTCCAGAGTTTTTTTGCAATATTGACCAGGGTCCCTGCAGTCAAATAGCAAATTCCTGCTTCTATCAGAGAAGAATTTGGCTATGACAACCAGTTGGAAAGGGTACTTCACCCACTGCGATCCCACATTTGTAAGGGAAGCTCTCTTAGAATCTCTGCTCTTTCAAAACATCTTCAGCATATTTCTGCTTGCAGGTCCGATTCCTTGAGCAACAAAACAAAGTGCTGGAAACCAAGTGGAGCCTGCTTCAGGAGCAGGGGATGAAAACAGTTAAAAACAACTTGGAGCCGCTGTTTGAGACGTACATCAACAACCTCAGGATGCAGCTGAACAGTTTGCTGAGCGACAAGGGAAGGCTGGAGGGAGAGCTCGTCAACACTCAGTACCTGGTTGAGGACTTCAAGAAGAAGTAAGTGTATCGAGCGAGTGCTCTACCTACCTAGGTAGGTGCAGCCTTTCTCCATTTGACATCCTTAAGCCAAGCGGGGGATCCAGACAAGTCCTCTAACAAATAGACCGGGACACAGGAATTCCCGACAGCGAAGGCTGTGCCGTTTTCTCAAGATAAACGGTAACGGAGCAACAGATCCAAATACACATTTTGGGAATAATTTAGAATATGATCAAAGACTTATTAACTAAATTACCTACTGAGGAAAAAAAATTACATGGTAGGTCTGAAAGTTTCAGGACAGCATGCTTAATTTGCTTAAGACAAGCAGGAGGAGTATGACTAAGGGCCAGAAAGAGGGAAAAAGGAACAGCAGAGATTCTTTAAAAAAATTTAGATGTACTTGTTTTAACTAGTTTAGCCTAGGAACATGCTCATGGTCTCTTATTCAGATGCTCTGCAAAAGAAAAGAACATTGTATGCAAAATGCTCTTAAGGAAGTTCATTCCAGCAAACTAAAATCACCTCTGTCTGTTACTTGCCTAAACAAATGCTTCTTCTGCCTCCCTCCATTAGGTATGAAGATGAAATCAACAGGCGTACAGTTGCAGAGAATGAATTTGTGACACTTAAGAAGGTGAGAGCAAATTGCAGAACACCGTCTGATGATTACTTGTAGAGCTCTAATCACCTATTCATTCACAAATCCATCCATTCATATTCTGATTTTTTTTAATGCCTTCTTCCCTGGCCTGTTATTGCGGAGATAAGCACATCCCTGACTTGCGAACAAGAGTTTAAAATGTATTACCTAATTCTCTCGTCCTCCAGGATGTAGATGCTTCCTATATGAACAAGGTTGAACTACAAGCCAAGGTAGATGCGCTGACTGAAGAAATTAATTTCCTGAGAGCCCTCTACGAAGCAGTGAGTACAATCACCTCCCAAGACATTTCAGTCCTCAGTTCGGAGCTCCCCTCCCTCCGTTCCTCTGAAAGCCTTTAATTTCTCCCCCCAGGAGATGCTAAATCCTTTACCTCTTTAGAGTTACACCAACTGTCTTAGCTCCTTAGATAACAATCTGTAGCCTCTCCCAGGTCTGCATGCTCATCTGTAAGGATGAAAAGGCATCTCCCAAGTGAGTGAGCTCACCTAGTCACTGCGCACTTTGCAGGAGCTGTCTCAGATGCAGACCCAGATCTCCGACACCTCCGTCGTTCTCACCATGGACAACAACCGAAACCTGGACCTGGACAGCATCATCTCGGAGGTCAAAGCTCAGTACGAGGACATCGCCAACAGGAGCCGGGCTGAAGCCGAGTCGTGGTACCAAACCAAGGTGAAGGAATTGGGGTTTTCCGTGCTGTTATCTTCATGTCTTGTCTTGAACAGAAAAGGACTGACTCTTCCAAGAAAACTTTATCCAGTACTGCACATTGCACAGCAGCAACTCAGCTGCTAGAGTGGGCTTGGGGAGGCACCCAATGCTTTCAAGCACCCACCTTGCCACACACTGTGTTACTGAAAAAACGACGGATTTTACCTTGACCGGTTGTTCCTCTCTCCACGACAGTACGAGGAGCTGCAGGCTACCGCAGGCAGGCACGGGGACGACCTCCGCAACACCAAGCAGGAGATCTCCGAGCTCAACCGCCACGTCCAGAGGCTGCGGTCTGAAATTGACAGCGTGAAGAAACAGGTAAAAAGCAGGAAACCCTATCCTTTTAACCAATTTACCTCCCAGACTGGCAGGGAGGAAGGAAAACATCAAAAGCAACCTAAGCGAGTTCTGCTCAGCTTGACCCTTTTTCTCTCAAAAAGAGAATTGCTGCTAAAACTGCTTAAATTGGTGGTACTGTAGTAAGACCTTGTGGTTTCAGGGTAGAACAACCCAAGGGCCCATACAAGCAATATGGCCAGAGCTTTCTCCTTCCTAGTGTGCAAACCTGAAAGCAGCCATCGCAGATGCTGAGGAGCGTGGGGAGCTGGCCCTCAAGGATGCCAAAGCCAAACTGGCCGAGCTGGAGGATGCCCTGCAACAGGCCAAGGCAGACCTGGCCCGGCAGCTGCGCGAGTACCAGGAGCTGATGAACGTCAAGCTGGCCCTGGACATCGAGATCGCGACCTACAGGAAGCTGCTGGAGGGCGAGGAGTGCAGGTGGGTGGGAAACACGACCCTTCTAGTCCTGGTGTTGGAGGATCCAACACAAGTGCTGGTGATGCTCGGCATTTCTGAAATGCACATGCTAAATGGGGTATCTAGAGGCAGAGGGAAAGGTTGTCTGGTTAATTCAGCAACATTGTGAGAAGCATCCACAAATTATGCGACATATTCATTTTTCTCCCCAGGGGTCTCTAAAAAACATCCCATATAGTTTCTCATGCTATCGCCTGGCTTCTTTCTTATGGTCTTACATTGCTGTGTTTTGTTCCCTATCAGGCTGGCCGGAGATGGTGTCCCAGTGAATATCTGTAAGTCTCTAAAATATACGCAATTACCTGATTTGAGCATTATTGTGTTTCTGTACTGAGAAGCCAATACCCAGAGAGACTGAAAGCTTTTCCTTCTCCTTCTTGCAGCTGTGACCAGAACAACTGTGGGAACAGGATATGGAGGAGGAAGCAACCTCAGCATGGGAGGGGGAATCTGTAACATGGGGAACAGCTTCAGCTGCGGGAGCGGTCCTGGGGTGAGCAGCACCACCTTCGGAGGTGGCAGCAGCTCCAGCGTGAAGTTTGTCTCGACCTCCTCCACCAGAAGAAGTTACAGAAGCTAAAGGTTTCCTTTCAGACGCCTTCACTCGCCAGAAAACACCTTAACACTTGTCCTTTATTAAAGCATAGTTGGGGTGAACGGAACGAGGGCCACCTAAACCCTATGTCTTGTCGCACAGGAGCCTCACTTTAGGAACCCTCTCTCAGCCGTGTTGTCTAGCACATGTCGTGTAGGGCTCTGCTATTGAACATGAGTCCAACTGTTTTAAATTTGCAACTTGCTTGTTACAGCTCAGCATTTTTGGCCGGATTTTGTATATAAAATGTGTCCCATGACTGTTTGTCTCTCTTCACTTTCTGGTGTTTGTCTAATAAAAATGCATATGTAATTTATTCTATTGCGTGGACCTTTTAATTAAAGACGTGGAACAGCAAATGCAAATGCAGATAACAAGCACTTTTCCTAGGGCCTTGCCCAGTTAAAGGCACAGATTTTTACTCCTCATCCACATTTCCTGCATCTCCGCAGCAGCAGCCAAAACACAGGTACAGCGTAGCACCAAGGGGAGGTCTGCTGTTGGTTTCAATGCACTAGTTCTCCCCATTGTGCACGTAAAACACCTGGAAGCTAAACACAGGGCACGCCAAGGCAAGAGTGGGGCACAGGGGAAAAGGTCTAAAATTCATTTGCTATGCAGCTCCCAGCCAGTACAACAGCCAACAGCCCGGCTCCCAGGGGGTGCAAAGGGCAGTGCCAAGTGTGTGATGTACCTGCATAAACTTCTAACAATAGGGAACTAATTACCAGGGGAGTCAGAGCAACCACCCGACTTGTTCAAGAATATCAGTCCATCTCAAAACCCCATTTACTGTGAGCTGTCTCATCTAAGTGTAAGTGCCAGCGTGCAAACACCTGAGAGCTCTCCCCTCCTGTTCCGAGCACTGGCCACCCTGTCTGAGGAGTTCATCTCAGGCCTTGGGTGCTCTCGTTCCATCTCCTTCGACTATAAGTGCTGGAGAGTCCAGTCTACAAATATTCATATGCTACTCTGAAGGGAGTTGTCTCCCATTCAACAGCCAAAAACAAACAACAAAAAAAAAAGAACAGGATACCTGTCAGAAGTAGCAAGTCAGAGAATCATAGAATCATTAAGGTTGGAAAAGACCTCCAAGATCATCTGGTCCAACCATCCCCCTACCACCAATGCCACCCACTAAACCATGTCCCTAAGCTTTTTCCCCTTTCCTTGAACACCCCCAGGGACAGTGACTCCACCACCTCCCTGGACAACCCGTCCCAATGCCTGACCACTCTTTCTGAGAAGAAACATCTCGTACTTCCAACCTGAACCTCCCCTGGCACAACTTGAGGCCATTCCCTCTAGTCCTATCTCTACTTATTTGTGAGAAGAGGCTGACCCTCAGCTCCCCACAGCTTCCTTTCAGGGAGCCGTAGGGAGCAATAAGGTGTCCCCTGAGCCTCCTCTTCTCCAGACCAAACAACCCTTCAAGATCCAATTTAGATGTGGTTCTGTGACTAGTCAGGAGAGATTAACTGAGAAGTAAAAGCAGGGCATTATCTGGCTGAAAGCTACAACGGAGTGACAGATCTACTGCTGGAAGATGAGTTGAAGAAATGTGTGACAAAAAAAGAGTCCCAACCCGCTGTGTATTTCAGTAAGATCAGGAAACGTGCAGAGATGTATTAGGAAAATACTCAGCGATGGGTTAATAGAGGAGAACCAGCAGTCCCCGAATGACAGACTGTATTCTGGTTTTCCTTCAAGACCAGCAGTTTCCCATAATTTTCTAGGATGCTCTGAACTCAGCACATTCCTCTCCATATCCCCCAGGAAATCTTCCCAACTTGCGGGTTGGTTATAGGTCCGCTGCAGCTCTCCGCTCCTGCTCCACCACCTCTCCAGGCATTTCTTCCCACTAAATACTCCTTCCTGGGAAGGAGTAACCTCCTCCCTCCAAACAGCAGCCTGGGCAAGGCTTAGTAATGGTCTTCCTCACTGCTGCCCAAACACTCTCCCTAACCGAACAGGATGCAATGTATATAGCCAACAGGCACATCAGATGGATGCCATCCATTGCATCATCGCCTGGGTCATAACATAGAGATTACAAAGCTCTTCACCTAGCATGGGAAAGGCTGGGGCCAGGATTCATTCTCCCCAGGCATCCCTTTTTGAGCAAGATACCTCCCCCCCCCCCCCCCAAAAAAAAAAAAGAAAAGAAAAAAAAGAAAAATAAAAAAAAAGAAAAAAGGTTCTCATTTCTGGGTACAGGGCCAAGCTGTCCTGGCCAGGGACAGCTGGCTCTGCCAGGGCTCTGATCTCCAGGTACACAACCTCCTGTTTCCCCTCCAGCGGGACCTGTCAAATAGATGCAGAGATGACCTGGGGCTGTATTCCAGCAGGGGAGGACAGCCCTCATTAATATGAGTGCAGCCCAGATTAAAACCTTAGTCATAACACAAGGAATGGTGCTTGTACTCAGGGGCTCGAATTTGCAATGCGCGGACAGAACTCTGCCTCCAAATACCCTGATTGCTAATTGCTACCCATAACGTTTTGACAGAGTTCTTCAGGACAGACGTGATCGGTGGCTTAGTCACAGAAGCTCCTCTGTGACTGTCTTAAAAAGTGCTGCGTGTTGTAACTCACAGTAGCCAAAACACTCCCAGGACAGTTATTTTAGCTTCATTCCAGGGTGTGTAAGGGAAACATTAGAAGAACAGAGAGGAAAAACGTGAAAAAAAAATAGAGAAAAGCATGGCTGAAAGGCAAAAAGAGATGACAGGCATCCACAAATCACCCTCAGTGGACCTTCTGGCCAAACTCACTTGACTGCCCAGCCTCCAAGTGTGAAATGGCAAGCACGAACGTGCACTTGAAAGATGCATCTGAGAACACCTGCTCCTATCCCAGAGCCTGCATGTGTCTTTTTAATGGCTGGGAAAGGCTACAGCTTCCCAGTAATGCTCTGCAGGTGTGCTGCTCCTCTGATGTTCAGCTTGGGCATGGGCACCCACAAGAGAGACGTACCTTGGCAAACTCCCGGGGCCGCAGGGTTCAAGAGAAGCATGTCCATCCTTGGAAAGTTATGGGCATCCAGACAAGATACTGGGAGTGACTTCTGAGCAACCCATCTTCTTCCGGGACAACTTTCCATGCGTACAGTGCTACAACACAGCATGCATAGGGCAAGTCAAGACAGCTTGTGCATCTCTCTCTGGAGAAATGCACCACTTGACATCTCCTGGGAGCTACGCGGCATAAGAGTAGAGGGAGTTGACTGTGAACAATGCTACAAGCCCAAATCCTAGGCACTCAACTTCCTTGTGAGTAAGAGTTATTGAAAAAGGAAGACAACAGATGTGGGGAGAGAAGCCTGTTCCCAGGCTTCCCACTGGGTCACCCCATGAGTCAGGAAACGGCACACAATCCGCAAAGGTGAAGCCCTGAGAAATCGCCAGCTCAGGTTTTGTGCCGTCACAGCCAGCGGTAACTCCCTCCCAAGTCATATTCTGATATTTCATCACTTGTTGTCAGTTTGAATCAGGATGAAACGTAGACACTTTTCACAGAAAGGAAAGGTCTGAAAATACCATTCACGAAACTACCTTTCATGTCTTTCCCATTGTCCAGCTGGTTTTTGATAGCTGATGGTCTAAGACTTCCATTAATGCCCCATCACTCCCCTGGCTTCCCTCCATCACCTCTTTCTCCCTCTTGTATCAGCTCCGGTTTAAATGCCTCGTTTGGGCATGAGAACAGGAGTCCAGAATTTCCAACAAGTTGGGGCCTGAGGTGCTGATGCCCTGCTGGGGTTTACTCAGAACCACAGCAACAGGAAACACGGACCCACAATAACAGATTTCTCAGACCTCGGACCACTGTAAAATGATAAAATGTGCTTTTACGCAAGAAAGGGAACGATTCATCTGTGAAATACAGATGAGTGAGCGCTTGCCCAATCTACTGCAGAGGTGAAAGGAGGGAGTGGGAAATGGATGGCCACGAACAAAAGTTGAGCAGGCAGCATTTAGCATTTTCACGGATATTTCAACAGCCAGACCATGACTGTCACAAAAAAATGCAACTCCTGCAACTTTCCAAGTGATTCGTAGGTGCGTGTGCTCACAATGAACTCACCGTTCGCATTGCTGCTAGGCGTGCCGAGCCCGGTTAATCAGTAAGATGAGCACCACACCAGACCCATCCCCAGCTTGTAAGGGTATAAAAGGGCCAGCCTGAGCCTGGGGAGCACAACTTCATCTTCCCTCCCTCATCCACTTCCTCACTGCTTTATTCTCCCTATTGCTCTCATCCTGTTCACATCAGCTGCCATGTCTCGCCAGTGTGTTGCAAGGAACCAGTGCAAAACTGGGTTCAGTGCCGCTTCTGCCTTCATCCCAAATGCCTGCAGCACCAGCTTCATCTCACGTTCAACTTCCCAAGGTGGAAGCTGCGGCACCGCTGCTGGGTATGGAAGATTTGGTGGAGGTTTTGGAAGCAGGAGCCTCTACAATGTCGGTGGATGCAATAGGATCTCAGTAGCTGGAAGGGGTGGTGGCTTCTATGGACCTGCAGGTTTTGGTGCTGGCACTGGAATTTCCTATGGTTTTGGTGGTGCATCTGGTGGTGCCTTTGGGTTTGGTGGTGGCATGGGTGGCCCTGGATTCCCTGCTGTTGCGACTGGGGGCATCCATGAAGTCTCCGTCAACCAGAGCCTTCTGAAACCTCTCAACCTGGAGATTGACCCCAACATCCAGAATATCCGTAAGGGTGAGAAGGAACAGATCCAAACCCTCAACAACAAATTCGCCTCCTTCATCGACAAGGTGAGACATGAGATTTATTGGATATGCTGTGCTGATTCTTCAGTGGAGAAGCACAAATAAGAGCAAGTTCTATCTTTATCAGCAATTTTACTCTTCATGTGCTGCCATATCTAACAGCAGCAGCCAGGGAATAAAACATGAGGGGTGCTGGGTTTGAGACCATTCGTCCCACACATTCATGCTGAGAGAAGACCGTCCAGCAGAGGGGAAATGGTGATATAGGATGTAAGGAAGCAGAACTTGCCATATAGTCAGGAATGTTAACATCAGATCTGTAATGCTTGCTTCCGTCTATTTGTCTTTCAGCAATCTGTGCTACTGCCCAATCTTTGAGTATGAAGTGACAGCTGTTTCCCACAGGCTGAGAGCTTCCCCCCTTTCAGCAGGATGGTACCTGGCCTCTCTTACGGAAACCATCCTGAAGCCACTGTTTCTGAAATAATCTGTTTTCTCTTTTCAGGTCCGATTCCTTGAGCAACAAAACAAGGTCTTGGAGACCAAGTGGGCCATTCTGCAAGAACAGGGGAACAAAACCGTTAGAAACAACATTGAGCCCCTCTTCGAGACCTACATCAGCAACCTCAGGAGACAGCTGAACAGCTTGCTGGCAGACAGGGAGAACCTGGGAGGTGAACTGAACAAGGTGCAAAGCCTTGCTGAGGACTTCAAGAACAAGTAAGTCTGTTCATTTGTGGTCTGTCTGGCAAGCAAGTGGGCTGCAACAGATGACAGCTCTGTTGCACCGGTGCAGTCAGACAAGGAAAGAAGGCCTTTTTTGCTAATATAATCTTCTGAAAAAGGCCCAGGATTAAGTTTGCATATGCGACATAGAGAGTCTCAGTGCCTCGTGTCTGAAAGTCACAGGCAGAAAGCCATAGAGCTAAGAGACCAAGGTACAAAACTGCACATATAAAAACAAGTTATTAACAAAACGACTTCTGCATAAGCCTAGACCAACCCTCCATTTCCATCCTGCAGATATGAAGAAGAGATCAACAAGCGCACAGCTGTCGAGAACGAATTTGTGATCCTGAAGAAGGTGGGTGCATGCACGCTCCACCTCCCAGGCCTGCGAGCTGTCTGCATGACCACAGCAAGAAACACATCCTGCAGCTTCTCCTCTGAAAACTGCTTCATTTTTGTGATGTGTTTCCTCTTCTAGGAGGTGGATGCTGCCTACATGAACAAGACCGAGCTGCAAGCCAGGCTGGACTCCCTCATGGAGGAGATAAATTTCCTCAGAGCCCTTTATGAAGCAGTAAGCACCTGTGTTCATGCCCTTCTAGTTTCTAATGCCCTTGCTTCCCTTTCCCACCTCAGAAGCTCAGGACAGATTATTTTTTTACTCTGTTGCACTAAAAAGTCAATGCTTTTCCCATTTCACCTGCTGTATTAACCCTTCCTGAAAGTTTCTTGGAAAAATCCCTTTGGACAGCCAGCTCTACCCTCTACTTGGAGCATTTCTGCCCCTTGAGCAAGAGGGGAAGAGTCTCATGCCTGCAACTCACCCAAATGCCCGCTGCCTCTGCAGGAATTGTCTCAGATGCAGACCCAGATCTCTGACACCTCTGTCATCCTGACCATGGACAACAACCGCAGCCTGGACATGGACAGCATCATTGCAGAGGTCAAAGCTCAGTACGAGGAGATCGCCAACAGGAGCCGAGAGGAGGCCGAGTCTTGGTACCAGTCCAGGGTGAGTGCCCAGGAAGGCTTCTGGGCAAACCATGCCCCCTGCCCCAGATCCTTCAGATTTAAAAATCCTACAAAGCTCTAAGTGCTTATTCGGGATTGAGAACAGATGCATGCTTTGAGCACAAACACCCACATTTCCCCATGCTGCTTCGCACTAAACTGATGGACTTTACCTTGACCGGTTGCTCCTCTCTCCACGACAGTACGAGGAGCTGCAGGCTACCGCAGGCAGGCACGGGGACGACCTCCGCAACACCAAGCAGGAGATCTCCGAGCTCAACCGCCACGTCCAGAGGCTGCGGTCTGAAATTGACAGCGTGAAGAAACAGGTAAAGGGAGAGGAGATGCACTTTTACTGTGGCCTAACCTTGGCTGCCCAGCCAAATCCAGCGAATAAAAATAAATGCATCTCAGTGAGTTCTGCTGGATCAGGAGTGAATGACAGCATTTATCTCAGTGCAGTAACTTCACAAAGAGTGACAATTTTAATAAACCTGAAGAGATACAAAGGGGTGTGGAATTAGATTAAATCCAGGCTGTGACCTGGCCCAGAACATGGATCAAGTCAGTGATCGTTAAGAAGCCCTACGTCATAATTCAGCATCTTCTGCATCTAGGCCAGCCATCATGAGTCCAGGGTACAAAGAACTGGTCTATGCTCTGGATGGGGAATTCAACCACTGTTTGTCCCCCCCAGTGCGCCAGTCTGCAGACAGCCATTGCGGATGCCGAGCAGCGTGGGGAGATGGCCGTCAAGGATGCCAAAGCCAAACTGGCCGAGCTGGAGGATGCTCTGCAGAAAGCCAAGGCAGACCTGGCCCGGCAGCTGCGCGAGTACCAGGAGCTGATGAACGTCAAGCTGGCCCTGGACATTGAGATCGCGACCTACAGGAAGCTGCTGGAGGGCGAGGAGTGCAGGTGGGTGCAGTTTTTTCCAGCTTCCAGCAGTGCAATGGGGTCACAGACCCTTGTCAGGTTTAGAAAAGGCCCCTGGGCTTCCCACATTCAGAGGGCTCAGAACCTGTTTAGAGACAAGCAATTGCTCAAGAAGATGAGCCGTTCAGGAATATGGCAGCTTTTTGTGCAAACTTCCACCAAAAACATTTCAAAGAAGTTCCGCTGCTTTTTCAACCAGCTCCTGTTCATGGGCTCCCCTTAAATGCTTACCTTCTCCTTTTGCTCCCTAACAGGCTCTCTGGAGAAGGTGCTGGTGCAGTGAATATCTGTAAGTAACTTTTAAAGACGATTTTGTGACTTTTACATTGGTCTGCCTGCCACTCAGGGGTCACTGTTTGTGGATGCCTCTAACAAGGGTGCTTTCCTCTTGCAGCTGTGACCAGAACCACTGTAGGATCAGGATATGGAAGTGGAAACTCTCACAGCTTTGGGGGTAGCAGCAGTATTGGAGGTGGGGTCTGTGCTGGAGGAATGGGCTTCGGCTCATTTGGCTCAAGCGGACAAGGCATGGCTGGGTCATGCGTGGTTGGTGGAAGCAGTTCCAGCATGAAGTACGTCTCCACCACCTCTTCAAGCAAGAGATGCTACTAAACTCAGACATCAGCACTGCTAGCCTGCGTGTGCCAAGCTTCCTCTCGTGTTGTGTGCAATCTTTACTCTGTTACTTGCAAAAGGTTTGGAAGTCAAAGCCGTCTGTCCTTATTTATATAAACATGTCATGCTCCTGTTTGTTCTTTGACTCTCTGAAAGCCTCATTTCCCAGAATTTGTCTAATAAAAGGCACGTGAAATTCATTCTGTTGCATTCTCCTTTCAATTTCAATTACTTTATAGTGCCACAGGGGAAAAAGCACCTGACAGAGCAGAGCAGAGCTGAAGGGAAACACAACTCACACACACAACAGTTGAGACCTTTCCTTCCTCTGCCCTCACTGTAACTCCACAGGTACCACTTATATCTCAGAGGAACAAGGAATGTGATGTTCCATTGCCATTTGCATAAACAAGATTTTTTGGCATCAGTACCCACCATGGAAAAGGAAAATATCTACTTTCCTTACCAGGCATTAGCGAAAATGTCCTTCTATCTTCATTTCTCCATTACAGCATCTCAGCAGTTTCAGGTCACCTTGATCACACCCAAACCCCTGTAATCTTTCAAGGTTTTAAGTTATGAGTCATGTAGGGATATAAAGCCATTTTTTCCCCAACAAGCAAGTAGTTCAGCTCTTGCATTCTGTACACACAATAGCTGTAGGATTTAATAAAATGCCATCATTGACATTACCAGAATTTGAAATGGAAAAGACACCTTAAACCCCAAAACTCAACCTCTTTGGGAAGAATCAAGTTCTTAGACATAGGCTGAAGATGTGTTGGATTCTGAGAGTAAGGAAGGTTTAGTTTCCCTCTCCTGAACAGCAGAAATGAGAGGCTAACTACAAAAGCACCAAAGACCATATTAAGAAACAACCCCTGTGCTGAGGTTACTGCAGCAGATTGTGCTGGTTCAGTCTCTGACACAACCCTGCTGAGTGACTAAAGCGCTAGAGGTAAACATGACGCACATTAAGGGCACGCCAACTCCTAGCCTAAAGAGAAGGCGATACAATAAACCCCTGATTTTCATTAATCCTCCAGATCTAAGCACAATAACAAACTACCTGAAAGGAAATAGCTTGTCCTTGTTAACACCTGCCCGTCTTTCTTTGGCATCTCTGCACCATATTTCTCCTGACACCAGCAGAACAGGTTTGCTGGAGGCTATTCCAACGCTATCCAACAGCAAACAGGTATCTGATGGCCTGGAGTTTCACATGGCAACCTGTTCTCTCTCTGGGGGAACATCTGCTTTCAGCTATGTCATCATTCAGCCTTTTAGCTAAGCAAAGCATCCAGGCTCCCCCTGTAGCAAACAGAAAGGCACAGGTGCCTCCCAAATTATCTTTATCAGAAGTACCAGTGTGCAGATGAAGTCTTGCTTGCAAAGCTGAGGAGCACAGACCGAGACATCTAACTTCTCCTTGCCTAGGTCAAGACAGGTCACTCCTACCCCAGGAGCAATTCAGGGGCAAATTCAGATTTTTCTTCAGTGAAGCACATCAAATTGACATTTTCAACATCTCTAAATTCCCTCTTGTGGAAAATTCAGTCCCGTCAGCTTTAAACTAAATGGGCACTGACACCAAGCTAAAAGCAAGCTCAAAGGGAACTTTCAGACACACAGATATATTTTTTATATATATATATACATATATATATTCCCACCAGTAAAGTAATCACCACTCTGAAAAACACAGGTTAGAAATTTCAGTTAGTTTTATGAGCCTGAAGGTTGCCAACCAGTTGCATTAGTGAGCCAGGTGATTAACGGGCTGGGAAAGGTGGCCACGTGCCAGCATACCAAGCTGATTAGCTCAGTCAACTGGGCTGCAGCCCTCTCCAAAAGGATATAAGGCAGGGGGGTACTCCAGCTCCCAACTCTGGAAGATCTCTGCCCATCTGCCATCTCACCTCATCATCCTCTGCTCTTGCCACCAGCAAACAATCACACAGAAGTCAGTTGGCACTAGGTCAGGAGGACTCGCTAAGGGTGTTGGTGCTGCTTCTGCCACTATGCCTGTAAACCGAAGCAGCTTCAGCTCCATGTCCATGTCCTGCAGCAGTGGTGGAGGCATAGGACAGATAAGTGGTGGTTTTGGCAGCAGGAGCCTTCACAACCTAAGGAGAAGCAAGAGGATTTCCATGAGCGGAGAGTATTGCTCTGTTAAACCAGGATACAGTTACGGGTTAGGTCACGGTGGGTTTGCTTACAGGGCTGGTGGAGCTGGGTTTGGATTTGGAGGAGGATGCGGCCCTGGAGGTATTCAAGGGGTCACAGTCAACCAAAACCTCCTGGCACCTCTTAACTTGGAGATTGACACCAACATGCAGAGAGTGCGTCAGGAGGAGAAGGACCAGATCAAATCCCTCAACAACAAATTTGCGTCCTTCATTGACAAGGTAAGATGTGTTTCTCTTCATCCAGCCTGGCATGTTTGTCACTGCAAGTACAGTGGGATCAGGATTGATCTCCATGTTATAAGCTAGCTTCTAAAACCTCAGTTCTAAATCTTAATGCTCAGGAATTTGTTTGGCTCACTACCTCCGTAAACATAACGTCACTCTGTCAGAGCTTGTAGATAGTCTGGGTATAGAGCACACTATATTTGCAGGTTTCTTTGCAGTTGAATACTGTTCCTGGTTTCCAAATTTTCCTATCAGTGATATCACTATCTAAAGTCCACTTTACATTACATGAAATAGAATGAAAACAACAACAAAACCCCTCGCATTAAAGCTCACTTCTCATGAAAAGTGAGGCAGTTTTTAAGCTGATGGTTCTGAATGCTTTAAACTGCTATGATGGGTTTCAGGTGCGGTTCCTGGAGCAACAAAACAAGGTACTGGAAACCAAATGGAGCCTCCTGAAAGACCAAAAAGTTGTGAAAAATAACATTGAGCCTATGTTTGAAGTGTACATCAGCAACATGAGGAGACAGCTTGAGGCTCTAGGAGGGGACAGGCTGCGGCTCAGATCTGAGCTGAAGGCTATGCAGGATGCTGTTGAAGACTTCAAGATCAGGTAAGCAACACACACACAAAAGAAACCCATCCAGTTTTTCTTCATTCTGTCCTCTTTCTGGATGAGCTAAAAGACCCAAGGCAACCAAAAACTGTGAAACCTCAGAAAGGACTAACATGACTTAGTTCCCCTCACTTTAGCTGCATATAAATAGCAGCAGCAGCACTCTACACATTACATGACATATGCTTTTTTTTTTAATATCCAAGCACTCTGAATACTCACTTTTCTTATTGATGTGAGTTCCTTTCCAGGAGAGAAAATCTTCCGAAAAAGAAAGATCAATTTTAAGTGTGTGCTTAATTGTTTCTTTGTCTCTCTTTTATTAAAAAAATAATAATAATGCTAATTAATATGGATGTACTGGGTAGTTCTAGCACTCCTGAAAGCCAGGAGTTAATTTCCACCCTGTGGAAAGTCACTGAGGTCTCTGCTGAGGGATTCAGCTCAGCTCATTAACTCTTTAGGCTGTTTGGATGAGAGGGAACACCTCCTCCTCTCTTTGCACTTTGGAAAAACATCTATCAAGCTTTAGTGTCTGCTACCATGCCCACGAGGGATACACTGCTTAATGGACGTGAATAAGTAAGGAGCTTAAATTGTCAATCTGGAACCAGAAAAACGAGAGGCAGAGCTAGGAGCAGGCTGCAATTCAAAACAAGGACGCACATTCTGCCAAAAACCCTCTGCTCTGCCCTTCTTGGGAGATCACGCGTCTGACACTTTCTGCCACCTTTACCAATAGTGCCTCTAGCCTAAAACAAGCATTGGAACAGAAATGACTGCCTTGGGGCAGAGAAATCATCCGGCACGGTCTACTTTCAGGCCTCTTTTATGGTTCCCTGTGACTTCAGAAACGAAACGCTTAGTAGAGAAAAATTCTGTCCTATGTCAGTTTGGCCATTCTAGACCTCAGAGTCTGCTAGAAATTAGCCAGCTGGAATACATTTTAGGATGGGATAAGTATCTTTTTCCATCAGCTACAGAAGGAAAACCCAAAACATCCAATTTCCAGGTAGCTGAGCAGGGAAGAATCCCTGCCATAAGCACAATAATGCTGTTGATTACATGGGTCAGAGAGTTTCCTCCTTCCATTCTCCTCTCAGGACCACGGTGAAAGCAATGTTAAACTTTGAAAAGCAATGCCTAACATTAGCACAGTCTGCAGCAGCAGAGATTGCTCAGACGAGAGAAGATCTTTGTGCTCACCATGGCTTCAGACAAGAAATTCTTTGAAAAGTAAAGGTCACGTCTTGGAAGAGGCTCAGGCTTTCATGTTCTACCTGCATTTGACATAAAGTGGCAAGTATTCCTTCTGGCTCTAGATCAGGGAATCTCTGGGCAAAAGCTCAATTACATCACACACCTCAGCACTTAGCTGAGGTCATCATCACCTTGCATTGTGGCAACAACACCTGCACCTACCAGGGGGATGTCACTGCTTCTGTCCCCTAGCAAAAAACCAAATTTGCTAGGCATTTGTTCTCCTTGCCTGTAAATTTTTTTTTTATTTTTTTACACTTTGTGGATCCTAAATTATTCTTTCTAATGCCTTACTCTTTGGAGTCAAATATTAATCAATTCAGTAATTAGAAATTAGACATATGCCAAATTAATTTTCTTTTTCTACATGGCTAAGAGCTCAGAGACCCACAAATCTATACAGAGGCTAGCACTTAATGGCAATGATTTTAAGGGTTGGACATTCCTGAGAAGAAATCTGAAGCCCTTCCCCCACAAAAGGGTCATGAAAGGCTAATGTTTTTATGAGCTGCACAGACTCCTTCCTTTGAACTCTTGCCTTTCATCTCCCGTACCTAATTCACTTCGTTTGAGCCGGGCACCACTCCATGGCCAGCGCTGGTTCTCATCCTTCCCCAGGAGCGGGATGCACAGCGCTGCCGAACCCAACCTCGGCTCTCAGCCGTCCCCAGCCCTCCCGAAGCTACCCCGGGAGCTGGCGTCAGAGATCCCCTGATCCCGATCTCGGCTCTCCGCACCCCGGCCCTCCCGAAGCCACCGCGGGAGCTGGCGTCGGAGATCCCAGCTCTTCTGACTAAGGCAGGCGCGGCGGCGAGCTCAGCTCCGGCTCCACCCAGCCCTCCCGGCCTGAGAAAATTTGGGGAGTACAAGGCTCCCATTCACAGCGAAAACGTCAGGGAGGATAAAACGTGCCTTTAATGAAGGCCTGCAGCTTTTCTAGATGGCCTCCTTCCACCACCTAGCCCAAGGGTGCTGTCTTTCTATCACAATCGGTGATATATATATATAATAATAGACATAATATATGCACCGACACAGCAAGGACAGACGTGCATTACCAGGTAGCTATTTATGTTGTTTTCTCCCAAGATCTACGCACGGGCTCTAAAAGCCCCTGGGAACAGACTCTATTCTCTCCACCAGCGCCCTACATGAATGGGTGGAGGAGGGATTTCCATACCCCCGTGGCAGACAGGGAGGTTGGGAGCTGTAAAGCAATGCTCGTCTCCCCTTCCAACAGGTACGAGGAGGAGGTCAACAAGCGCACGACTGCGGAGAACGACTTCATGTTACTCAAGAAGGTGAGGCCAACAACAAAGAAGGGACACAATTTTTAAAGACAAAATGCATTTGAATGCAAATGACCCTTTTTAGCCAGCAATGCCAAGCTGGGCAAAGCACTTAGCAAATGTGTAGTCATCCCTCCTTGAAGATGAAACACCCAATTGTGCCAGTGTGTCAGTCCTTGGCAATAGCTGATTCTTGTTTCAGGCCCCTCATCCAAAATCCATGTGAGCTGTGATCCCCAAGATACAAGATCAAACCTGGGTCATCCATACCTTGCAGTCACTCTGCTGGATGCTCTGCCCCTTTGCACAGGCCAAGTATGGGAAATCCAGTGGCTTCTGATATGTCAAAAACTGCTTAGGTCTATGGATATCCCCATTCTCAGAGGAAATGTAGAATGCAAGAGAAAAAAAAAGGGGGGGAAGAAATCAGTTTGATCAGTTTGCTCTTTGCTCTGTTTAAAGGCACAGAGGTCAAGAAACTCCCAGTCCTGGTTTGTCCCCTGAGGTTTGCATGAATTGACAACCGGTCTTTGTGCAAGGGAGCAGGTAGGCAAGGTGTGGTTTTCCATCTCCATTGTCATGGTTCCAGGATGCAGACGCTGCCTACATGAGCAAGGTGGACCTGGGAACCAGGGTGGATGCACTGACGGATGAGATTAACTTCCTGCGAGCTCTCTATGAAGCAGTAAGATTTTGTCAGATTTCCTTTTTCTGCTATTTCCCCATTTTCCTGCTACCAACAGCATCAAACAGGTCCAAAAGAGATATTCAGAGCTGCAGTTCCCTCCCACCCCTACCACTCTACTATGCATAATCTCTAGGACAAGCACTGGGGTCAATATTTGGGCCTGAGTGCAGATGTTGTTGGACTTACAGGAGCTATCTCAGACGCAGTCACAAATCTCCGACACCTCCGTCGTTCTGTCCATGGACAACAACCGGAGCCTGGACCTGGACAGCATCATCGCAGAGGTCAAGGCGCAGTACGAGGACATCGCCAACCGGAGCCGGGCAGAGGCCGAATCCTGGTACCAGAGCAAGGTGAGGATGTGAAAATTAATCAGGTGAGCTAGAAAATTATTGCTTAGCATTTCCCAAAGGCTATTTTATATGGGAGAGTGCAAGCAGATAGAACTGTGGAGTAGGGTGCAAAATCAAGTCAATTTGGATAAGATTTTGAGGTTTTTGTATATGCCATTTTGAGGAGAGGTAGAGGAGAATAAAGAGAGATGGAGGGAGGAAGGCAATATGCTGAAGTTCATGAGGACGAGCTTTTACTGAGTACAGAAAGAGACAGAAGACCCAGTCGAGAGAGGATCAGAGCAGGGTCAGCCCCTACCAATGAGTTCAATGACTTTTCGTTGGTGTCTCATGTCCCTGCCCTTCTCAGTATGAAGAACTGCAGCTCACTGCTGGCCAGCATGGGGCTGACCTGCACAACACCAAGGTAGAGATCTCAGAGATGAAACGCGTGGTCCAGCGGCTCCACTCGGAAATTGACAGTGTGAGGAAACAGGTACGGTGTGCAGCACCCCTCCAAATGTGGGAGCACCTCCACCACTTTGTGCTCTTGCGAGGATGCCTGGATATTGGGGTCCAAACCCACCGAGGGGTCACCAGACACACTTCTACTTCCTGCAGTGTGCCAGTCTGCAGACAGCCATCGCAGATGCTGAGCAGCGTGGGGAGCTGGCCCTCAAGGATGCCAAAGCCAAACTGGCTGAGCTGGAGGATGCTCTGCAGAAAGCCAAGGCAGACCTGGCCCGGCAGCTGCGCGAGTACCAGGAGCTGATGAACGTCAAGCTGGCCCTGGACATCGAGATCGCGACCTACAGGAAGCTGCTGGAGGGCGAGGAGAGCAGGTGGGTGGCTCCTCGTGCCCCTGCAAACCAAATAACGTCTAAACCCATAGATATTTTCACATTTATCTGCAACAAGAAAGGGAAGGGCTACAAAACTCCAGGAGCAGTGAGCTTTAGGGAGGGCTGCACTCCCACACATTGCAGCTTTGCCAGCAGAAGACATAAGCAAAGTCAAACACCTTTATTTATACCAGCTGGTTCCACAGAAGAGGGATGGGAAAATCCCATCCTTGGAAGCTCAGTATTTTGCACTGAGTAATTTTTGCTTCCTTTCTGCAGCAGCTGCAGCTTAATGCACTGCAAGCATATCTCAACTGATTTAATTACTACTGGATATTCATTAGTCTGTGTTTGATACCTTAAGCGGTGGTTAAACTTTAACTCTCGCTGTTTCCTAAGAAGTGAATATTACTCTCAGGGTTTGATCTCTGAAAGGGGTAAATGTTGCTTCAGCTCCATGAGCAGGTCTGTGCCATTTTGCATCAATGAGAATGAGTCCCAGACCACTCTGCTATTTAACAGCACTGATGCCAAACTGTTGTTTGAACCTGTCCTAAATAACGAGCCCTTTCTTCTCTGTCCTCTCTTCTAGGCTGGCTGGAGAAGGCATTGGTGCAGTGAATATTTGTAAGTAATCTGGCTCTTAATAGATTGAATAGATTGAGTATTCATCGAGTTGTGCCTTAGATGTACCTGGGCCTGGCGATAACGCAATGAGAATAAGTTATGCAGCTATTAGCTACCAGCACAAAAATGGAGTATATGGGTTTTGCAACTCTTTGCAAGGCTGAGGTGGCCAAGGAGCCTGATGCATCTTTTCTCTGGCCAACTCTGAACTTGAAAGGTTTTATACGTTAAGACTACTCCAGGACACTCCAGAGTCTAAGGCCATCTCTGCTAAAGGATAGAAAGAAAAGCTAAAGAATAAGATATGTGAAATACAGGCAGTGGTAGACTGTGCAAGGAAAACCATCCATACGTATCTGCAGACGTTGAAGTTCCCTCGTACTATCCCAAACAAACTAACCTTCTCCCCTGTGGTTTCCCATCACAGCCGTGGTCTCATCCGGGAGCAGCTACGGAGGTGGGACCACACTGGGGCCAGGCTTCAACAGCAGGCTTGGCCTGGGGGTCGGCAGTGCCAGCGCCAGCAGCGGGAGCTGCCTGGCTGCAGGATTCAGCTCTGGTGCTGGAAGCAGCTCCAGCATGAGGTTTGTGTCGAAAACCACCACCAAGAAGAGCTATCGGAGCTAAGTCACAGCAGCACCCAGCTCCCCTGGAGCAGAAGAGGTTGAGTACCACCTCCTGCTGCCAGCACAGAGCTATTAACAGCATCCAAAGAGCCGTGCTTATCGCGTTCCCACTAGGGGAAACCATACTCCCAGCACTACTTCCTGGATCGGCAGAGAGACATCTCCAAGTCCACTTAATTCCTTTGCAGAAACTCTCCCCCAGCTGACCAGAAGCCCAGCACTGCTTGGCAATGAGTAATCAGCCTTCATATTAATGGGTGCCATTGTTAGAGCTCAGCTTGCAGCGTCCCTCAGGTCCCCTTGGCTCTGGTGCCCTGGTGTAAATCCGGAGATGATGAAGGACTTGGATTTACACCAGTGTACATGAAAGCAGAACCAGTCTCTTCACCTGCTCACGACAGAAACCAGGAGGTGTGCCGAGACCACAGTCTCTTATGTTCCCTCCTGATCAACCCTGCTCCCTGCTGTTGTGCTTGCTCTCCCCAGGGGCTTGCAGAACTGAGAACAAAGCATCTTTCAGCAAGAAGCAGTTGCTCCATTTCCCAACTTTCTTGGTCTGCTGTCACTTCTCTATCTGCTCCAGGGCTCTCCAGCTCTACCCACATCCAACAACGCAACCTTCATTTTCCAGAGGTGAAAGGGCTCTTCATAGTAATTCCTCACCCACCCAGTACGTGTAACTCGAGCCAGAAGAGCACGAAACCCACAGGCTGCTATATGCTGCACATAACCCACTTGTCTCAGCAGCAAATCAACCCCTCCACCAGTCAGGGAACTCAGCCTAGAGACAATAACAGCACAAGGGTTAAAAACGCAAGAAAACATCTGTTGTAGTGCCTTTGTTCTTAGCTTCCCCCCCACCTTTTTATGGAAGGGGGAGGGAGGCAAAGAAGAGGGTTAGAGAATTACATGCCAAAATGTAACCAGCCAGTTTCCTCTCAGCTTCTGCTCCTGCTGAACTGTTTTGAGTTTTATGAAATTTCTCCAATAAACTGCAATCAGCCTTACTGTGAACAGTGTGGGTTTTATCTGTCCTTGTAAAATTCACTTAAAAGTACAGTTTTAAAATAAGGTTTAAAGACGCACCATAGGCACCCTCTGCCTCTCAGCGCCTTCCCTTATCCTGTTCCCTGGTTCAGTCCTGGGGCAGGGGGGACAGGGACGGGATGCTAAGTGCATTGGAGAGGGGTCACAGCGCAGCAATACCCAAGTGCTTTGGGAGGTTTTCCAAGCTGCACAGCCAAACAGAGCAAGACCAGAAGGTGGGGCTGGTTTCGCCTGGCTGTAAATACCTACATCAGATCCAATCAAAGGACAGAAACAGACACTTTGGGGTCAGATGAATCGTCCCCCACCACCTCCTTCCATAGGACCGAAAGGGCTCTAGGCAGTTGGCTGATGATGCCATTGCAGGAATGCTCCAAAGAGCTGTTTTAAAGTTGGGAAAGATGGATCCCACGCACACGAGCTAAACTTCTGGAAAGGCTGGTTCCACACCTGCAGCTTGTGCTGTGTGTTAGCATCGCTGCGTGCTCCCACAGCCAGAGCTGTGCCTTTGCCCAGCTACACTGACCTGCAGAACGCAGGCAATGCAGAGCTCCTGCTGCTCATTCCTAGTGCCCTGCATGGAAAACAGGAGGGATTTAGCTCCAACCCCTCCATGGAATGGCCAAAAGAGTTGCCAGGCCATGGGCTAAATGAGGATGCGATCCCAGGACAGTGCGATGCTCTGGAGCTGAGGTTTCTGTTGGGTCAGCAGATCGAAGCCAGGCTGGCTCAGACAAGCTGGTGGTTCTGAGCTCAGGTCTGTAATTAAAAACCTGAGAGAGAAAGCAAGAAAAGAAGCCAACATCACTTCTTCCATTTCATGGTAGATGCCAACTATCACATACAGCAGCTGTTCTCCAGCATCCAGGGCCCAATCATGAGAGATGCTGAGCTCTCTCAACCCCTTTTAGGCTGACACCCAAAGAGTGCTTAGCACATACAACTCCCACACAGCTTTACCCTAAAATGTTGCCCGGCTAAATAAGGCAGGCCAGCTTTCAGGCTTGCATGCATGAACTTCTCTCTGATCCTCTCCATGGAGCAGAACACGTTCTCAGGCCATGATGAATGCCAAGAAAATCAGATAAAAGCAAATGCACCTTTAGAAAAGGCTAAGAAATTCAGGGCTAAGCCCTCACTGTTATCCTACTGGAGGCGAAAGAATTAAGAAGGTTTCCACCCATGGCACACAGCCCTTCAATATTTTGGGGAAGATGGGACTGAAAATACCCTATTTCATTTTATAGAAGAGACTTGCATGCTTTTCTTTTGTCCTCATCACTCTGCACTGCACCCACCTCCTTTGCTAATATATGTATATTCCAAAATTATATTCACGGGGGTTTGCCAAGCAAATTCACAAGAAAGCAGTAGCCAAACCCAGTTCTGCTGTAAGCTAATCCGTACATAGGACACTTCTCTTGGCGGGATCAGTGCACTCACTCCACCACCATCTCAATGTATTCAGCCTTTGTCTTTGGTTTCTCTGGCTGGTACAAAGGTCTGAGCTGGAAAATTTTTCATCCATGGCTCTCTCCTGCTCTCACACCCATCTTTGCTGCAGCTACTTTCTCCTTGCAGTCACAGGCCAGCAGAACCCTAGCACAGGTCCATCTCCTGTCCCAAGGGAATTAAAAGATTGTTCTTGAGGCTAACAAAATCACAGAGGTCAAAGGATAGAAATAGAAGCGTAAATTATAGAATTAGGTTCAAAAAAGGTGCAACTCTGGCTAAAGGTTGATGTAATAGCAAACTGAGTTGGCCCGTCTTTAGATACCTACGACATTCCCAAGAGTTCAACTCAAATTCTTCTTTTCCCCTGATGTAAAACAAAGCAGTGCTCCTTTTTGTACTCCTAGTGCTCTGCACGCATCAAATGATTGGTTAAGCTTCTCTCTTTCATGCTTACTATAAAAAAAGAGGTTTGCAAATGCAGTTTTTATGGGATCAAGGATTCCTCCCTTTCAAATTAGAAACACAGCCTATAACTGAACAATAGGGGTGCGTTTAAAAGCAGCTCAAGTCACTGGTCTGCAAAACTATGACTTGTGTCAACAGTTGGTTTCCATGGGGAGGTTGAGCATTTGGAGGTGGTGGAGGAGGATTAGATCCATATTCTTGCTTAGGCTGAATAACCAGGAGCAAAACTATTGGTTTTCTTCCCCTCGAAAGTATGAAGAGGAAACTAATAGGCAAACGTGTGCAGGAAATGAGTTTGTTATGCTCAAAAAGGTAAGAGCATTTCAGACCAACTCAATCTCTTCTTCCAGGCTTTTGGTATGAACAGCAGCCAATATTGCTAGAAAGACAGCAGGTGAGAGACTGCCTCTCCCTCTCCAGAGACTCTAGAGGGACCTAAAGGCCAACTTTTGTGAAGATTTAATTAGAAGAGTTGAATCCCACCTTAAGTGAGTCAGTTCCAGTTCAGCATGGTCTTCTGGGATGTTTGTATACCCCAGCTGGTCAAGACCTTTCCTTTCCTTCTCTGTCTAGCAATTTTTATCTTGTGCCTACGATGATGAGAGAAGCAATCAATTTAATAACATGGTAAAACTTATGTCCTTGAAAAGAACAGCACTAGGAGTTTGTAATGCCATCGTGTGCTGGCATTAAAGAGAATGCTCTTTCAATTCATAAAACCTTCTCTGACGCGCTTCAGGACATGGATTGTGCCTACATGAACAAAGCTGAGCTGGAAGCCAAGGTGGAGTCCCTCTTCCAAGCGGTAATGGCTTTACTTTTTCCTTTTCCTCCACCTCATGTCTCTTGAGGAGGATCATGGAGTTCGGCTCCCACAACCCATCACTTAAGTTCAGGGAGATTTTTGGTGTTTCATGTTTCAAACTAACACTCCGGATTTCAAAGGCATTACTGTTGCATTGGGCAAAATCCTAAGGAATCTGTTTCAACTTGACGGCAGAGGCAGAAAACGGAGAGCTTAAAGCAGAAAATCCTTTGGGTTTCTGCAGTGAGCCTCAAGTCAGGGTACACAGAGTAGACATCTCCTTGTATCCATGCCATGGAAATATACTGGGAAAGCACTTGTGGTGCAGACAATTGGTAATCTTCCTGTTGCCCCTAGGACACTGCTCAGGTTGTGCCATCCCAGATACCTCTGTTATTGTGCAAATGGACAACAGCCGAGGCCTGGACATGGGTAACATCAATGATGATGCCAAAGATCAATACATGGACATTGCCAAAAGGAGCTGGGCTGACACAGAGTCCTGGTCATACAGCAAGGCAAGTTGTGATGGATGCTCACAGAAGTATTTATGCCCCACTTCTGCTAAGAGCCATGCTTCTTCAGATTTCCTAATTTGGGTTGAACGGGATTTTTGAAGGTCTGTTTGTTTTCTTAGCCACCTGCTATGTTTTCCTAATGTGTGATACATCGTCTGCTAACACCTTCACACACAGAGCTGCTACTGGGTAAATGAGTCATTCGTGTCCACCAGTGACAAAAGTTTTGGCCTTAAAGCTCAAGATCCGGGACTGCGGTCCCAGAATCACATAGCAGTTTCATCTCTGACTCATCTCCCTACTCTGGTATTTATTTTCATTGCATTTTCTCTCTCCTCAGTATGAGGAACTGAGAGAAGCCACCGGCAAACATGACAACAGCTTGCGTAACTCAAAAAATGAAATTATGGAGCCGAATTGGGTGATTCAGAGACTAACTGGAGAATGTGAAAACACCAAAGCCCAGGTAAGGATGACTCAGGGACAATAATGTGCCAATCACAATTCCCAGGCTGTGGATTTCCAAAACTCCTCCGCTAGAGAAAGGGAGTAATTAACCCAGTTTTGATGAAATACATGTCAGCTGCTTGACTCTCAGACTTGCTGATAATACAGAGTACAGAACAAAACAGTCTATTACTGCTACTAATAATTGAACTACCATCTGTATGGACCTGCAGCAAGAAGACAACACACAAGCCAGAGAGAATTGTCCTAGAGTTGGAGGTTTATCTATAGAGTCTGAAAATATGATGAAGTGCGGGTGGATGAATGCACAGGCAGATTCAACATCTCTGAACTATTCAATGCACATGCAAGTAAATTGCACTAATGAAAATCTCCTACCTGCAGAGATGCAAACTGGAAGGAGCCATTGCCGAAGCTGAGGAGCAGGGGAAAGTGGCCTTCAAGGATACAGAATGCAAACTATCCAAGCTGAAGGCAATGCTGCAGAAGGCGAAGCAGGGCATGGCCTGGCAGCTGTGCGAGTACCAGGAGCTGATGAACGTCAAGTTGGCCCTGGACATCGAGATCGCGACCTACAGGAAGCTGCTGGAGGGCGAGGAGAGCAGGTGGGTGCTGGCACAGCCCTGCAAGAGGCTTACAAGGAAGAAACAGTAATGCACCTAAGTCCACCAGTCCACCACCACCTTTCACAGTCTGCTTGATGAGCTGCCACCATCTCCGTAATTGCAGCAAACCCCCCTGAAACCCAATGTACCTGTAGGTGACACTTTCCAAAGTACTTTGCAGCCTTTATGGGCCCAAATGCCTTGCAAAGTCAAAAGCTCCCAAAGCACTCAGGCACTTACCTTTGCCCCCAAGACCTTGTGTGAATAAGGATGATAACATCATATCCCTAATCCCATAAAAAACAGGAAGAAAGAGAAGACAAAAACCTGTAGATTTGTTTCCCCAGGGAATCACCCAAACATCTAATTCTAAACCTGCTCAAGCCAATTTCACTACTTGGTTTAATTGAGCTAGCTCAAAACATCTCGTTTTTTTGTTGTTGTTGTTGTTATTTTGTTCTTGGTTTTGAGTAAATTCAACAACATTTCAATTGCTTTTTCCTTTTGTACTGGAGAATCTGTAACTTTATCCAGTGCCCCTCTCTCCTTTTGGGATGGGCAGCCTGTGAGGCCAGCCCTCCCACAACCCCTGTCCTCAGATTTCTGACCAAAAGTGCTCTAAGTTGCATTCAGTGCTACTTGTCTCACTAAAATGAGAAAGTGTTTCCTGGGATGAGGGAAAAAGTGGTATTCAGACAATGGAGAGAGAAGAGATGCCACCATGGAGCCATTAAATACATCCACAGTCCAAACTGGCAATCTAAACTGGAGCAACGAGGTCTGGCACAGGAGGATTGAGGACAGCCTAGAATCGTAAGATTCCCTCTAGATCTCCTCATGCACCATCCTTGTAAAGACCTCTCTGGGCTCTGGAGTCGAGCTGTCCAGCAAGGATAGTAATTTTGGCTTGCAATTGCAACCAACCACTGAATAGGGAAGGGGAAAAATGCAGTAAACAAAACTAAACCATTCGTTTGAAACTTCCACCCTGCCCCTACCAAACACGCCGCCCTCCCACACGGTGACGCCGGCCCTGACGCTATCCCTGTCCTTCCAAGGCCTTGGACACGATGCACACGCGTGTGAGCAGCAAAACCAGGAAGAATCTGAGCCCTGACGCCACAATGAGGGCGCTCACCCAACGTAGGAGGCAAAGGACCAAGCCTGGCCCTGCCCCAAAGCAGGTGGGAACCCAACCTCAAAGCTGAGCAACGAGGGGAGGAGAGGTTGGGTTGCTGAGGATTTGGCCAACAAGAGCATCTGCTAAAGCTACCACGTTCCAAACACAGGTCTCAGTTTCAACTGATCAGCAATCCCCCCCCAATAAATCACCATGTTGGATGATTTGCAACAACCCGCAGAAAAGTCACCTCTTCTGAGAAATACAGTTTGTCCCAAAGATCTTTGTCTGGCATCGTGTTACCTTTTTACAGGCAAACCCAACAAAACATAGTTGTTTACCACTAACCTGCCTGCAAGATTTTGTTCATTAATTCTCAATGAATTCAAATTTATTACTGATATTATTTAGTAAACATCTGGTTGAATCACATTCTCCTTCAAAGCTCTTACTTGCAAGCTGAGGTACCAGCAAAATGTAAATATCTCCTTTGACAGGGAAACACTTTACATTTTGAAAGGTACATTTTAAACCTATAAAAAGGCGAAGGCGGAATTTTTACACCTCCAGGAAACATCCAGCAGAACTTGCCTGCTTTTTACCGCTCTTACACAAGACCTAAATATGGCCCCTCTGACTTAACACCACTCTTCAGACCTCGATGGGGCAAATATACTGCTTTCTCTGCTGGTAAGCACAACGTATGCTAAGTAGCTCAAACTCATTGCATCGTAAACATTTTGTGGAAGTTTCATGTAGCCTCGCCCCATTTTCCGCCCAAATAAAAGGAAGAAGGTGCTCCGCTGCGGTCAGAGGGAACTGCACCTGGGAATCTGCTGCCAGCACATCGCCTGCACCCATCCCTCTCCCACCAGTGACCATGTCCTGCCGCTCCTACGGCATCAACTCCGGCCGCGCCGCTCGGAATTTCAGCTCGTCCTCCACCGCTCTGCCCCGGCATCGACGCGGCTTCAGCAGTGCCTCATGGCACTGGGGTGGTGGCGCGGACCCCCGCGGGCTAGGTTACTTCAGCACCAGGAGTCTCAATGGCGCTGCATCCTCCAGGCCCAGGATAGCTGTTGGAAGATGTCCTCCTCCGAGATGTGGATATGGCTTTGGTGCAGCCAGCGTGGGATTTGGCTACCGAGGTGCCGGCTTTGGCTACAAGGTCAGTGGAGTCTCCAGGCCGCGCTCCATCACACCCATCACCATTAACGAGCAACTGCTGCAGCCACTCAAATTGGAATTTGATCCCAACATGCAAACAGTGAAGTATCAAGAGAAGGAGCAGATCAAGACCCTCAACAACAAATTTGCTTCTTTCATTGACAAGGTGAGCAGAGAAACCCTCCCCAGCTCCAGTTTGCAGGCACAACGGTCCAAGGGAGGTGTCTAGCATGTAATGGGCAAGAAATCTTTGTAACACAACTCTTTATAGACATTGAGGGCAACTTTCAAAGTTGAACACCAAGGTGTTCAACAAGCCATATAGTCTTACTGCCATCAGGGAAGCTTTGATGTACTGGCACTATTGATCTGATCTCTAGGCCTGACTGCAGGGAGGGAACAAGCTGAGAATGGCTTCATCAGCCTTCCAATTCCTTCCCATTTGCCTCCACATTTTCCTAATTCGTTGCAAATTTTCCCTTTCTGGAAGCATTTAGGTTTTTGTGCATCTCCACATCAGTTACCCAGAAAAAGCATATGCACAAAAGAACACTGGAGTAGGATACACTGCATTCAAGTGTACCAGGAGCAGGACCACGCATTTCACGGCTGTTGCGTGGACACTGGCTCTCACAAGCATTTAACCCTCATCTCGTTTCCTATTTTGCTTTCTGGGATTCAGGTTCGATTACTGGAGCAACAGAATGAGGTGCTGGAGACCAAGTGGAGCTTTCTGCAGGGTCAAAAACAATGCAGGAATATCATCATGCCCATGCTTGAGGCTTATATTGGTAACTCAAGGAAGCAGTTGGAAGCACTGGGGCGCAACAGAGTCCTGTTAGAAACAGACCTGAAAGCAGCGCAAGAGGCTTTGGAAAACAACAAGAAAATGTAAGTGAAAAACAGAAATATGAGTGTAAGGCTCAAAATGTTATTCTCGGTTCATAAGCAGGCAGAGATCATGAACTTTCCATGATAGTACATAGTTCCCAGAGAACCTGTAGGTAGGTGGAGAGATCTGACAGCATCCTAGTATATAAAACAAAGTCCCAGTTTATGGAGATGGAGAAAACAGGACGTGTCTCTTCCAGGTTCTCTGTCTCTTTCCTAATTCAAGGAATTAACATGTAGAATAGTTAAGCAAATGTTTTCTGGTGCAGAAGTTGAACCAAAACAGTTCTGCTGCAAATCTGTAAAAACATCAAAACCTCTCTGAAAACGTTTGCTTTCCCATGGGCTAAGAAACAAGAACAAAGCATCCCAAATCATCTAGGGAAAAGTTTAAAAAAAAATAGGAGGAGTTTCATTTCTTGAAATAAGGCCTGCAGAATCCCAAACAAGGATGTAATTGCACTGAACTCAATCTCCCATTTTCCCACGCAGGTATGAAGATGAATGCAGCCAGCGGATCTGCGCTGAGAAAGAGTTTATTGCCCTGAAGAAGGTGAGCAAGGGGCCATTTGAACCTTCCTCCCCAGGTTTGGGTCTTTGGGATGCACACAGAGATTTATTTCCCAAAAACAGCACACAAAACAAGTACAAACAGGAGCTGGTGCTCAGGTTTGCTTGAACTCAAATCAGCAGCAACTGTGTAATTGGGAGCTGGCGCACCGTCATGGTACCGGCACCATGGTCCCTTACCCCAAGGGTAGCCCCGAGTCTGCTCTCACTAACGAACTTCCTTCTTCTCTCCCCAACACAACTTCAGGACGCGGACTGTTTTTTCTTAAACAAAGCAGAGCTGGAGGCCAAGGTGGAAAGCCTGAAAGAAGAGGTTGACTTTCTGAGAATGCTCTACGAAGAGGTAAGAAGCCTCCCTACCGCTGCCGTTGTTTGCCAAGAAGCCACTGCTTGCATTTCGCAGTCCGATCTTGAAGCTGTTTGTCCCATCAGAAAGGGGAAGAAAGGGTAATGCAGGGCAGAGGTCATTCCTCGCAGTGAACGGGGAGACCCAGAAATTCATCTCTGCTTGGTCACCACAAAGGGGGAGCAAGTTGCATGATGTGCATGACACACCAGTGAGGGGCTGCAATGGGAGCACAGCAGAACCAGCATCTCACTGTCACCACCAGGAAACCCACCAGCTGCAGACTCAGATCTCAGATACTCAGGTGGTTGTACAGATGGACAACAGCCGAGATCTCAACCTGGACAGCATCATTGCTGATGTCAAGGCTCAGTACGAGGACACTGCCTGCAGGAGCCGGGCAGAAGCAGAAGCCTGGTACAAAAGCAAGGTGAGAAAAACTGCCAGAGGGAGGGTTCGGATGCGATTTCTCTCTTAAAAACCAGAGAAACACCCCCAGGCTCCTAATATGCTCTTATTTAACTCAAAGTATGTGTTTTCTGAGACACACAACAATGTCTTTGGGACTTTTTTAGTTTGAGGAGCTCCGAGTCACTGCAGGCAGAAACGCTGATAGCCTGCGAGAGACGAAAAAAGAAATAACTGAGCTGACACGGATAATCCAGAAAATGAACGGAGAAGTCAGGAGTGCCAAGGACCAGGTGAGCACACCCAGGTGTTTGTTTCACCAGGGCAGGGCTTAGTGATGACGAATTGCTGTTCCAAGTGGGCTCCTGGCACAAAATTAAATGGTGCTGTAACACCCTGCAAAGGATGCTCAGTAGCCAGGACTTCGCTGTTCTGGCTGGGGCTGCATTAAAGCCCAACTCAGGCACTGCCTGAAGGCAGCTACAGTTACAGCATCCCATCCCCTGCGAGCAGCACAAGGAAGCATTGAAACTGCACATCCAGCTCCCTCAAACCTCTGCCGGGGAGGACTGCGTGTCCATCTTACTGCTGGGCTGAACGCACAACCAGACTTTAAATACACCTCTAGATAATGCATTATGTTTGAAAATACCAAGAGACGTTGAAGACTGACCGTGTCTCGCTCCTTGCAGCGCTGCAAACTGGAAACTGCCGTGGCCAATGCTAAGCAGTGTGGAGAAACATCCATCAAGGATGCAAAGTGCAAACTCTCTGAGCTGGAGATAGCTCTGCAGCAAACCAAGGCAGACCTGGCCCGGCACCTGCGCGAGTACCAGGAGCTGATGAACGTCAAGCTGGCCCTGGACATCGAGATCGCGACCTACAGGAAGCTGCTGGAGGGAGAGGAGAGCAGGTGAGTGACAGACACCAGCAGGGCTGGACAAGCTACTTTAGACCCATGTGTCAAAAGGGGCGGGAAAAAAAAAAAGCAATGGTCAGAGCTATTTTGCTATTTCAGAGCTGCCGTGCTGCAAGTCAGCCTCGCAGCCCCAGTGCAGCTCTTCCCATCAGTCCTACCGCACCTCCACTGGTGCAGAGAGAGTCCTGCTGCCTCCGCACCGCGGGAGAGGATAAGGAGGGTCAGGCTCACAGGTGAGGCTAACAGGGCTTTGCATCTGAAGACAGGTCAATAATGGATAACCTTTTCCCACTCTCTACAGGCTTCGTGCAGAAGAAGGCCTCCCCGTCAACATCTGTAAGTTGGAGCATTCAACTTCTGCCTTTCCTCCAGGAATCCCCTAGGCTGAAATTCAGTTTTGCTTTGCCTTTTGCAGCTGTCTGCCATTCCCAGGGAGGTCTCGCCTACAGCCCAGAACCCAGTTTTGCCGGCACCCAAGTGTCTGCCAAGAGAAGCTCGTGCAGGAACGGCAGTGTGAGCCGCAGCGCAGGGGTCTGCGGTGCAGCAGTGGGCTGCGGTGAAGCTGTACGGAGTGGGAGCACAAGGAGCTCCCACGTGAAGCTCATGTCCATGACCAAGTCAGCCAGGAGCAACATGTAAAGAGCTGCAGACGAATGGCAAGGCTGGAAACAAAGCGACATGCACGGCAAGAGCCGGCCAGCGCCGGAGCACGTGCACCCAGCTCCCCCACTCCGCACACCCATTTTCTATGCACGATACAAAAGGCAAAGAGGGCTTTTCTGTGCTCAGGAATCATTCCCATTATGCAGTTCAAACACGATGCCTTTGGGGTAGTTCCCTGGTCTTCCCACAGATTCCAGGATCAAAATGAAGTGTGAGACAGGACAGCTTCTACCTATGAGCATTTTCATTAGGGCTTTACTCAGCTTTATTCACTTGTTTTAGCAGCTCCCACCCTAGATCAACCCAGTTATATCAGCTGGCCTTTTAGCTTACAGATACACCCCTGGCATCAGCAGAACTCACCCAAAACTGCCTGGCTTGCATATTCCCTACACATTGTACCAATCCCACTGAACATTTGCCCCAGAGGATAGATTTCAGTGGCTGCTGCTGTTTGGAGGCAGTTTGCTTCATACTCGCATTACATATTTTGAAACTAATCCTCAACTTTCCTTTTCCTTCTGTTTTTCTAAATGGTATGGCTCATCTGATGCCGTAAATACCATCTTAACTGAAGGGCCTGGGCACCAGAGTTTGCTATCAGGTATGAAAGGGGCTGATCCATCACAAGGTCTGGCCCTCCTCTGTGATCTTGTTCATGGGATTCAGACCCAATCTCAAACACATCAGACTGGTTTCAATCACCTTTCCAATCTTTCAATACGTAGCAAAGGAGACTGCCTGTGTAAGTATATTTACCCCGCTTGAAATTTGGGAAAGAAAGAGGATGCAGTGAATTATTTCTAATACCATGCATTTAGTCAGCAATGCTCGTTAATGGCTTTTATCCTAGTTTTAGTCTCGCATCTCCAATAAATTGACATAGCAACAACCAGCACGTGACTGCTTCTTTTTGGGGAGAAGAAGGGTTAATTTTGTCTCTACTCCAAGTTCTCAAATGAAGGATGTTGATCTGTTAGCATGGGTCCAGAGGAGGGCCGTGAAGATGATCAGAGGGCTGGAGCACCTCTCCTATGAAGTAAGGCTGAGAGAGCTGGGGCTGTTCAGCCTCCAGAAGAGGAGGCTCCGGGGTGACCTCCTTGCAGCTTTTCAGTACTTAAAGGAGGCTTATGAAAAGGATTGGGAGCAACTCTGATCAATCTCTGATCAATTTGATCAATCTGATCAAAATGATCATTACAGGACAAGGGGGAATGGTTTTAAACTAAAAGAGGGGACATTTAGATTAGAGGTTAGGAGGAAATTCTTCACTCAGAGGGAGGTGAGGCACTGGAACAGGTTGCCCAGAGAGGCTGTGGATGCCCCATCCCTGGAGGTGTTCAAGGCCAGGTTGGATGAGGCCCTGGGCAACCTAATTTAGTGGGTGGCATCCCTACCTAGGGCAGGGGGATTGGAACCAGATGATCCTTGAGGTCCCTTCCAACACGAGCCATTCTATAACTCTATGAAATGTCAAAACTTAGAAGGGTCTCAAGCAGGCAGAGGTCAACCCCTCCATCCTCTGGTAAAACCCTCCCAGCCCCCCTCCATCCTCTGGTAAAACCCTCCCAGCCCTTCCTTCCAAACCCAGGGACTGCACATCGCTGCTCTCCCGTAACCCTCAATGCGCCAATTCTCCATGCACAGCTGCAGCTACGCAGGGAGGAGGCTTAGAAACCTCTCTCCAAAGCACCACTGAGAGAAAGGCAGAGATCTCTTCTTCCCTGTGCCCACATGCAAGGAGCGGGAGCCATTCCACCCAACGCTGAGTGTTTACGATCCAGCTGGCTGCCAGCAAGGCACAAGACACGGGCGCTTCCTGGGTTAGATGTCTTCATTAAGGCAGGGTGGAGCACCAAACAATTTTCCTCCCAGGAACTCCCCAGGTGAAAATAAAACAAAAACACCACCGTTTAGAGGGCACTGACTAAGCAAAGACGCTCTAGCAGTTTGTATAAAGCTAATTGAAAACTTTTCATTACTACTATCGGTTCCTAAATCCCCTTAAACCCATCACTGATTGCCCCGAGGTGCCCAGGAACACTTCAAAGCCAGATACCAGCAGCTGCTGGGTGGTTTTACACCTCCTTGTCCTCCCTCTCCTCCTGGGAGCAGTCCAGGCCCTGCTCAGCTCTCCATCAGCGCACAGCATCATTGCAGCAACCCCCAAGCTGAGCAGAAACAGCTCCCAGGCCACACTACACACATCTCCCCAGGCTGCAGGTGCTCCAGTGCTAGAGCACAGAGCCCCCACCACCTCCAGGGAGAGCCTGGAAAGCCTCTTAGCCTCACTGCTGTGTGGGGGGTTGACCTTTATAACCTCATTAAGCCATTTAGGCTCCCAGTCAATCCAACGAGGCTTCCCAGGCGCACCAAAGTCTCCCCAGGATGAGAGCCCCCACCTCACCCCTCCGTGCCTGGTGGAGCTACAGACTCAGCCCAGCCCATAATGATTTTGTGCCATTTAATTCCCTTTAAACACGAGGTAAAAATTTCAATCAACCTCAGAACAGGGTTTTAGCTTTTGTAGTTGCTGAAAAGCTGATGGAAAATGGGAAGCAAATGCAACTTAAATGCTGGGGAACTTGAGAAAGCTCCCCACCACCTGCAGCCTTCTTCCCAAGCCCTATTGTATCCAAATCCTCACCCTTCCCCTGCTTCAGTTTCCGTAAAGACAATAACAGAACTTACCTCCTCTGTAAAACCCCCGACATCTGTGGACAGACCGCATCACTGACAATCTCAGTCCCGTTATTGCAGCGACACATCCACAATCACACCCCGGTGGTGCAGCAGCACTGCACGGGGTAGGCGGACGGTGGGAGGCTGTGTCCTGCAACACAGCCCCGAAGGAAACCCCCGGATGGGGAAACACGGCGTTCAGCTGGGCCTCTGAACTGGAGAGGGAACATCAGGGCAGCTCACTAGGAGAGGAGAAATGCAGAGGCTGAGAGCAAGCAGAGGTGGCAGAAGCACTCAAAGGAGCATTTGCATAAAGTATTAGATAAAAAAAAGTGTAAAGTATGCTTAAATATTGTAAATATATTTAAATATTATGCATTTTGCCCTGCAGAGAGCAAGAGACAGAGGCTGAAGCACTCTCAGCCTTAGCAGAGATAGCTGGGCTTTATAACTGCACAGAAACCAGCAACACTGTAAGAAGGAAAAAAGCCATTTCACTGCTTTTGTGAGCTCAGAAAGCTGCCAGATGCTGTTGTACGACTGGAAAGAGAAACTACGACTGACTGCCCACATGAAATCAGCTGGGCATCTTTCAGATCAGTGAGTAAAGCACATGCACGGAGCAACCTCCCCAGCCGTTAACGTCCTTGCAGCAGGGCAGAGCTTTTAATCACAGAATCATAGAATATGCTGAGTTGGAAGGGACCCGTAAGGATTATCGAGTCTAACTCCCAGATGTTTAACAGACAGGACAATCACTGCAAAGGGCTTTGAGGTGTTTCAGCTACGGAGCTGTACTGTGGAAATCACACAGCCGAGTATAAAAAGGCAGATGGGATCCTTGATCGTGTCGCATTACCCGCCCTAATCACAGCAGCAGGGAAAGCAGGCGAGGAGGGATGTCTTGGCTGCACCCTACCCCAGGGCACAAGCAGAATGCCCTGAAATGGCACCTCGATGGTAGGAGGACTCGCTCATTTGAGGAGGACTTTTGCCCTCTGCAGTTGTCTTTTGCGCTCTGTTGGGCCCCATCTTTGCTTTGACTCATCTATTTGCAAAGTTAAACAAACTTTAGCTTTTCCTGAGTTCCCCGAGCCCCGATTCACAGCACCTCTGTGAACCACAGCAGCTTGCTGGGGCCACTCCAACATCCGGACCAGGCACGTTCCCAACCTCGCAGCCCCACACCAACAGGAACACCCTTTGTGCATGATTTTATGCACATTTCAGGTGCTCATTATCCTTCTTAATCACTGCTGCAAAACAGCGAGGCCAAAAAAATCCTTCTTTGTGGGTCATGTGTTGCTCAGCCTGGCAGCGGCAGCGCTGCTACTGGCTCCTTGGCAGAGGGCTCTGCCATGGGGGGGGTGCCAGCAGTTCGTGGGTGACCTCTGTCTCCTTCTGGAAGTGCAGAAAACCTCACTTGTTGCAAAGCTGCTTCTCAAGCAGAATTATTTCTTCTGAATCCAACAAGAGACTCAGGAGACACCAGGTTTTGCACTAACTCGCGGCATGCCAGCATCCCCTCTGAATAAGAGATTAAACTTGGACCAGCTCCTCTTGCGACTCCAGACTGAGCCAAGGCCAGACCCACAGAATGAGCAAAAAGCACAACGTGCATCCATCTCCACAGACTCACACTTCACAGCATTTTCTTGAGCATGCAGATGCCCTTTTCCCCAGCACTACTGTGCAGCAGGTGTCGTTCTGCAACAGAGATGGAGCCCTGCTAATCTCCTGTAACGCTGAGAGAGACCCTCGATTCCCCACTAAGTATCACAGAGCCTTGCAAAAGGCAGCACACGGTGTCATCTCCTGCCAAAAACATCAGGGCAACGTCTTTCTTTGAGCTCTTTGTTTCAATTAACTTCAGGGGATTTTATTTTCTTTTGCTTTTTTGGCTGCAACATAAAAGCCGTGAGCTGGGTGTGCCAGGTTGCTGATAGCACGGCTCTGCTGGGCACACTGGATTCCTCCCTCCCTGCTCTTAGTGCCACGTGTGTAGTAAAACCAGACGCAGGCTGAGCACCGCACAAGGTGCAGAGCTGTGCTGGGCACTGGGGCAGGGGTAGTGCCCAGGTCTGTCCCAGGCAAAGCATCCTACAGGCCTTAGCAGTCTCAGAGCCATCCTCACACTGGAGGAAACAGTTTTTCGCAGTGACTACAAAATCTCTGCCTGGTCCTCTTCCCACTGGGGTGATACCTTCAGCAACAGCAGCTACAACAAGGGCTCGCCCCACATCTGCACCGTGGCCCTGCGAGAGGGGTGGGGGTAAGCACAAGCCACCCTGGGGTGACCGCTTCTCACCCATGCTGCCCAAAAGGAGCAGAGCAGGAAGGAGTTGACCTCAGGCAGCAATCACATCCAGATTCACTTCTCCGAGCTTTGGCTGCCTGCAAGTGAAGCATCTCTTCCAATGTTTAGCTCCTCTCCGCTGAGCAAATGGTACTCAGGAAGGGCACGGTCCCAGCTAGGCTCAGCTCAGAGCAGGGCCCACAAAACCAGTCCCATCGTCCTAACGCCCGGACTCGGTGCAACACAGACAAATGAAATTTACCCAGGAGTGAAAGCTAGCAGGCAACAAACCCTAAATGCTGATCCTGACCACAGTGTGGCACTGCTCCAAGGGACATGGCTAGGAGCAGGCTCTGGAGACAGGAGGAAGGCGAGAACATTGGAGGTTTATCCAAGCTCCTGAGCATCAAGGGCAGCACACAGGAGGAACTCAGCTGGGACTGAAGAAGCATGCAATAGGGTAACTTTATTAACGACCTCATGACAAACTCCCAGACCACAAAGGCATAAAATGTCAACCAAAGATACGCTGCTAGGACATGGCAGAGCATGCAATACAACCGTTTCTTTTACTTATTTATTTAAAAATTCTTCCTACTGCAGTAACAACCTATTTATCTGGCACGTTTATGTTGAAGACACATTTTGGCAGGAACAAATAGTCATTGTAATGATACATCAACAAAACATTTTTTCCCTAGCTGTAGTAGAGACACCACATATCACTAGTTTTGCTTTGAAATATCGGGTAGTAAACAGAGGCACCCAAGAATGGGGAATATTATCCCCCCCATTTTAGTGTGCTAATTATAAGTTTCAAGCAATTTCATACCCCTTAAGCTCTGGGTTTCTTTTAGGGAGGTGAAATGTGTAGGGGAGCTCATTTATGAGCTATTTTGTTACATGAAGGCTGAAAGTTAATGTCTGCATTGCCTTTGGTAAGAAATTAGCTTCATTCAGATAAGAATTGCTGAATTCCATTTCTGAGCCAATTACACCAAAATATAAGGAGAAACCCAAAACAGTTTCAACTGTTTTCTTCCTGGTATATTTTAAGAAAACAATCCCAGGCTGAAATCTCAACGAGGGTTGGCATTTTCTGAGGAGCCCAAGGGAATAAAGTCTTCCAAATCATATTCAGAGGGAGATAATCTTCTGGTCTCTTTTGTAAAACCACAGCAGAAATGTGGAAAAGCTTGCTGCTCAAATGGTTGCTTTGCCCTTCAAAGGGTGAAATCCAGCCCTGAGCAGGGGGTACCATGCACACAAGTAACAAAAAGCATTACCCTGCCTGCTTCCCTGGATAAATTTCACCCTACAGGCTTGAACCTGCTCTCAGTGGAATGGTTCCCACTGAGTTCAACAGTGCAGGTTCAAGCCTTAGGCGTGATGTGGCAGGGTCAGGTACTCTGGTATATCTTATTCCAATTCATTCATCACTGCAGAAATTTTGCAGCCAATTTGTCCTATAAAAGGCAACACAACTTTTCTATGTTTTCCCTCCTCCCGTGTAGTGGGAAACCGCCGATTTCCGTTCCTGTGGTTACTTCCTGAAGCTTCTGGTGGACGAGGTTGTGGTGACAGTGTAGGATTTGGTAGCACCCCCAGAGGAGAAGCCGAGTGCCCCACTGCCCATGCCTGCTCCCAGGTTAAGGCCTCCTCTGACTCCTCCTCCCAGAAATCCACTGGAGCTGCCGTAGCCACCTCCACCGCTGGAGCTGACCACAGCTGAGGCACAGAGAGAAGCAAACCAAACGTCAGTATGAGGGAACCCCAAACCCACTTTGGCACCCTCATGCAAAGGGCATCTTTAAATTTCAGCAAGCAGATGAAAATTTTCTATGACTTTCTGCAAAACATGAGGCTCAGGATAACAGCTTCCTTGCTGCAGTCTGGCCATAGCATTTAGCTCTGCGCTAAACTAGAGGCATGCAAAGGCTGGCTCAAAACCTCCCGTAGCACAGGGAACCCCAGACCATATACACATTCATCTCTGATGATGCATATACATGCATCTCTTGGTGCACCAGGGAGGCTGTGGGCACGTTCACCAGCTATGCAGATGAGTTAAAGCTGAAATCTGCCACTATCAAATTCTGTCCTGGTGGGCTCCCGTTTAAGAAGGGGTTAACTTGGTTGCAGAAATTAAGGCAGGGCACTACCAGGCTCCTGCATGCAGACCCAGCTGGTCCCCCCTGCACTTTCTATAGGCATATGGCTACGTGTAACTATTACAAATTATAAAATCAACTCACAGATATTGACGCTGCCAACTCCATCACCAGCCAACCTGTTGGAGCAGAAAAACACAAAGGCAAAAAGGAAGAGGATGGGTTAGACTCTGCATTACTCAGTGTTCCCCCAGGGCCTCAGCGCTGAGGATGAAGACAATGGCAATGAGTTATTACTGCTGTTGTAAATAATTCAGACAAGATAAGTGTGCCATCCAGCGCTTTGTTCTGGCCCTACATTTACAAGCTCTGTTATCACCTGGGGGGGACTGAACGAGCACAAAAGCTCTCTCCTAATTCCATGGGGATTTAAACCACTTGGAAATTTTCTGCCATAGCATCAAATGTACAATGGAAAATGAGTCTTATTTCTTTGTATGTTTTCACCGAAAGTATTAATTTTTCCCTACAGCTTGCCAATTTGGCAAGCCAGAACACTTTCAGGACCAAAAATCAGTTTAAAATGCAAGGTTTTCTCTTCCATATCTCCTTCCAGAAACTGGAATTGGGTTCTCATGTTGTCATTGTGATACAAAGGGCTGGACTCTTCATCACGTAAAATCCACGGACTGCACCCACCTGCTCTCTTCTCCCTCCAGCAGCTTCCTGTAGGTCGCAATCTCGATGTCCAGGGCCAGCTTGACGTTCATCAGCTCCTGGTACTCGCGCAGCTGCCGGGCCATGTCCTGCTTCGCCTTCTGCAGAGCTGCCTCGAGCTCCTCCAGCTTTGCCTTGGCATCTCTGACAGCCATCTCACCGCGCTCCTCAGCTTCAGCAATGGCAGCCTCCAGCTTGGCACGCTGCAGTGACAAAGAGCATGTCGGTGGGCATCCTGTCTCCTTGGTAGAGGACATTACCACCCATGGACTTCTGGCACCTACACACCCGCCCACCTCTGTGACTATAAGAGCACTGGAGCCATCTGTTCAAATTAGACCCAAAGAAATTCATGCCTACACATTTTTGGGGGGCACTGGAGGGAGATCAGCCTGCAAAGGAAGCTCACCTTGTTCCAATAAATGTTCTTCTAAAAGGCAATTCATCTGACCCTGTTTCTCCACTGGCTACATTTTCATAAGACTTTCAGGTGACCCTTGCTTTCTCAGCCCACCCACACTGCACACAATTGCACAACACTTGGGGTTAATGCAAACTCAGATTTTCTCTCCTGTTATGCCCCAGAGCTTGTTCACAGCCAGTTGGTCTCCAGCAAGCTTTGATGTGAGGCAAGCATGGACTCGAGCAGACCTGCAGTTAACAAACAACACACATACCCCAAAAGCATCCCTGTGGGGCCACATCAAGCTGGCAGCCTATTGCACCCTCAGCAGTGCCCCTTGTACCTCCAGAAAGCTCCATGTTTGGCAGGAAGGGCTCACAATGAACACGTGCTTTACACTCTCATTCATTATTAAGAGAGCTGCACTGGGTCAGCTCTTTACTTGTAAATGTGTGCTGAAACATCCCTGCCCTGAAACCAAATAAACACAAATGGATGAATCACAATGGCTTATCTCCAGCTTGTGCACTCTGGTTATTTGCAGCCTGTATTCAGCCCCGAACATGGTTTGAACCACTCACTGGTCTGGCTTTCACCAGGCGTTTTGATAAAGTGATAACCACCCCTGGAGAAAGCAAACAGAACTCCTATACAGCTGAAAAATTCTTTTGTGTGCCCAAACATGGTGTTCCCCACTGCAGAAAGGGAGTGGATGAAGATCCCAGCAGCGAGAAGGCACAAGGACTGTGCGTGGCTGGGAGGATTGCTACATTCAGCCATACCCTTTGGAAAGGGCTCTGCATCACTCCCCTCCTGTGCTCACGGGTCCCTTTGCAGACTTATTCTCCCCTATAGTTCAGCTCCCTCTCAGCATTACTTAGCTCATGACACAGTTTCTCCCTCCTGCAGAACTGACATCTTTCAGTGCGATCGTTGCAACTATCCGCAAACTGTTTCTAGCAGATGCTGTGTTACAAGCCCTGCTTCCAGTAAGCCTGTTGCTGCTAAATCCACTGCTCTGCAGCAGGAAAACAAAGGCAGCTCCTCACCTGGGCCTTCGCATTTTCAATTTCACCCTGCAGCCTCTGGATCATGCGGTTTATCTCTGAGATCTCATTCTTCGTGTTGCGCAGGTCATCTCCGTGTTTCCCAGCAGTGACCTGCAGTGCCTCATACTGTGACACAAAACAGCAGCACAAGAAAGGATGGAGTCAGGCAGGCAGCCCGTTAGATGTTACTACATTTCCTCCCAGTCATCACAACCAGGACAGATGTAGTAACAGAAGCTGTTACTGCCCTTATCTCTCCCATAACTCACCTTGCTCTGGTACCAGGACTCAGCCTCTGCCCGACTCCTGTTGGCAATATCCTCATATTGTGCTTTGACCTCTGCAATGATGCTGTCCAGGTCCAGGTTTCGACTGTTATCCATGGACAGCACCACAGACGTGTCAGAGATCTGGGACTGCAGCTCACGAAGTTCCTGGCAGTTGCATTAAAAACATACTATTAATCACTGACTTTTAAGGGCCTCTCTTTTGGTAGCCAATTAAAGAGAGAATATCAGAAGGAAAGGAAAAGGGAGGCAGATAAAATTCCTCAAAACGATCACTAATTAAAAGTAAATTGACTGAATCACATCAACCTTGAAAAGCACAAAGTAACAAACAGCAGCAGAAATGCCTCTGCTTATCACCTACAGCTTAAGAGCAAGGTTAGTTTACTACCTTCCTGAGATAAGACCTCAGCATGAAATGCTAGTCTGAGAAGTCTGAGCATCAGCTTCACCACAAAGTGGGGCCCCACTTCCACCATATCACACAAGGGTGCAATGTGCATAGTTGCATCAGTCTCGTATCTTGTAAATAGAAGGTATCAGAAGATAAGGAGCTTTCCTTTCTCTCTCTCAGACAGCACAGAAACGCACAAACACACACCAGCACTACAGCATTGGGTATAATGCATTGTTTTTCTTGTTTTCATACTAACTGCATTCAGAAAAGATACATGTCCCAGCCATCTTTGCAATACATCCATCTCATATCACAGACAGGGAAAAACTACTGTGAGAATTCACAGAACCTGTACTTGCAGACTTGTTTTTGCTTAGGGAAGGGAAGACTCAATCTCTCCATCACCATTCTCATCTCTAGAAACAGCATAATAATTTTCCCAGTCACCATCCGCAATTCTTCACCTACTTGTAGTACTACATTGCAGCACCCACAAGAAGCAGAAGGGACCTTACCGCTTCATAGAGAGATCTCAGGAAGTTAATCTCATCCGTCAGTGCATCCACCTTGGCCTCCAGCTCCACTTTGTTCATGTAGGCGGCATCCACATCCTTAAAAAAAGAGTGATAATCCTCTGAGATTGCTGTAGCTTTGATGACTAAATCCACCCAACCTTTGGTGCCTTCAATAGCAGCCATGTGCCCACTGTCAGCTTGGACAACACAGACTGTGAAAGCCTCGCGATCCCTCTGACTTTGGGAATTTTAAAAGAATAGAGGCCTTAGGAAAAGGCACATCACATCCCCAAAAATACAGCCATCATTCGTGAGATCGGTAAAATCTGGCACTCCTTCCTAGGTTCCTACAAGGACCTTGGTGCCCACACTGAGGCAGAAATGAGATCTACAGTTCTTCACCTGTGGGTCTCCAGGCAGAGCCGTAGCAAAAGGGATTGTGGGACAAAAGGGGGAGAAGGGCTGCAAACATATTTGATCAGGCCCAGCTAATACCCAGGGCACGCACCTTCTTGAGCACCACAAACTCATTCTCTGCTGCTGTGCGCTTGTTGATTTCATCTTCGTATCTGCCAGAAGAAAAGGGATTGATGTTAAGTTAGAGCCTGGGTCACAGTGAAGCATTACCCCAATTCCTTTCTCTCTCACCATTTGTGAACCACCTCATCAGCCTATGACTACCCCAACCAAGCCAACCATGGGCAGATGTTTGCTGCACCACTGAGGCATGTGTCTTTTTCGCACAGGAGGTGCCAGCTGGCTGCCACAGCTTTATGGTACTGTTTGAATAAGCTGATGCCTGAAAACTGCTGTGGTCCCCAGCACCGTTACCGCTAAGCTGGAAAGAATTTCTCACCAAGTTCTCCCACATTCATTAAAATTCACTATGCTTAGGAAGATTTCTGCTCATTATTCTCACTCACAGACAGCCCAGCGATGTCCTGCCTGTGGGGTTGTAGTCTGTGTCCTGAGGCTCTCACTTTTTTCACTTGACCACTGACAGAGCACATACAAATGCAGAACAGATGGAAGCAGATGAACAAATTCCTCTGTGCTGATGAAGAGGTTTTTAAAGCTACATTCACTCTGCACTTCCTTATTCCAGACACATGAGAATATGCTGCAGGTGTCGATCATGTGTAAGACCTAAGTGCAATTATTCTTGTACTGCACAGAGTGGCTATGCTTTAAAGCCCCACAAACTTCTAATACTGGCACCATCGCTTCTTCAGGTGTTTGACTTCACCTGTAATGAGCTAGATCCTCAGCAGATATAAGCCATGCTCCACTGACTTGTACCACTTGCAAGCCTGGATCTCAGAGCCTGCTTTTCAGCATTCTGCACACAGCCAACCTGCTGAACTAAACAGCAAGAACCTGCTGTATGGATTCTCTAAGCTATCCAAAGGAACAGAGCAGGAACCGCTTTCACCAGCTGTTTTGGAGTTGCTGTTGGCAAAGTAAGAACACTGCTCTGTTTATTTACACAGTCATTGTATGGCTAACACTGTAATTTGCCTTCCAAAGCGTGAGCTATTTCAGTTTTGAGAGTCTTTATGTAACTCCCCTTCTGCTCTGCACTGGAAGCCTGCCCATCCACACTGGTATAAACGGGCGTTATCCCTTTCAAGGTCAATGAACTGCATCCGTTGCTATTGCAAACTAATATATGGCATGGACGTTATGTGCATGTGTTGTGTGTGCACAGCCTGCAGTGCAAAATGGAACAGAATCAGAGCCTAGCCTCCAGCAGAGATGATCGGAAATTGGTTTAAAACAAAACAAAACAGAAAAAACCCTACCACCTGAATTTTTCTAGGATGGTTTGTCGACTTCCATTTCCAGGGCGAACTCCACTAAGCTGGTCAATGAATCACCAACAAATCATTCAAGGTTCTCCATTAACTCCCAAGGGAAGCCCAGCACCCTATCACACCTTGGCGCGCCCTGCACCGAGCCAGACAGCATGGATCCAGCCCATTCCTACCCCTGCTTACTTTGAACCACACCCTTAGTCAGGGCAGTGGCCAAATAAGGGACCGAATCTCATCCCCTGGAACCTTGTGCATATAAATCTCCGCCCCTACCCCAGACACAAATGGTGAATTGCTCTGTAAATTGGATGTATGAAAATGAGGCGATAGATACATACAGGGCTAGTTATGTTTTAGGTATTTTGACTTAGAAGTTGAAATTTTCTTCATATAAATGGGGAGGAGCAGGTTCTGAACTTCAGTTACTAAGTCCTCGCTCCTGTTGCAGCACTAGCATTTTACACTCCTAACTCCTGCTCCCCTTCCCCTACAGGGTTTAGCTTCCCAGCAGGGACCCCCAAGCTGGAAGGATGAATATGCACCTGTGCACCTTACATTCATGTGACACGCAATTAAAATTAGGGCTACAACATCTCTGGGTACAAATCAGCTCCTTGCTGTTGCCTTGCGGAGAAGCAAGGTGCAACTGTGGATGAGCAAAGAACAGAAGTAACTGAGCAGCGCTGGGGGAAAACATAATTCCTGTGCACCTCCTTGGGAATTACTGGGTATTGACTTTCCCTAAACACACCCTGGGGATTATCAGATCTGTATGCTTTTTCAGTTCCTGCTTGATCCAGTTTGCCAGCTCCCTCTTTTCTTTCTTTCCTTTTTTTTTTTTTTTTAAAGGCATTCCCCTGTATAGCTGGGTTGGGCACAGGCTGGGACAAAGGCTACTTTCTTCACGGGACTCCTCCCAGACATCATTTGGACAGAAAAATTGCTTAAAAATTGCAAGTCACTTGCTCCATTACCTCTCTACAGAACAAGCAGTAGTTCACCTACTGCCTGCCAAACTGCAGAGCTCTGATGGGGTTCCTAAAGACCCAAACAGGCCTGTCCAACCCAGAAGTATGAAGCCATCCCTAAGGAGGCTCCAGGCAGAGTCAAGAGGATGGAGCCACTGAGGCCATGTGGGAACAAGGTGCCAGGGACACCAAGCAATCCAGGCAGCTCTCCTGGACTAGACACCTAGCTCATGGTTGGAACAAAACAATACAAAACTCCCTCCCTAGCAGAAAAACTGGGGACATCTCTGCCAATCTCCCAAACAACCTGTTAGCTGTTGTCAACTTCAACTGTACCGTTAGAAGGTTAAATTATACATTACTTGGCCTTGAAATCCTCAACAAGATCCTGCATGTTCTTCAGTTCACCCTCCAAACGCCCTTTGTCATTCAACAACCCATCCAGCTGACGTCTCAAGTTGTTGATGTATGCCTCAAACATGGGAGCGATGTTACTCCGGGCAGTCTTTTGGTCCTGGAGAAGGCTCCATTTGGTCTCCAGCATTTTGTTTTGCTGCTCCAGGAACCGGACCTGAAAAGCAACCAAGAGGTCATTTGTAAAAGCATGAGGAAGGGGAGACACTGCTGAGTTTGGATCTTGGGGTGAGGACGGGCTGTGGATGGTATCTGAAGAATTCACAATGCTCACAGGAAGCACCTGAATTATGAAGGGTGATAAAAACCAGAGGGAGCATTGCTGCTCTGGGGCTTGCCTTATGACATTAAGGCTTTGTTTGAATTAAAGATAAGCAGATTCTGCTTGCCTGACACATGAAAGAAGCCGTCCAGAAACCTCAAAGTCAGCCAATTACCAAACTCCAGGTCTGGATTCCTAACATTTTGAGGATGCCTGAGCCAAACTTTACAACACAGGACATACAATCAATTGGTGGGAGATAGCAAAGCTGCAGGGGTACAGGGCAGTGCAAACAAACACAGTAAGCCCATCAAGATCTGTTCCACTGAGTCAACTCCTCTCCAGGAGGCCCCCTCCTCCCTGAATTTGGTGGTGTGCAGATTGGCTCGGGTGCAGATTGATCTTTAAAGCCTGCACCTATTTTATGGGCCGTGTAAAGGAAGCATAAAGCTGGCCTAAGCAGGGCAAAATCCATTGCTGACAGCAATGAAAGCAGGGCTTGAGTAAGTTATTGGATTGTAACAGGCAAATCACACCATGGTGCTGAAGATGTGACCCCAAGCCATTTTGTGAACCCCCCACCACGAGCTAAGCGAGCTTTGGGTAAGGCCTACTTTTAAGCAGCATCCCCAGAGCACTCAGTCTTTCCGACACCTCACCTTGTCGATGAAGGAGGCGAACCTGTTGTTGAGTGTCTTGATCTGCTCCTTCTCCTCCTTCCGCACCCGCTGGATATTGGGGTCGATCTCCAGGTTGAGGGGTGTCAGGAGGCTCTGGTTAATGGTGACCTCCTGAATGCCCCCAGGGACTCCCCCACCGAATCCCATGCCACCGTAGCCGTATCCAGACCGAACGCTGTAGGAGCTGCCACCTCCAAGGGAGATCCGCTTGTTGGTGGAGCCCAGGTTGTAGAGGCTGGAGCTGCCAAAGCCGGCACCCACTCCTCCACGGGTGGAGGAGACGGTGCTGACCCGCATTTGGCTGACCCCTGGGACTGCCACAGAGCGAGAGCTGAAACTCACAGACCGGGACATGGCTGCTCAGAGGGTGCCTTCAGTATCCCCCACCCTTCAAAAGCTCAGGAAAGCTGTACTGGAGACCAGGGAGGCAAGTGAGCTCTCCTGACTCGCTTCTCCTTTTATCCGTTAGAAGAGCTGGGCTTGGCTCGAGGGCAAAAGAGGGATCGTTTTACTGCCTTCCGAGCTGGGTGTGCCTGGCAGCCTTCCCACCCTCCGTCAACCTGCTGAACTCGAAGGGAAGGGCCAGGGAAGGGGGACAGGACACACCTGGCGCCGTATCCCGGCGCTCAGACCTGGCTTTGTTCCGTGCCTCCCTTTGCCTCTGCCACATGTGCAGCCGAGGGACAGGAAGCACGGGCTCTTCCGAGCGACCTGGGCAGAGAATTAGAACAGGACAGGTCCAATCCCCACGTCCTCAAGGCTTCTCTGTTCCTCCCTCCTTGCATAAAGGGATGCTGAAATGAGAAAAGGGGGAATGTACATTGATTTTTTGACTCTACCACAGAGCAAGCAGCTCCCCCTGTGCAACAGCAGGAAGGAGATAAGGTGCAGCTGAGTTTAATATCAACCAAAGCCAGCTGCAGCCTCGGACACACACACACACACCATACTCTGCCAGCAGCGCCCAGCGAGTCTGCTCCGCGCAGGAAAATGCAGTAGCAGGAGAGATATGCTGCAGCTGACCCTGGACACATTTTCATCGTCTCTCTCCTGCTAGCTCTAAAATAAAGGTGGCTTAAGTGGGTTGCACCCTGCGTGCGGAAATGCCCAACGTGCCAGTCCAGACTCAAAAGGAGAGATTTCTGCTTTAACTTCAGCGTTGCTATGCAGAAGCAGCAGAGACATAAAAAAACAGTTTTACAGGCTTTATGCATTTTTACTAGCCTTGACGGGATAGAACTCTTTGCTATCAGGTCATAAATCCTCCGGGAGATTTCAAAGGCTAGCCTGAATGTGTCACCCTTCAGATCTTCCTCTCATCAGGACAGTAAGATAGTGCTGGCTATATTTTCTGGCCACAGCCCATTCAAACTATGTACTTCCTTCTTTGCGGGGAGAACAGAAATTGAATGGAGATCCCAGCTATGAAAAGGAAATTCTGTTTCAAAAAGGGAAAGGGGGAGACTGAGCCCGACAGAGACATATGAGGCAAGATTCCTCCCTGCCCTGAAAGCTGGCTCAGCTTCCATCATCAAAAAAAAGATTCACTGAGCGTAAAGCAAACTTCCATGTTACACATACCCAGCTATACTTGACCTGATAGCTGCTGCAGACCAGCTATGGTTCATTTCATCTGTATGCAGACAGCAACAAGGCAGAGGTCTCCAGCTATGTTACTTGGCTCAAGATACTTCTGAGTTCACAGAGACAGGCTGCTTTCCTGCAACTCCTCTGGGTTGTCTTGAGAGGACGGGAATTGAATCTGAAAGTACCATTTAAGAGTTCTACAGCTAGGCAAGAACAACTCCCACCAAGGCAAATTCTAGCTGCTGGATTTTATCAGGCTGCTTTCCAGCCTCAACTCCCCTACATCAGCAGACAGGACTTTTGCACAACACGACATGCAAACCAGAAAGCAATCCAGCCAGGTAAAATACAACCCTGCTGTCAGATAACCTATCATAAAGGCAAAGCTGTTCCCAGCAGCCTCAAAGGAAACACCCGTTCAGCAGTCAGAGAGCTGAACTTCACCCTGCTTTGTGCTATCAAGGGCCAGATCCATGAAAAGTCATTTTTTCTAATCGTAATTACCACCGTGCAACACTACTGATTTTAGGTGAGGATGAGTCTATCTTCCATTCGAAGTTCAAGCTCTCTGTTCTGTACCATTTGCAGCCCAGGCAGTGCACCAGTGAAGCAGGAAAGCCTCACGTACCACGCTTGTGTACGCTCCCCAGCTCTGCAGCTAGCCCGTTTAGATCCCCCCTCCTCATCACAACCCAACTTGCAATGCAAACGTTCCCCATTTAAATCCAGTTTCAAGCCAGGTTAAGTCAAAGCAGGATCCTGTGATCCTGGCTGTCACAGGCAGAGTTTCTTTGTGTTGCTGAGATGCCATGACAACACCGCATTCTTTCACAACCGCAGGGACCAGTAAATGCTTCCAAGCCCATTCGAATGACCCCTGGGGATTCTGGTTGGGTAACACTGAAGACACTGTATGGACCGGTTAAACACCCTTTTGGGGAAGTGAATGCTTTGACACTGTGACTGTTCTGCTTGGTGTGACAACAAGCCAGCCCCTGCACACCCAAGCCAGGAACATCCTGTCGCTGTGCACCAGCGCTCACAAAGCTCACCAGAGTCACAAGTGACAAAACCCTCTGAAAATCCTTCATTAAGCGTACCGAGTTTAAAATTCCAGCCCTGAAACGGGGCGTGGGGGGAATCAAATGTGGCCACATCCTAAAGGAAGAGGAAGAAGTCTTTACAAATGAGTAAAATTGTTTTAAGAACACGTTATTATGCCGCTCAGTGTCTGTCGTTTCCTCACCCTCAGTCGATATCCGTGGGCTATCTCTTGCTGTGTGCTTAGATTGCAATGTTTGGTTTGAAAGCTTTCTGGAGCAGGGAGTGCCCTTAGGTTTTGTGTTTGCACAGCGCAGTCCTAGTTTGTGATTACTGCTCCAAAGTGCTTCAGCACTGAGTCATAAATTAGTTAGTGTCTTAACGACCAGCAGTGTTTTGGTGGTCTGATGACTGGGGTATCAGAAGAGAATGACAAGGCACTCATGGTGCCATCAGAGAACGACACCGTCAAGCTGTTATTCTCGATAACAACACCCAAATGCAATGCCAATAAAGCTGCCACGCTGAAGATCTCCCCCACGCTGCAGTCACAGCTCCCCCTTTCAGGAGCTGGCTCCTAGAGTAGCATCAGTGATAAAAGTCTCCAGGTCATCAACAACTCATAGGAATATTGAGAGATTGCTCCAGAGGGAACTTGTTCTCTTACTGCCCCAACTGCAGGCACTGTATGTGATGTACAGATGCCCAGACACAAGTCATGGTGCTTATTGAACCCAAAGGATTAGATTTGTACTTCCTGTGTCACTCAGGTGATAAAGCTCACTAACGCCACAGCTCATCCGCCTGCTAGCTTGAAAGCAACTTTTCTAAAAGACGGCGGCTGGTGATTTGAAGGATTCATTTGTTACAGAGGCTGGTACCTTGGTACAGTTCATTACCCTGCAGCAGGAACCCTCCTGCTATAACTCAGGGCATTGTGCCTAATTTGAGGTTGCTTAATTGATGTCTTTAATTTTCTGCCACTGCCCACTTCCGAAGCACTGGAACAGCTCCCTTGAACCTGGTAGGATTTTCCTGTTAATGTTAAGTCACCACCCTCTTGGCCTTATGTTGGATAAAATGAATCCTCAGACTCTTCATAATCAAGTGGCTTTTCTGGAGACCTTGAACCGCTCCTGTGGCCTCACTCTGCTCCAATGCCCTCCGCAAATCACAGAGGTCATGCACTGGCACCATTCGCACGGCAAAGTCACATCTCCATCAGAGCTGGAAGCTGCTGTGATGGGTCTCACCTGAACTACACAGCTACACCTCTCCTTTCTGCAATGAGGCTGGGCAGTCTTAGTATTGAGGGGGGGCACCACAGGACCTGCAGGAACAGCCGGAGGCTGCTTGCCCAGGGGGACAGAGCCAGCTCCGTGTTAACAACGAGGCTTCCAGCAAGCTCCTGCCCTGCCTCCAGGAGCTGCACCTCACCACCTCACCGTTGCTCCTCACCCTGCCTGGCTGGAAAGCCCTCGGCTCGGCCCCTCACTGCTCCTGGAGCGCTGCCTGCTGCTGGCCACGTAATCCACTGCTGGGAAGCAGCTCCTCGAGCCCAGAACGGGCCGTGCCAGTCCTGCTACCTGAAACGCACAAAAGGCAACCCAAACCCAAAGGTTTTTAGATAACGGCACAAAACCAGCTGCCAGCGGAGCTCCTTGCACCCCCAAAGGAGCTGCTGTCACTGGATCCTCCCTGCTTTATTTTCCACCTGCTCGGCACAGCAGTGGGGCTCCCCAGTCCCCCGGCTTGAGCCCTGTGTGCCTCCTGCCCCGTTTGCACAAGGAGCGTTCACACCCTGCGCTGCGGCTGCTGCTATGGGAACTGCTGCCCGTTGCCACGAGCTCCTGGACAAACAAGCACACCCAGCCCGTGCAGGCGGGCTGCACGGATCCTGCCTGGGAAGGCATCAGCAAAAGCTCTCTGTGCCTGACGCACGGGGGAGGCATTCAAGCTATGGACTTTCTCCCCTCTCCAGCCTCCTTTACATGCATTTAAAGCTGCTTTTTCCCCTCTCCCCCAAATTACAAGATCTGATGATTACAAGAAATCATGAAGGAATAACTATAAATATAGCTATAATTATGTATAATCATAATTACACGGATAATTTTTACATGAAAGTCAAGAGTCACTCCTGCAGCTAGGAGCCTCAAGGAAAACAAGCAAACAAACAAAAATATTGCAATTCTCAGAGCCAAGGTGAAACTGCCAGTCCTGCCAATGCTGGGCTCTGCTTTTCTGGAAACGGTGTTTCTCAGAAGAGAACGGAAAACCCAAGTTTTGTCCCCACAGAATGACACACGACAACATTTTGAGCCTGGCCTGTTGCATCTGTCGGTCAGTTCCAGCTTCTAACAGCTGGTCCGATCTGACCTCTGCAGGTACACACACGGCACAGAGCGGGCACGCTGGGGCAGAGCAGAATCCACCCATCTCAAGCCAGCAATACACGCTGGCCAGCACAAAAATACAGGGTAATTACATAGTGGTCCTTCCTCCAGCCGTACTTCTTCAGCCTCCAGCCAGCCATCAGCTGTTTAACCCTTCCCATGGAGGCCGCACCTCGACCAGCACGTTGAGCCGCTGGAGAGTGACGTTTCTCCCTGCTATCCCTGCTTGCTACAGCCTGTGGCGATGAGATTGCACGTGGCGTGAGATCTTCCTGTGTTCCTGTTTAATTAACTCAATTGCAAACTAACAGACGCCGTTCAGAGCGGGTATCAGCAGCGCAGCAGTACTCTGCATTGCTACAGGAGGCTGTGGGCCTGATCCACGCCTCGGTTAAAGGATAACGCCATTGTAATCTGAGCAAAGCGAATGGAGCAGGGAAGGAGAGAAACGGTCTTGCACAGTCACCAGGAAGAAATGCTCTTATCAAAATTTCGCCTCATCTGACACAGCTTGGGCAGAGTCAGCGGCACAACACCAGCTTACACCAACTGATGCTCCGTCTCCACGGTCAGGAAGGATTAAGGACTGACTTCTCCCAAAATACGAAGCTTCCAACATGACAGCCATCCTCAATCACCCTTGTTTGTACAGCCCTTGGCACAACCTAATTAGGGACGACAACTGGGTGTCTTAATAGCTACCACAATACAAATAACCATCTTCACCCCGGTGACTAGGTGGGAACAAAGCTGCTCTGCAGCCTCTGGCCCCAATTACAAATTCCAAGATCTTTCGCAAAATCAAAGCTGTCCAAACAGATCTGTTGCCTAATACAGGCTCCTAAGGAAGAAAAACAACAAAGAACAACATGGAGCTGTACGCAGTATTTGAGAGATAAACTGTCCTGCAGACAGGAAGTCCGTGGGAGAGGCAGGAATAAAACCCAGATTGCCTCCCTCCGCTCCCTGAGCACATAGCTACGCCTCAGCAGACGAGCGGCTGTCAATATTTATTTGAATCTTCGGCACGTTAGATTGCAAAAACTCCAGCAGATTTGGTGCACGCTGCTCTCCTGCTACAGAGGGTGGTTTGTACCACCAGAGGCAGCTTCTCCTGGCCGAGCACTGGGGCCATCCGCAGCAGGGACGTTTCCCGCATGGACCTGCAGGCATTTTACGTGCTCAGTGCACAAAAATGGAAGTTGCAGCTCAGCCTGCGAATGCCCGAACGGTTTTGTGAAAGGCTGAGAAGCAGGAAAGAGTCACCAAAGGCAAGGGGATAAAGCCAGGGAGGGGAAGGATCTCCCCATGGATGAGTCACAGCTGAAAAGCAAAGGTAAATAATATTCAAATGATTAATTCGTTATGAGTATTTTATTACAGCTATAATCATGAAGATTAAATGATAACCTTTGTCTCCAGAGGGGCCATTTCGGCTCTCAGGGGGATGTAAGTGCTTTGTCCTAGGACCGTAAAACAGAAAATCCCTTCCCATGACTTGGGCTCCAGTACTTCCCAGCTGCCTGCTGCCACACTGGCCCCATATTTTATCGCAGTATTTATACCTTGGCCAGCAGAACATCTGTCTAATGAAAACTTTCCGGAGCTCACCTTTTAACCTAAATATAACAAACCTGACGACTTCCAAATGAAAGCCAAAGGAAGAGTGCAAAGCCCCTTTTCCTCTAGTCCTTTCCCAGCTAAGGGCCTGGTATCAGGTTTTACAGTAAGAGCAAAGGGCAAGACTGCAGCCTTGGACCCGACGGGGAGCCAAGCCCTGGGTGCTGATGGCAGCAGAGGGTGTGGCAGGTCTGTGTCATGTATCGCCATAATCAATAAATTTTACATCTAATTATTATTGTCATCACTGAGTGATCTCACCCAAGCGAGCCTCTCCGGGTATGTGGGAGGGGAGGGATGATCAGCCCCAGCGCTGCGTGGAGCTGGGGCTACCCAGGGCCATGCCGGCTGCTCACAGAAACCTCCTCCAGCCCCAGCACCCAGCCAGGCCCCTCCCGACACCCACCAGCAACCCCAAAACCACCCACCAGCCACCAGCTCAGCCTGTGGCAGGCTTCCACGTTACGTGAGGACAGCAAGGGAGGAGAGAGGTTTGGCAGAAATGGGAGAAAAGGCAAAACAGCACTGCTTGTGCTAGGATTGGGAGCAGCTCTCCGTGATGCTGAGGATGCTTTGTTCCCACATACTGCAGGACGCACGGCCCTTTGCCTGCAGCGAGAGGGTTGAGCAGAGCTTCACCTGGTATAGAAAAGCTTTTTGAGGGCCATTCAAGGCAGGACTGAGCTCCCAGTTTACTGCATTCACCAGGCATGCACCAGGCATGAATCAGTCGCGTAGAATTTGACCCCAGGAATTAAAATCAGGGTGAATCAGATCAGGTACCAGATTTAACACGGATTACAGGCTTCCTCCTGGGCTTAGCACTGGCCTGATCCTCACACACGCACGCACGTGCAGATGCATGGGGCCTTTGCATGTGCACACACAGCCCAGCTGTACCACACCGTAACTGCCCTCCAAAGCCAAGACGGAGCGAGAGAAGGGGGCGATTCCTCTCTCTGCCTCAAGGTGCTGACTTGGGCCCGTGCCTGCGCAGCGTGCGTGGTACGAACCTGCTGAGCTACGCTACAGGGCACGCCATTTGGTGCCAAAGTTTCCCTTGCAGACATGTCGGGACAGCAAGCAGCTCCCGACCACATGCTGAGCTGCGAAGAGGAAGGTCCGGGAGCTAACTGGCCCCAGAGGTAACACAGCACCAAAACCACGCACACGGCAACTGCCCCTCTGCAGCCAAGCAAGCAGTGACCAGGAGCTGCCGTGCCGTGCCCGGTGCCTCTGCCCGTGCCGAGGAGCGCTGGGTGGCATCACTTACAAAGCGTGCAGCACGACAAAGCGCCCCGAGGAGAGCTGTGGAAAGGTGTGGGCATGGCTGGATGACTTCTTTGCCTTCATTCCAGAAAGGTGTTGGTGGCACAAGGTGGGAAGTAAGGGAGACTGAGATGCAGTTAATGTAACCAGCTGGAAAAAAAAAAAAGTAAAAAGAGATCTTTTGCCTGATGGTTTGGGCACATGGCCTCTGAAAAGAGCAGGCACAAAGCAGGTGCAAGTGAGGGGCATGGAGGCACTGGAGAAGGCAGCTTAAGCAGCTCTCACCCTATCTTCTGGGGGTCCCACATCTCCTTGTTCCCAGCCTGTGCTACCACAGCTGCCTCATCAAGCAGTGACACCGTCCCCTTCTTTTCCCACTCTCATCATGCCTTGATCCCAGCCCACGGCTCCCACCTGAGGACACAAGTAGCAGGAGCCCCAGTCCTCGCAGAGGGATGAGACACCCCCAAAGACACCTTGCCTCATGTGCCCTCATCAGGGTTTTTTGGCTTCCTTTAAATTTCTGCAACACTGATTTTATGAGAGGAGCTGCTGCAGGCTGGGATTGCTCTGATCAGAGCCAACAATCCCCACCTTGGGGCAAAATTACAGGTTTCTGCAATTCCCAAGGCAGATGCCCACCTACCAACTATCACCTTGGTGTCTTAGGTCTCCTCTCTCTCCGCAGAAAGATCCCAGCATGTTTTAGCCTTGCAACCTGCATGTTGCAAAACAGGTACATGGCTTCATAAATATCCATGCAACCTCATTAAGAGCTAAAGGCTCGCAGTACCCACTGAAACACAATGCATCATTATTTATGCTGCAAACCATGTGAGAATGACACACAATGCAGAAACAAAATGCCTAATTAAAAGTGACACAAGAGCACAGAGCCAGATTGTAATCAGAGTGGTGGATACTGGGTGCTGTCTAAAAGGAATGAAGTCATTTGCCCAAGTGTGGATTGAGAAACACGAAGCAGTAAATCCTCACGCTGTCTCGTTTATGCCTTTTTTTACAAGCAGGGACAAGGAGAAAGGAGAAGCCATTTGCCAAAGTAACAGGACAGGTTATTAGAAAGGAGCCAGGCAACCTCCAGGCTCCTGACAGAGCTCTGAAGAGTGGGCTCAAAGAGCCCGCTGGTTGGCACTGGGACCGGTGACGATGGACAGCTGAGGACACGTGGAGATTCACAGATTCTGGAACAGTCTTCAGCAGACTGAAAAAGCAGCGGTTTCTGAGATGAAACCACGTCCCTTTATTCTGGAGATGATAGGATGCTGTTGCCCAGGGGAGAGCCCTAGGCACGGACGGTATCACCCAGCCGCTCTGCACGGCGGGAAGGGAAGAGGCTGCAGCACCGGAGCAGAAACGAGTGATGTCACCACCACTTAATTAGCCCAACTTTTTTTTTTTTTTTCTTCTTTCAAAACTTGACATTTCCTGGAAACTACATGAGCAAAAGTGCAGCAGATGGGTTGGAAACCTGAGTGCAAAGCAGATGTGGGCACGTCCTGTCCTGCCTTCCAAGCCCTTCTATAAATTCTTTGCAAGTGACGTCTGTTTTTGGGGAAGTGATTTAGATGGCAGTTAGAGCTACTCGATGTTGCACCCAGAAATCAGAGAGGAGGGAAGGGGGCACCAGGCTGGAAGGAGGAAGGGGATGTGGATGGGTTTGGACAGGCACATAAAGGAATGAAAGGAGGAGGAAAGAATGAAAATGCGACACCAGAAGTTTGGATGGGCACGGAAAGAAAAGAGAGGGGAAGTGCAAGGATGAAGCGGAGTTGGGGAAAGCTCCCCGAGCAGCATCCCCGAAGCCCCACAGCCGGGGCGCAGCTCTCTGCCCAGCCACGCTGTCCCCATCCGGCATGGGTAAGGCAGCTGCAGCGCCTCCCTCAGTGCCCATCACCGTCCCCCCAGGGCTAGGCAGCAGCAGACAAGGAAAGCAATGGCAAACCACACGTGGGCCCAAATTAGCACGCAGCCCTGTGGTCACTGGCATGTCCCCAGCTCTCCTGCCACAGCACTGCTCTGGCCGTGCCTCCAGCCCAGCCCGGCACCTTCCCTTCTCCACCAGGCACCACAGAGCTGGGCTGAGAAACAGCTGAACTAAGGCATCTCTGCGATCAAAGCCCCTCGCCACAAAGCCACCTCTGCTGGCCTGCAGCCCCACGGCTGTCTCCAGAACCTATTCTCCAGCCTACGAGCAGGTAAACGCCTTTGCTGTCGCAGGATGAGAGCCAGCGGCCAAATTTAACAAAAGCAATCAGGGACCTTCTTCTATGTTGTTGTTTTTTTTTTTGGTTGGTTGGTTTGGTTTTAAACCTGAAGCTTTGGGGACCAAACTTGGCTCTCTGGAACTAGGAACCTGCAGCTGCTCTGCCTTGTCCTACCTGTGGCCACGGTATCAGCCATTCCCCTGCGATGTGTCATTTGCCTCAATACACACAGCTCCCACTCCAGACGCTCCTCGCGTGCCTGACAAGGCTTAAACAAGTCCTGCTGACCCACTCATTACCTCCGTGGCTCTCTGCACCCCTTGGCCCTGTCTCTGTCTTGCTTAACCTTAATCATTCTGATTCCTTGGGGCAAATGCTGATTCGCCGTTCATGCTTCATACGTTACCCATACTTAATAAACAGCAATTACTTATGGAATCTTGATATATAAATTATTTCACTAAGCATACATATATTGAGCCAATAACCCTACAAGGTGCTTTTCCAGATGGCTGGGATAAATCTCCATGTACCAAGGGAAAGGTGACAGGACTCTAGGTTTGTCTGCACAGAGAGCACCCACAAGTGACCCCATGGTGGTTTCAGCTGCCCCATGCCCACCCCCAGACCTCAACCTACTGAACAACCACACGGCAAGCTCGAAGCAACGCATTGCCTTGCTGCAGACATCTCCAAAATGGGAGACCCTCAGATCACGCAACGTCTTTGGGTGGTAGCTCCTTCATCTGAACGGATCAGGATCAAGCCAGACCAGGCTGCACAGACACGGGCAATGACACCACGGGAGCAGGACACAGCAGTTGGCTGGAGGTGGTTGAACCCTTTATCATATTCTCCACCTCATCTTCATCACATCTCCACCTCTCCTGTTCACAGAATCACAGAATGGTTGAGGTTGGAAGGGACCTCTGAAGATCATCCAGTCCAACCCCCTTGCTTCACATCCTTTTTCAGCTTGTTTTGCTGAGCAGTCAACATGGCTGGCACCAAATCTCAAAGCCAGATTTTGGAGAACAGCCATTTCCAAATTGAACCGAATACCTGGCTGAGGAGGAGCATCGAGAACATCAGCAGGAAGAGAAAAAACACCCTGACTCAGCACTGCCTCTCCCACAGGGCAGGGAAGACAGCAAGGGAGAGAAACACGCAGAGAGGCTTTGGCTGCACACCGTGTGAAGCAGCCCTCCCTTCTCCATCCCGGGAACAGGGTCACAGGCATTTAAGTGCGCCTAAAAGACCAAAGAGCAGTATCAATCTCAGGATCAGGATTGGGCTGCTGTAGCACTGCCGAGGAGTAATGCCCTTACTAGACTGAAATCAGGGTTCCCTAGGACCTAGCGCCAGCAGCAGCACTGTCTTCCCATAAAGGGGCAAGCTTGGGTCCCCATCTCACCCCGCTGCCTAGTAGGTGGGAGCACAGGAACTTCAGCTTGGTGCCCAGAAAGGAGAGGTTAGAAAGCAAGTTACTCCTCTCTTTACAAGCTCTTCCCACATATCCTCACATCACCTGCCAGCAGAGATGACCACTTGCAAACACTTTCCTTAGAGGGTTATGGCAAATTATACCCGTCCTTCTGGAAGGAGGCAGAGCTTTGAAAAACCTTGCTCATCTCAGGGTAGAGAGGCCCCATTGCTACCACTGGAAAATAGCTTTCCATCCTGCCTTTCCCAAGCATGAAAGTGAGCTTTAATCCTAAGTCATCTTCCTCCAGCATCTTTCTGTGGCAGAATGATCCTACCTCCCTCTCCAGCACCTGAGCAGCACCTAGCAGAGAGGACATGGGATATGGTACATGATCCTATACGGGAACCAGGACTCCAAAACCAGAATGTTACAACTAGGTCTGGACAAAAGTTCATTATTGTTGTTTTAAGCCCTGACATTCTGCACTGCACAATGCCATTTCAGCCAGACTTGATGATCTTACAGGCTGGAGCCAGTGGTAGTAGTTTCATTTCAAGAAAGAGATAACAGGGAAACAAAGGATCGATACTTGCAGGAGAAAGGAGTAGGGACTGATGCTCAGGGAGATGTGGTTGCCAACGCAGTGACCAGCAGTGCTTTCTCTGCAGCAGCACTCCCTGGGATATTGCAAAACACCATCGTGCTAGTACCCAGCCTAGCTCCGTGCAGAATACAGCTCCCAGCTGCTATTAAATTGAACTAGCTTAATTTCACCTCTATCTCCTTCCCTTGGAGGGATCATTCCTAGGGAGCCATCACAACTGCCCTCAGTACAAGATGAAGCAAAAAACCTGCCACGTGGCCCCGTGACCTGATGCTAATCAGCAACACTGATGTGCCTGCAACCGCAAAGCCACAAACGAGCAGCCCACGATGAGATCTCACCTCACCTTGCGAGAGCCATGAGCTTTGTCATCTCTCAACCATATATTTTATTTTAATCCTCAAAATAAAGCATCGGGATTAAGGTGGAAAATTTGACACGGATCCATTCAGTGAGGGACTCGGTATTCAAATGGATTATCCCAGGAAACATGTGAGGCGAGATGGACGTGCCTCTGGGAAAGCACACTGTTCTTGGCAAAGCACTGAAACTACGCTTGAAGAAAAGGATAGCCCTACCAGAATGGGTCAGCTTCCCTGTGAAGCCTTTTTAAAGCCAAAAAACTCCTACTATCATCAGACACGTTTCTTGTTGAAGCAGGTCTGCGACAGACCCAAGCTTTCTCCCACTTCATTCAGCAGGGAAATTCCCAGCTTGCCTTCCAACGCAGGGCAGAAGCAGCCCGTAAAACAGCAGCTTTCCCACAAAATGGAAATTGCAGATTTTGAGCAGAGAAGACCATCCCCTTTCCTGAGAACGCTGCAATGCTAATAAAGCAAAGGAGGCAGAAGTGGGTGTTCTCCTGTCCTGCTTTTTCACATGAGAAACTGAGTTAAAGCAGGAAAACACTTTCAAGAGAGCCGTGTCCAACGTTGGTTTATACACCTAGGTCCAAACAAGTATTTAAGGGCGTGCCACCTCAGCAGGCTAGAATTTATTAAAAGAGTGGTTTTTGGTGTCTCCAAAGTTAGCTTTTACACAGCTTTCGGGGAGGGGAAACGCAGGTGTCAAAGACGGACATGGGCACTTTTAAGATCCAGCTTGGTGTCTACAGGTTTTGAAGGCCCCTGTTGCTGCCAAGGCAGATGACCAAATGACCTCAAGGACTCTTGGCCCACACACCCGGGGTCTCCAGACCAGACCTATCATCCCTAAAACACTCAGACCATCAGAAGCTTGTGTGATGCATCTGCGTGGTCAACAGAAGACCATGAGCAAGTCTAATTATGACGACTTTGAGACACGTTTCCAAACTCCTGCCCTTAGCAAATTCTGACTCCTTTATGATTTCCTCAGCCAAACACTCCCCACTCCCAAAAAAATCACAATCCCTTTGGCTGGAGACCAGCCATGGGCTGAACCCGGGCTCCGTGAGCCAAGCATGATGGCAGCAGCCAGGCTCAGAGCCGTCCTCCCCGAGCCTGCAGCAGCCCAGCTCCTTTGACTGCTTTCTTCACCATTTAAGGATGAGGAAAGCAGCCGCTTGGGGCCCGGCGAATTACCTGTGAGTGATTTGTTTTTGCTGCGAGTGCCTATGCCCTCACCACACAAACAAGCTCCTGAAGAAAGGAGGGTACAGAGAGAGGAGGAAAAAAAAAGAGAAGCCAACAGGTTGATCTGGATTACATCAACGGTTACACCCTCCTCCGTTTAATGAACATAGGAGAACAGGTGCTTGTAATTTATTAGCCAACCCACGAGCTGAGGAGACAGGAATTAGCCGACCAAGCTCCTCAGCGTGCCACTACTCTCCTTCCCTTTGAGGCAGCAGCAGCAAGAAAACTTCATCTCTTTTTTTTTTTTTTTTCCCTTCCCTCCTCTCTCCTCCCCTAGAGCTGCAGAGCCACAAGCTGAGCATGACTAACCCTTGCAAAGCCTTCACTAGTGGCTCCCTCTCCTCCTGGGAGGTGTCAGGGAAGATGAGCAGAGGAAAAGCAGCCAGCACGTCCCCAGATCGCCTGGGCCGCTGCAGCCCCAACGGCGTGGCCAGCAATGGCTACAGCTCTCTCAGCCTCCACGGAGATGGCGGATACCAGTGCTCCTCTTACTTCTCCATCGACGGGAGGCTCCTGGCTCCCGTGCACCTTGATATCGACACCGACTTCCAAGCCATGCGGCAGCAGGAGACGGAGGACATCAAGTTGCTCAACAACCAGTTTGTGACCCTAATCGAGAAGGTAAGGTGAGCTGCTGAGGACCACGGTGCAGTGTGGGGATGAGGATGGTGGTGGGGAAGCAAACACTAACCAGTCTGGCAGGGGCCTCCTTCTGGAGGCCTTCAGCTAGCCACTGCCAGGCTCTGAATATCAGGCTAATTACCCAATTAGTTATTTCTTTGGTGCTATCTCTTTTAACAAGGGCTAGCATCATCTCTAGGTAAAGCTGGGCCACATCTGTGGTCAGCAGCATCGGGCAGCTTGCGTATCTCCTTCGCTGTGCCTGTCACCCCCCCGGGCCCCTGGGGAGGCCGGGCAGCTCCACCATCAGGGACCTGGCCCTCCCTGAGCACAGGCAGGGCGGCGGAGGCGCGGCGCCGGACGGAGCAGGCCTTGGCTCCCATAGTGGACAGACAGCCATGAGCAGTGACGCTGACTAAGGTGGCTGCTCAAATTCTTCTCTGGCTGCTGAAAGACAGCTGGAAATTCATCCCCGTAGGTGCACAGTGGGCAAGGGAGATCCCCCCCAACACCTCCCTCCTCTGTGGTTTTTACCGTGAGGGGTTGTACACTCAGCCAAGAAAGTGTCGCTTTCATCTCTTAAGATCCATGAGAAGGCAGAAGATTTTCTCAAAGGAAAACAACTCATCCAGCCGAGGCAGGTTTCTGCAAAGCCCTGGTGCTCTGTAAACAGATGGTAATCTCCTAGGAGGATTGCTTCACTGCAGTCTACAATACAGGCTCTCAATGCCAAGCTACTACAGCTTGGGATTTTATTTATTTATTATTATTTCCTTTAAGTCTACCTCTAAGAGGACCTGAGTTCACAGTGGGAAGGAGAAGGGCGGGGGGAACCATCTCCCATAGCATCTATCCCAACTGAATAGTTGTGTACCCACCACACCTACATGTGCAAACAGGAGGGTGGTGGTGCCAGGGGGCTGACCCTGCATGGAGGAACAAGGCAACCTCTGCATCTGTGCTTTTCTAAGCACTGATTTTGGCAATGCGAAGCTAGAAAAAAACTGCTTTGGGAATCACCTGGATAGGTTTTGTTGCATGTGCTGCTGGCCTGGTCCTCTGACTATCCAGAGCAAGAGGGATGTGTACATATACATCCAGCCCTGCTCAGAAACCAGACCTCAGGAGAAAGGATGGGAGTAGGGGAGATGGGGCAAGACCACACAGTGACAATACGTACCTAAGCCAGACCACAGGCACCAGCCTGTTCCGTGCAAACAGAGATGGAAGAAGTGACAGAGGCTCCAGATTTCACGATAAGCCCAACCTGGTGGCCTGCCGATAAGCATGGGCCCGATGGACAGAAGATACAAATACTCCACCTTAGTTAGGTGGCTTTGTCTTCAGCACTTGCAGCTTCTGCATTTAGCTTTGAAGGCTGCAGCTTCAAGTGGCACGTAAGTGGTAAACTTCAACCATCTGCCTCAGGCTCTCATTCCAGAAGAAAGTAATGACACTTCCTTGTCACAGAGAACTTGTCTTTTTAATCGGGAATCCAGATGGTCTCAAGCCTGAGCAGCTAATTCCTCGGATAATTGACAACAATAACTTCAGGAGCTTGCTGCTGATGGGTTTCCAGCAGGCTGTTCCAGATCTGCTAGTATTTCCTTTCCATTTGATCCAGATATGTCCAGGTGAAAGACAAGGAATAGCCGAGGAATGAAGTCCATGTTTGAGGCTCTGCCTTTACCCTGAGCAGCTCAGATGCAGAGACTTCCAAGGACTATGCTTTGGTCACTTCTGTGTTCAGTCATGGTCTTCCAGGAAACGAGGCCAGATTTGGGTGATTATTGTGCTGCAAAGCTCACGTTAAAAGACTTTGCAGGAAAGGATGCTGTATGAGAAGCCAAGATGAAAACAGTTCAGCCCAGCGGATGTGTATGGTTTGAGAACAGGAAAGAAATTGAAAAGTTAAGGGGGAAAAAGAGCAACAAACCATTAGAAGCAAGGTCAGGAACTGAGACTTGATTTGAGGGTCAGAGATAGACGTAGAACAGCAGCCAATGCAACCATTTACTATTCTAGTAGCAAATGGGGAAGCTGCCTTAAAATGAGAAGTTCTCTACAGCCAATCCCGCAGGTTGATCCCAGCCCTGCTGACCACAGTCTTACTGAGGGAAGCCCTACTGCAACCCCTAAGATGCCTCAGATGGAGAGAACAAATGGCCCAATTGTCGACAGGTAGCCCTGGAGGCCACTTCCTCATGCCACCTGTAATGCCCTTTTCAGGCTCCGCCACAGCATCACCCTGAAGGTATACAGCCTCGCGCATGCACACAGAATGTGACACTGTTTTTGAGCCAGGACAGAGCAGACAGTCACCAGACTGGACTACCAGCTTGATGTCTACAGACATGTACTATGTTATCAGGAAAAAAGGATTAGGTCTCTAACAGCGAGACCTGGCAGATCTTAAAGCTCCTACCCCTTCTGCTAATAACAGACTGCAAACATCTGAGAACTGCTTTGCTTGGCTGCACTATGCTCCCACTTCTCTCTGTTCAGATAAGCAGCTCTTTGGGAAAGATGCTGCCTCTCACCATGTGCATCTGTGAAGTGCTCAGCAGCAGGGAACTCCGTCTCTTCAATTCATTGATGCTGCTTGTGGCCACAAGAACTTACACAGCCTCCTGCACTCCACTGCTCTCATTGCACAAGGCATCGCTGAAGCTATACCTTCGATCAGCATTGCATCATCTTCATGACTGAAGGTTTCTGGAGGCAACTGACAGCTCAGAAATCACCAGCCAAAATGCAGCTGAAGGAGTTTGGTTTTGTTCACAGAGCAATGAGACAGAGAAGTAACAATTAAATAATTAATTAAAGTTAGTCAAGAGCTTTGAAGATGAAAACTGTTGAACACTGAGCATTACTGTCCAGATTGTATTAGGAAAGACGAGTGCCAGATTTGAACAGTGGGTGGATGAGAATGCAATGTATCCTCTCTTAAGCAGACAGGCACACAGAGACCTCACATGGAGCCTAATTATTTCACTTACGCTCTAGAGTTCCCATAGTTCTTGTCTCTGCTGCTTTGCTTTGCAATACAACCCAGGACTCTGATTCACCACTCAGACTTTGCCATGGTGTAATCCTACAGATTTGAAAGGAGTTATCTTTCCTGATGTTTTGAATTTGTGCCACTCTGAGGTAGTAAAATCAGAATTCCACTACATCTATGCATGATCAGTAGTGGATTCTCAGATTTTACTTCAATATGTTTGGAGGTAAAAGGGACTGGTACTGAACAGTTGTTATTTTTCAATGACTTAATAAGAGATGCTCTTTCATTTTGATGTGAGCATGATCTATTAAGAAATTAAGTAGCATGTAATGTGTAAAACCTCTGCAAGTCCTTATAGCCCTCCATCCTCAGGCCTGATCTTTAGGGGGTTTCTTGTTCTCACCTGGAGATCTCAGCTAGGTCCAGCAGCTACTCCAGAGGTCTCCAGACCAGAGGCACTCGGTCAGCTTTGCTATCAGCTGTTGGTGTTGCTGAAGTCTCTGAAATTTCTTCGGCAGGTCCAGTGCCTAGAGCAACAGAACAAGATCCTGACAACACGGTGGAATTTCCTGAAGGATCAAGACAATTCCCACTCCGAATCAGATATCAAGGCCATCTACGATCAGTACATGAGCAAAATGAATCAAGAGATGAAGGCACTCAACTATGAGCAGGAAAATCTCGAGTCGGAGCTGACAAAGGTCCTGAGCACCATGGATAACTTTCGAAGCAAGTAGGTATATCCTGGTATATCCTTGCATATCCTTGGATGTGCAGGAGGGAATGGGTTTGCAAGGTACCGGTCAAACTGCGTGGACAAGGAGTAGCGTGGCACTGATTTAGCACAGCCAGCCTGTTATTCCGATGAAGAAACAGAACTGTGCATTTGAGAAGTTAGCTTCCTAGCCTCTTCCTAACTAGAGATGGAAGTAACCCATAGAAAGCAAATCATCAGGGCATCTGAGGAATGCCTCAGACTAGAGTACATCTCTGGGGAACAGTATTACCAGGAATGACAGCCAATAAAACAAAGAATTATTTATTCTCCAGACTGTTATCACAAACCAAAACTTCCTCCCAAAACTGTTTTATGGACCAGGCTACTTAGCATTAACAAACATCCCCTCCTTTCCCTCTTCTACCCACAAAATTTAAAGCAAAGTTCTGTTTTGACCAGGGAGTCAAATTCTTACCCAGAAAACCTCTGGACAGAAAATATGAAGGCAGCTGAAAGTTTAAGAGAGGACCAGCTGCAGAGCACTTATCGCTGCTTTTGTCAAGAGCTTCAAGATCTTCTGATAACATTTGAGATGCTCCGTGGCTCATTTAAGAAGACAATGCTTTCCTTATTATCGGTGTCATTTGCATACCGCACAGATGAATCCACAATTAGATACTTTCCCTTACAGTTACACCCATCTGCCTACACAGGCTCTCTGGAGCCTTCCGTGCTGATTTGTAGCGACGACCCACCTATGGGCACTGTCAAAACAGAACAACAATGCTAAGGGCCTACCTCTCCGCTGGCACTGATAGACATCGCTGTAATAATAGCCCAAACCTGTTCCTGATGAACAAAGTGATGCATAAATAATAACAGTGCCCTTCTCCAGAGAGTTTAGCCCAAGGATCTCAAAGCTCTTTGCAGACTTTGATTAAACCTGCTACTCAACATGTCTGCAAATTAGGGGAAGGACTGATACCTCCGCTTTACGGACAGGGTAACGGGGAGACAGCAGTTACATGGGGCGAGCTGGTGGCAGAGCAGGAAGAGGAGCTAAGAGTTTGGTTCTTGACCTTATGCTGAAATCATTATGCTCAGCATCTTTCCAGAACTGATGCGCTTATGTACAGATGCCTACAAATCCCTGAATTCCTCGTGGTGGGTGCCCATACTTCATTTGGATGTTGCTTTCACTAAAAGACTTGGAATCACTGATGCTTGCTTTGCTGACAGGTAGCCACCCTGAACTTGGATTTAAGCCATAAGAGGGATTGTGCCATTTAAACATTTTAGGAAAGGGAGTAAGACCTCAAGACCTCTCTGGGGCACTTGTTCTTCCTTGTACATCCCCTGGGAACCAATGGCTCCGTAGCCCTGCAGTTACAAGACAGACTCCTTGTTTTATTCCACGACAATCAGGAAAACCCAGATAGGAAAATGGTCAGGCTGGTAGAGAAACATCAGATCAGTCACACGTATCTGCTCTCAAAGTTTGTACTCTCATTTGTACTCAGTAATTACCTTATTAATTGCCCATGTCTGGCAATTTATTTTTATGAATTTATTTAAATGAATGTCTTCATTTATTTCTCAGCCCAGTTTCTTAAGGATAAGGGTGCTTAGGCAAACTGGCTGGCTGTGTGTTTCCCTCCTCGTTTCTGATCTTGGACAGTTTCAACCTAGTTGGACAAACGGGTAGACAAGACAGGTATGCTATATTGCTAGAAATTCAAAACCCATGACCGACAAGAGGAACAGGAGCACCCCCCCACCCCACTCACACAGGGGATAAGGACATAGCCATGCACAGGATCAGACAGCAGAGAATCCACACTGGGCACCAGTTTATGACTAGCACAACTATCGATCTTGGGAAAAGTTCCCGCTTTGTGGGACTACACAGCCACAGGAAAATAGCCTTTGGAAATGACGCTGCTCCTCCAAGCACTCTTCCTTCATTTACAAAGCCCTCCCGTTCCGCTTTCTATTTGTGAGCTGCAAGGCACAAGCCCTGCCAGGGTGGCCTAAGCAGCAAATAAGCAAAACCCACCCTGTCATTGGGTGCTGCTAACACCCAAAGCCAGCACCGGTGGATTTCTGCGACAGTGACAATCCGCTGAACTGCTCCCGGCCACCGGTGATTCACAGGGAGAGAACTGCCGCTTCTGCTGAGCTTTCTCCAGGCAGCGATCCAACCCCGTCCTAACCCACACTGGCTCTGTTGAGTCCTGCAAGGCGACTGCCTCAGCCCAGTTGTTTTTCTGGAGCAAATGGTCTACTTAAACCATGCAAATTTTGGAGGCTTCCAGCTCCTGTGGAGGTTTCTTTTCCCAAGGGAAATATTTTTGGGGAAGCAAAAGGTAGTAACTCCGCTACCTTTTAATTGGGCATCTGCTTGTCCCTGCTGTGACACTCCAGACATAGCCATGCACGCAGTGGTGCCCAGGCCAGCTGCTGTCCAAGAGATCATAAGTGAATCTGCCTGTCAGTGCTCCTCGGGAAGGCCTAGATTTGTCTGTCTTTTCTGTTAAGGGATTGCTTTCCAAAAGACACATAGACTTAGCTAGCTGGGATGTTTCCACCTCCTCCAACTTCCTCAGGGTGCCATTGACCAGTGTCAGTTCTCCATTGTCACTGTTCCAAAGACAGAGGAGGATGGAGAAGGGACAAGGGAATAAGTTGAAGGCTGACACAGGGTCTCAAACCCTGCTTCTTTAGGAAATCAAGCTAAAAATCAAATACCAAAACGTACTCAGGTAGGGGTAACTGCCCAGGAGTGAAGCCTTTGCTTCAGTTCCCCACGCGTGATTTGCACATGCAAAGACCCATTTGAATGAGAAGGCAGGGAATTTTTGCATGTGCTGAGCAACTCTGGGGTGGGACTAGGAGAACACTGCAGGAAAATATAGGGTTGACAGCCTTTAGAGGGGCCACTACTGAGACCCAGGGATTATGATAGTCAAGCTTTCCCCCTGAAGATTGGTCAGCCAACGTACCTCTACCTTTGCAGTTGGTTTTCAGTGGTTTCAGTTGGTTTTCCCCCCTTTCCTTGCTCCACAAGAGAGACTGACTTAATTCTGTGCCACCAGGCTCAGATCTATCCCACCACTATATCATCACCCTAAGGCAGGCTTGGAGGTGTGTCCAGAGAGGAACGCAGCCTGCCTGAAATGCAGTTCAGCTCTGATTTTGCTTCACTGATTATGGAAGGAGCCCAAGGCGACCAGACGCCTGTCTCAAGTGCGGCTTAAGTGCATGAAGTGAGATAGGATGGATTTGTGCCTTAATGCATGATTGCTTGAGGATTACCTTTAAGGAGATAAATGCTGTAATGTGTTTGTGGAAGGCTCCATCCCCATGTGAGTCACCTCCCGGCCGCCACGTCCCTCCAGAGCCGTGCGGTGAGCATGTTTGGCTTGCTTGGCCTGCTCCCTTTCAGTCAGGAGCGTTGTTTGTTCCACACGCAGGATTATGTCAGCACCCGGCAATGTGCAAAGCTGCTTCAGCAGGCTGGGACAGACTGGGATTGGGCTGAGATGCCATGAGGATGAAGGAAGAGTGGCAGGCTGTAATTAAGCTCAGTACATAGTTACGGCAGCATGGCTAACATTCCAGCTGAAGAGCAGAAAAACCAGACAGGTAAATCTTGTTAACCACACTGCCTGGCCCTATAAAAGCAGGCAAGGAAAGGGTGAGTTTAACACCATGGGGATACCAAAGGGGAACCTTAGAAGTGCCTAACTGTAGAGCCTGTGACAATCAGATCCCTCCTGTGCCCTCACTATCTCCTCTGTGGAGGAAGCAATGGCTCCAAGGAACTGTTTTCAATATTCCAGGTCAGCTCCCAGACACGACCTACCCCCTTGCCCTGCAAAGCAGTCCCCTGTGCTGCACTCCCAGTGCTTTTTCCTCTTTCTGGTAAAAGTTTGTTCAGCAGCAGAGAAGGCTCCCTCCCGCTTGTAGCCAAAGTGACGACACCCCCAACTGTCAAACAACAGAGTATGGCTGTCATTCCTGATTTTATTATCATCGCTCTGTTAGGAGATGCCATTTTACCTCATTTGCAAAGATCTTTGCCCTCCAATTTGGTGACATCTGTAATGCTATGAGCACTTTAGGATAAGAGGAACCTGAGGTGTCATGGAAGTGCAAGGAAGCCAGGGCCTCCCTGACAGCACAACCTGCTCCAGTCTCAGCAAAAGAGCCAACGCTCCCATAGCGTGTCCTGCAGCACAGTGGGAGATACCAGACACCCATCACATAGTGCTTCTGGCCTCATGCACGGCAAACAAACCACCTACTGCTGGATCACAGATCAGGCCCAAGAGACCCTGTGGTTTCCTGCTCAGATTGCTGCTTTCAGCAGCATCAGGGCAAGCCATACACTTGCCACAAGAGCTAACGAGGACTGTTGTGTTCCCTAAACTAGCTCTCGTGCCTGTTGCCAGCCTTCAGGAAACGTGTTTGCTTCAGACTAAGTCTTTGCCATCCTGGCCCTGCCGTATCAAACCTGTTTTTAAGCACCTGCAGGGTTGGTTCCCTTGCTGGATGTTTAGCCATTAGGACTCCACCCTGTCCCATACGGTTTTTGTTACCTTCTGGTCTGTGGGCACTGTTTTCCACAATTGCTTTGCCATGTCTTCTGTTTCTTCACTAATCATGCTTACACTTAAGATAAGTTCTGATGTCAGTCCAGTTTTCTCTGATTTTACACAAGCAAAGCTTTCTCCCTCGAGAAGCCTCTCAGATTCTGAAAATTAACTGCTGAGGATACCTGAAAGAAACAGAAGAGAAAGGCTTAGGGTAAAAATCTGCGACACTTTGGGCATGCACCTGGCTTTCAGAGAGAAAAACAACTCACCACACCTCACTCTGAAGTGCCTGCTCTCTCTCTCTGTGGCAAATGTGAGGTAACCTGAGGTTGCTTAGCCCTCAAATTAAATTAGAGTTAAAGCTACCTCCTCTTACTCTGCTTTTTTTTTTTTTTTCAGTCTGAAAGTGCTAATGGTGTTACTATAGAGCAGCTGGCATGTGGCAGCTTGTTACCCTCCCTCTTGTCCAGATACCCATACCTAAGAGATTTCTCTCCTGCTGTTATTTAGGGGCAGAGGACATCAAGTAGGTGGGACATCGTAGCAAAAGCAGAAAGCCTAGATGTCAGTGTTTTGGGGGACAGCAAGACAATGTTAAGCATCCCAGAGGCTTATGTGCAATTTCTGACAGCTTTTTTCCACTCTCTTTAGATATGAGGATGAAATTCGCCTCTGTAGTGGCATGGAATACACCTTCATGGAGCTCAAAAAGGTCAGTGGCAAGAAGAGTTTTTCATCTACATGGTCTGTACACCAGCTAGCCAGGAGCATAAGAGCCCTTGTACCACTGAGGTTTCACAGGGTAATAAGGTCTCGAAGACAACAGCGGAGTGGTGAACATGGTCACAATTTCAATAGGAAAAGTATAAGCAAGTCTGGGCCGCTTGTGGTTGCAGAAAAGCCCCGTGGCTCTTGGCAGAAGCACCTGGGGGTCAGGCAGTGCCTGTGTCCAACCGCACTGCAATTGCACTGGCCAGACCTGGCCTGGAGAGGTTTGTACCCCAGACCCTCCGAGACAATACCTCTGTTCCCTGGCACGTTTTCTCACAGAATGACAGCACAGGTTGGAAAAGGCTGGAAATTGATAAAAGTGTTTGCTTTTGCTACTTGTTGTATGGCCACACCCTGCTTAAACATCCCGTCCCAGAAGTAGCTGCATTTGAATATCAGCTCAAATGGAAGGCGCTGAGCACAGTCTTTACATTAAAAAAAATCCAAGGTGCAGGAATGCAGGATTTTATTAGACAGAGGAAATGTTCTCTGCAAATTATCATTATGGCTAATTGCATGTTTTCCCTGACACAGTCATCAGCCAGGAAGGGCAGTTCTGGTAACTTCTGTGGACAGCATCAGTTTTCAATAACCCCTGCTTTTTGTGGTGAACAAAAGATGAGTGGGTAAGGACCAGCCCTGCCTGCTTCCTTCTCCACCCTACCTATTTGAAACTTCTACCAAAGCTCTCACCCAAAAAAACAAAAAACAGAACAAAAAAAACAACTGCAGAGTTGAAGTCTCCACAAAGAAGCCTCCCTGCTTGTAGAGCATGAGAGCAATTTCACAAGTACCAGGTCATAAACAGCAAGCAACACTTGCTGGGGGCATGGGGGCAACACAAAAGACTACGAACCCAAAGACAAAGTACTCATTAATTTACTTCAAACAAACTATTCATTAATACACTTTCCACCTGCAGGATTTAGATGCGAGTACCTTGCACAGAACTGAGCTGGAGGTAAAACTCAACGGGCTTCAGGAGCTGATGAATTTGAAGAAAACCGTCTACGAACAGGTAAAAACGCAATTGAGAGAGCAGCCTTGGCACATGTGCAAGCTTCTGTGGAAAAAAAAAAGCCTTTTTGCAGACATTTCCTATACAGAGAGGTCATTGTTCCCAATTTGCACCAAAATGAGAGCTTGCGCAGTAGAGCTGCATGGTGTTGCAGCCAACTACTAGATGAACGGCATAAAGCAGCATCTAATCAGCTAATCCCCTTCCCTTAAGGGAGCCAGCTCCATAAGAAGTTTGATCAGGATATTCCTTGTGCCCCACAGCTCCTGCAGGGAGGCTGCTCCAGCAGCCCTCCATCAGTCCCAAACCCCCCACCTAACCCCCCGCTGGGCTGCATTTAGCCTCAGCTCCTAACCCCCACTGCCAGAGTTTGCCTCGAGACCTGGGGCAGGTGATGAGCGAGCCGAATGTTATTTTATTCAGATCCAGAGGAAAGGCTCACAACAAAACAGGACAAGCCACTGTGAACCTGGGTGAGGTGCTGAGTGCTGTCGTAACACAACCCAACGTACTCCATTTCCACTGGAAGGAGTACGCAGTCGGATATGATTTCACCACGGGGGGGGGAAGGATACAGCGTCTGCAGGCCTTTGAAAAAACCCAAAGGGCGCAGTGTGCCTGCATCTGCTCAAACGCGGTGATGTGATTTCAGGCACTTACTCAGAGCCTGTAAAATGTTACCGAGCAGGCTCAGCAGTGTTTGGGGAATACTAATGATTTGTCTGAATTCCACCAATACAAACAATTAAAGTGCTTGACAGAGGAATGTTATTACCCTTTGTGGGGAAACTGAGGCACAGAGAAGCAGAATGCCCTGCATAATGTCAGAAATACATTAGAACTCATGGCCTGCCTGCATCCAACCGTGAGGCCTTACTTCTCCAAAATTACTCCTGTTGCAAGGGAATTACAGGGGTAGTCGGAAATCAGCTCCTGCTGTGAATCCACACTCAACACCTCCTGCCCAGGCCCCCACTGAAGGCAACCCTCCCCCCCCCGGGAAGCTGCTGTCTTCCTTTTGAGCTTATTTCTCCTAGGTCCCACACTGTTGTCCTCAGCAGCAGTCTACACTTCTTTTACAACTCACCCTTTATGCACAGAAATTACCCTCCACCTCTCTTCCTCTGCTTTCTCCTCTCCACAGTTGGTTTTCAGGTTAGTCATTTTCTCGCCCATGCCTGTTGCTTTGACTGACATCAATGTACAGGCGCACATACCCAGCAGAGAAGTAAATGTGGGTGGGTAACTGCTTGACATCTTTGCTCGCAGTATGTTAGAGTGACTCAGAAGAGAACCCCAGCCTTGATCCTCATTAATAAATCACTACTTTGGGGGTGGGTTTTTGTTTGGTTTGGGTTTCGTTTTTTTGTTGGCAGAGGATGCTCAAGTCCTTGCAATACACATGCATTTTCTCATATAGGCATTAAAGTGCTCAAAGATTAACAAAGAAGCTCAAAGACTGGACAACAGTAAGGAAAAAATGCACCGATAATCCTGTTCTCTGTAAGAGTGGTGGGGTACTTCTCTATTATTCATGAATCTCTGCATCAGGGCGCCCTTTGTTTCCCCAGTCAGAGGCAGACAAGGCAAACAAGGTATACAGATGCTTCTCTAAGAGATTAGAGGCTGCTGCACAAAAGGGAAGAACAAAAACATCAAGATGAAAGCTAAGAGATGGGGAGAGACATATGCAGGTCTCTTTCACAGTGGTGTAAATAAGAGGCAGCTACAGAGATGCTGATAAGAGGGAACCCTTGCAGGAGCAGACCGAGGCTGGGGGGAGCTGCCAAGTGAACGTGTACACCATCTGCTTGGCACCAAGGCAGCAAGCCCTGTCTTGTCTGCACACAAACCACCCAGGAGCGCAGTTTACAGGCATGGATTAAGGATCCTTTTTAGGTTCGCTGAGGGGAGTCTGCATACATCATTGTTTGACTTCTTTTTTGTAGAACTGTGACAAAGTCAGCCATCGAGAGCAAATACCCCAGTCAGTGATACTGCAGCCTGTGTGTGCATTTTTCTGACTCCCCAGGGCCAGTGTGAGTTTCTCCAGCATGAGAGCAGCTCTGGGGAGTGGAATAGGTCTGCCAGTGATAGATGTGTTCAGAGAAGGGGCCTCTTTCTCCCTTCTCTTATTAGAGAACACTTGCTGTATTCTCTTACAGCAAGTAGCTTTGTTGAATACTTGGTATCTCAGTCCTGTTCTCTCTTTGCCATTCAGGAACTCGAGGAGCTGCTGACAGAAATTAAGGACATTTCTGTTGTACTGGGAATTGACAACACATGCAAGCTCGATCTGAGCAGAATTGTGGAAGAAGTGAGGGCTCAGTATGAAGCCCTGGCTCTTCGGAGCTGGGAGGAGGCTGAAACCCTTACCAGGAGAAAGGTATTTGTCTCCTTATCTGATTGATACTGGGGAGAGGCAGGGAAAGAAGGAGAGAGATCAGCCTAGAAACTACAGGAATCAGCAAGATGTGGAGGGACAGACTACACCTGAGAATGGAGGGAGGGACAGTGCTAACCCAGGTCAGCTCCTCCTAATTCACATGTGTAAATTAGGAGTTGAGTTTCATTGCCCAAGACTCTCCACACCGTCAGTGGAGAAAGGCAAGGACATCTCCCAGTGGCAACCTGGCCCACCTAAGATGCAGCAAATGATCTTCCACTGGTGCCCCCTCCAAAGAGAGGGAGCAAGAACATGGTTAACAACGGACAGTGAGCTCTGTGCCTGGCGCAGCTACAGCCAGAAGACAATAGGAGAATGAGCCCTAAATCCTTCCACACACCTGGTATTTTTCCCCATTTAGGTGTTTCTCCCCAGGGACAGTGAGAATCCTCCCAGATTCCTTTGCTATAGCAGAGGAAGAACAAATAACCCACTCTTCCATCTCACCTGCAGCTGAACGAAGGAAACACCCAGTCAGCCACCTATGGAGGTCACCTCCTTGACAGCCGACGGGAGATTGCAGACCTAAACATACAAATCCAGAAGCTGAGGTCCTGCATCGTGTCCCAGAAAAGCCAGGTGTGTCCTGGGGTGGGTGACAAAACTCTAATATGCAGGTCTGAAACTACAACACACCTAACACCTCCACCACCTTCCTTCCCTTTGCATCACCAGTGCCTGTACTTAGAGGAGAATATCAAAGAAGCGGGAGAGCACGGTGAGACGGCCCTCAAGGATGCCAAAGCCAAACTGGTCAAGCTAGAAGAGGCCCTCCAAAAGAGCAAGGAGGATATGGCTCACCTGGTGAAGGAGTACCAGGAGCTAATGAACATCAAGCTGGCCCTGGACTTGGAGATCCTCACTTACAGGAAGCTCGTGGAAGGGGAGGAAAGCAGGTGAGCTGGGCTTCTTTGTGCTTGAACACTGGGAGAGATGCACACAAACACCTAGGGAGAAAGCAGACATCCCAAGCTTTGAGTCTGGTTTAGGTTTGATGAAAGAAAGAGCAAACCCCATCTGTCCCCATACAGTTCAGCCCTGCTTCTTGCTCCGAAGTTTTCCTTAAACTCTTGGAAGGCACCAGCACTTCTCTAGATGATGTTTGGCCCAGATGCTATTGAGTTAGCCTTCACAACCCTACCATGCCCTTGGCTCTACCCACATAGCCCAGCTCCCTCCCTCTACGTCTCTCTGGAATTGCAGGTGGTAACACCCATCTTCACGCTCTCTCCTTATGTCCACAGCATGGAGTCACCAATACCCACAGTCATCAGTGCCGTGCACTCCAGACCAAAGCACCGTAAGTGGTTTTATTTGTACAGCTTGGTGAAGCAGAATGTAAATCAAACAATTCTAAGCTCGCCCCCTCTCATATTCCCCTCCCCCAGCAGTTTCTGCCAGCACCTTAAGGAACTCCAAGCTGTTTGCAAGAGGAACAGGCAGCACCAACGGGGAGATGAAACTGAACGGAGGCAGCACAAAGACCCTGCCCTCTAGAAGCCTCAGCAGCGGCTCAGCAACACCTGAAGCAGATGCTTCCATCTGTGGTGCCCGGCCAAAGTTCAGCTCCCTGTCCTCTGAAGAATGCTCCTAGGAGAAACGGAGCCCCGCAGCACAACCACAAGACTCGTTGGCATCTGCAGCCAAACGAGGCCGGAGTACTTTCTCCTGAACTCAAGCCAACGTCCAAGGGATGAAGGATGAAAATCCATTCCAGGCTGTCTCTTTTGTCTTTACAACATCCCAGTTAACATCTCTGTTACCAGTTACAAGCAGAAACCAACCCAGGCTTTTAGAGCCTCTCCTACTCTGATACCCATACTGACATCTTCCTCTCTAGGTCTGCTTCCCGAGAGGATTTGTATTCATAACCTTTGAGGTCTATCTATAGGAAACTTGGCAGGAGGGGAAAGTATTATTACACAAGCTTTTAACACACTAGCCATCAGCCCAGCCATTTCACCAGTATTACAAAATCATTCTCTCTGCTCTGTGTGTGCCTGAGAGGTGTTCACTGATGTGGCTTTCAAAGGAAGGCAGCGCCAAGCTTTCCAAACGGAGCTGGTGGAGAGATGCAGACAATCAGCCTGAGCCAGGTGAATTTGCAACATCTGGATTTGCATGTCTGGTGACAAACATGCTGGCTGTACTTGGGAATCCTTGCCTACTTCAGAGTATTTAACCAATTCTACTGCCTTTTGGGTGGCCCCCCACTCCTTCCATGCCACCAAAACTAAAACTCCTTACACTTTTGATAAGCCACCTTTCTAACAGAGAGCACCTCCACTCGTCTCACCTAAAGGTAGTCCAGACTCCACATGCAGTGGTGCTAGGTCCTAGAAATGGGATTTTCTCTCCTTCCCATTTAAGTAAAACAAGCAGGACTTGTCTTTGTATTTATTGAACTTCTGTAGTGGCTTTTACCTTACCCAGCTGACACCAGCTAACGCACAGCAGCCACACTGCACCAAAGCTCCTAGAGCCAGCTCTGCAGATGCCAGCTGCAGTCCCGGCCTCAACATAGGCATTTCTGGGTCCCTCTTGCACAAACTACCACAGGCGGTGCCCTGCAGTATTCTCCTTTATGAGGCCAGGCTCTGACCTCAGTCACTGCCACGCAGCCCAACTCGAGTTCACGGATTTTGAGTTCACAGGAGGTGTTAATAGTCTCTTGGTATGTTTCCATTGAGTGCATCACAGCATTTCCATGTTTCTGTAGGATAGACAGCTACTGTAGCATCTCTGTAACCAGAACACCTGCTCTCCGGGGTTATGGCTGTTATAATAAAATATTGAGTGACACGTGGAAAGCATCGCATTGCTGGTTTGCTCTGAACTTCTTACCTCAACCCACCTGAAATGGCAATTCCTTCCCTAGTTGGCGGCGGGCCAGGGCTGAGGACCCTGGCTAACTTCTGGCAGCAGAATGAAGCTGAAATTACTTCCCAGGCAATTTGCTTGGTGTGGATCCCTAGGGAGAGGAACAGGTGCTGGAGAGGCAGATATGAGCCAGCAGCCAAGGCTTTGGGGAGCTCATCACCGTTCTGCCACCAGGGGACCCCCAACAGACAAGCCCCCAGAGGTGCCAGAGGACCCGAGATGGGGAATGCCTCTGCCTTTTGCTGCCCACCTAAGAGAAATGCTGAGCTTCCAGGGTCAGTGTAGCAGTAGAGGGGAGGATGCTCCAGGCCAGCAGCTACAGCCCCCAGTCACTAAACCTGCCGGTGGCACAGCCCAAGGCTCTTGGTTTCCCCAAACGATAGGGATGGGAAAGTGGGGAGACATGGGTGAGCTCCCAGGCGCAGGAGCCATTGCCAGCTCAGAAAGAGACGGAGCTTTAGCACAGAGCTTCCCCCTGGAGGCAGGGCCCAGCACAGCCCTTTGACAAAAGCCCTTCCAGGTGGAGGAACAAAGCTGCTTTTGTGCAAGGCTGCGCGCCACCAAAGATGCGCGGAGCCCAGAGGATGAACGATGGCTCTGAACAGCCCCAGCACCCCTGGGTGGCAGGCTGGGGCGCTGAGACACGGAGCCTGCGTTGTCCAGGGTGAAGCCTGAACGCGAAGGGAGGGCTTGGGAACGCTCAACCCGGGGGAACTGGAGGTTGGGGAGCTTGGAGACTGTGCTCACGGCCAGGCTGGGGAGGGCCGGGGCTCGGCAGCAGCCCAGCCCTGCTAGAGGAGAGCTTCTGGATGGTGCCTCTCCCTCCCACACGTTCTTCGGCTGCTTCTGAGCCCTCCACCGCTCAGGGGACTGGGAAGCAGGGCTCTTAGATTCAGTTCGCTTCTCTGGGACCCAGGAAAGATGGGCCTGCTGCTAGGACAAACCAATTTACTATTTCACTGTCTCAGTTACTCCACTGCTCCTTGCCTCAGTTTCCCCACTGACAAGGGGAAAAAATGGTATCAAGCCACATTGTACTGGACAATGATTTTAGGCAACAGAATGATTCCACTGATGGAAGCTGAGCTATGCCTAAAACGGTCGCATGCCTTTGGGACGCCCTATCTGCCCACACACCTGTCCTCCCCCCCTGCCATAATACCCCTTAAGCACCGAATTCATCTAAAGGACCTGCCCCTTCCTTAGGGCTAATTCCTGCAGTTATCCTGACAGCAGAGGAATGGCCAGCCCCAAACCCAGCTGTTAAGTTACGTGGGGACGTTCTGTACCTTTTTTTTCTCCTTATCCAGCAAAGGGCATCACAACCCTTGAGCGCTGCTGGAATACCCGGCAGTACCATCAGCTCAGGATCTCAGAATTCCCTTTGGGCTGGTGGGGGCAGTCCTACAAGGGCAAGGATGCTGAGCCAGCACAGTAATGAACAGCGTGGCCATCAGATTTAGCTGCTGCTAAGGGAATCCGTGAAAAAGAGGCAAGCTCACCCATGTTATCTGGCAAGCTATGTGTGCAATCCAAAGCACAGCCATATCCCAGTAAAGCCGTATCAGTTTCAACTGCAAGCAGCTTCCCAGAGATGATCTCAAACCCTGTCTGGAGCCAAAGATCGAAGCGTCTACCCCAGCATGGGGAAAGGAGACATCAGATGGCCAGGACAGGGCCCAGCTGCAAGACAAGGCCCAGGGCAAAACGCAGGGACAGATAACGCTGTGCTGAGAGCAAGGGGCAGAGCAGATTTTGGTGGCGCAGACGCTGGCAGGGAAGATCATCGGGCAAACATTCGCGTCTGCACAACAGCAACTGGGCTGGAGTCCAGCAGACAAGCCAGAGCAGACGGAGGGAAGCGGCAGGGCTCCGCTGCTGTTTTCCAAGCGGGGAGAGTCTGAGCCCAGACCACATCTGAGGGCACCGCATTCCTGGGCCGCTGCCTCCCGGGGTGGGGAGCACCCAAGTGTGGGCTCCTGGCTCCCTCTGCTGGGCAGGTGCCACCACCGCAAGCGCTTCCCGGGAGGATCCCACAGCCGCCACGTCCCGAGCCACCCCGTCCTGCCTGCCAGCAAGCCCAGCCTCCCAGCAGAAAGGCAGAACAGCTCCCAGGCAGCAAAAATCAGCGCTCCAAGCACGGTCGAGACCTCTCCCCGGACACTTTGTGAGGGTGTGACAGCGGCTACGAAGGGAGACTGAGCCACTGAGGTCTGCCCGACCCCAAAACGTGTTCCTCACCCACCAAGAACTCATGTCCTGGTGGAAAGCGTGCCTGTAACCCAGCCTGGCTGGCCCCGTTCATTTCATCGCTCACACACACAGAGATCTCACTCCTTCGCAGCCCACGCACACTTTGAACCAGCCTGGGGAAGATAAATCGGTTCCCAGCAGAGTAACCAACAGCTCAAAATGCCTCTCGACCAGATCCCATAGGTCCAGTGACCGAACCAGGCACATTCCCCTCCTTGCTGTTAGGCGTTGGTGACTAACACCAAAAGCTCTGCCTGGGGGTCGTGCTTGTGAAAGAGGCCACGAGCCCTTTATGGCCTGTAGAAAATAAATCTTCTTTGTTATTTTCAAGCAATAGAGCCAAATCCTGCCAACAAAGGCTACAGATAGCTTTAGAAAGAAGCAAACGAAGCTGTCTTCTGGAAACGCAACCTCCAGCCCATCCGCTCCCCAGGGAACAGCCACCCAGCTGCACGCGGGAGCATTTCTGGTTCTTCTCGCACCTCCTGCCCCTCCAGATGCAGCAACAGAGCCCACCAGGCTCCCATCTGAACAGGTCACGGGCTGGGCTCGATGCAGACAGCTCGGTGTCCTCCCTGTGGCACTGAGCAACCAGGCTCAGAGCTGCAGGCAAACCTAGACAGGGGAAATCTGTGCCAGAGAGGCAGCAAATCCCTCCACACGCTCCATGTTGCTAAATGTGGGGGAAGTGAGATGGAAACGTGTTCCTGGGGTCAGAAAGGACGGCCCAGAGCTCCAGAGACTTTGCACCTTGTCCCACTGAGAGCAATGGCGCTCCCCTGAAAACACCCCCAAGCCCCCTTGCCCTCCAGCCCACCCCAACCTGCCGGTCCCACTTCACCCCCAGCTGCTCCACCTGGTTCCAGCTCCCATCTGGAGCAGCTCCAAGAGACAGAGGGAGAAAGGTGGATCCCCCAGGCTCACCTCGAGGCCTGCCACCCTGTACACTCATTTCCAGGGCCTGAAGTGGCTCACCTCAGGAAATCAGCCACTGGGAGTAGGAATTCCCCCAGTCCTGGGCAAAGAGAAGAGCTGTCTCCCAGCTGCCTGTACGATCTTGGACAAAACTGTGCCTCAGTTTCTCCCATGTGTACACAACCTAAGGCAGGATCAAGGGTTTTTTTTTGTTGTTGTTTTTGTTTTTTCTTCAGGGGTGGAGGGGTTGTAGGTAAGGGGGCTGTGTTATCATTTAGTTTTCCTAACCAAATGCTCAGCCCAGGGCACAGAGCAGGCAGTTTAACAGGCAGGAAAGAGGCTTAACCAGCAGGTAGGCTGTGATCTGTACCATCACCACTACCTTCCCAGGCACCTCAGCTGGCAAGATTCCCAGCCCTGACCACGGGCACCCCTGTGGCGCCCACCTATCACCTCCCTGGCTCTCGGGGGACACGAACCAGCCGCACTGGCTGTGGTAACCAGCCCCACTGCAAGCCCCAGCAACCAGCCATGCTGGCTGCAAAGCAAGCGCCGCAATTGTCTCTGGGGCACCTGGAAAAGGGAGGGGAGAGCAGAGAAGGTGGAGGAAAACACACCCAACCCCATCAGCCCATCCACACCTCTCCACGCGTCCCTTCGCAGGGAGGAGCGGCCGCCGGCGCTGGCTTTTTTGACCGTATAAGGCCAAGTTTTGCTCTCCGTGGCCAATCCGGGGAGGAATGCGAACACCCGAGCCGTGCCCAGGTTGCCAAGGCCCATCCTCCCCTGCCCACGCCCTGCCTCCTCAGGCAGGTGTGCTGAGCCCAACCTGCAGCAGGGGAGGGCAGGCCACATCCCCACGGCCAGCACGAGACAGGGGGAAATTCTGCCCTGTGTGAATGCACGAATGCATCGCTGGGGACAGGGGCCCGGTTGGGGCTGTCCCCTCCTGCAGCCCTTCAGACTCCCCAGGGCACCCGAGCCAAGCTCAGGCTGCGTGCTGCAAGGTGGGGTTGCCCACAGTGCAGCCCCTGCATCTCAACAGCCTCGCTTTTCTTTCAACTATTTCCAGTCGTTCACCATCCCAGACACGGGAAAAACCTCCTCTTCTGTCCTGCAGCCGTCCTGGTTGCTTGGACTCCATCTCCACCCGTCTTGTTAGCTCAGGGCAGCCCTAGGGTCTCTACCTCCCAGCCAGTTACTGGGAGATGGCAGCCTGCATGCGCCTGCTAAGGGAGCTTCAGCTTTGGGACGTCCTCAGCCTGTCTTTGGATCAGGGGAGCAGGGGACTTCCACGGATCACCCCATCACAGCTGGGATTCCCAGCACTACCAAAACCAGCAAGCGACAGGGCTGGCAGCCTTCTAGCCCAGCAGCTCCCAGTCCTGGTACTGCAGTTCACTGCCTCAGCCCTGCAAGGAGTGAAGGAGAAGGTTTGCCCATCACTTAGAGCCCCCAGATTAGTGAAGAGGAAAAAAAACAAAACACAAACACCCAGACCCAACCTGCTACCAGCCAGGAGGGATGCAGGAGAGACCCTGAGCTGCCAGCCCTGAGCCCTGCAGTCCCGTCTCCAGGCCCCAGCGCCCACCTCTGCCGCAGCAGCACACGTGCCAACTCTGCTTTGACTCCGCATGCCAGCGCCCTGACCAAACGAGCCCAGGAATTTGGAGAAATCAGCGTTCCCTTGTTGTGCTGCCAAGATTCGGTACCTGCCTGCCAACAATCCTGGTTAGAGAGGGAGAGATTCCAGGAGAGTTGTGTCAGCTCGCTGCCCTTGGGCTTACAGGGTGGGAGTGCCAACAGGTCCCACGCCTCCACCTCCAGGCATGCCAGGGACTCTCAGCAGCTGCTGCTTCAGTGCTCTCCCCACCCAGCCCAAATACCTGCATTTCCACAAGCCCATCATGGGTCTGGAGGAAGCCTTACCTGAAACAAAATGGCAGCAGGGCTGGCCATTTGATGTTTGCCCATATTTCATGCTGTGCAGCCCTCCAGGAGAGCAGAGCTCCAGTGTGGGGGCAGAGAGGGTGCGGACCAGCTCGTGTGGGAGATCAACGTTTTGTTCCCTGGAAGGCATGAGTCCAAGCGATGGTGCTGCTTAGTTCCCAGCACCTCCTGACCTACCCTCCCCACTCTGCACACACCATTTATGCTACAGAACAACACCAGCCAGTGGCAGGGGGAGTCTGGGGGAGCCCAGAGCAAGAAGCAAAAAGGGCACTGGGAAAGGCAGCAGCTCTGCCTATGGTTGGCAACATGAACAAGACTATCCTGGCCTGGTGGGAGAGGAGCACGGATTGGGGTCTATGCCCGTGCTAACCAACCTCCATTGAAGCTTGGCAGGGTAAGCCTGTCCAGAGTGCAGTCGTGAGGCCAAAGGCAGATTTGTGCGGGCTGGTGGCCATTTTGCTGAGCAAACAAGGGAAAAACAGAAAGAAGGTCACATCAGCGATCAGGGATGAGACTGCAGCTCAGATCGGGGCCTGTATGTACCACGTTTTATATGCTCCAAGCTCAGCATGGCCCAGGGCCTATTTACAACCTCAGACCCATCGACTTCGCCCTGCAGAGATGTTAGCCAGGTCTATGGGACAGCTTTCAACTGTGGAGCCCAGCAGCACATCATCGTGTGGACTGCACACCTTCACTAGTGGCTTACCTGGCTAGCAGGCACCATTAGCAGGGAAGACCAGGTCCCTTCTGCCTCTGCAGACATCAGTGACCAGAAGTTCTATCTGGGGTTCAGAGCTTGTTCTCTGCATGCTGAAGTCTCAGCTACTGCCTCTCTCTACTAACTTTAAGCACGGCTACTCCAGCGCCTCGCATCCCTCAAAATCCTCACCAGGAACACCCAGGCACTCACGAGGAGTTTCAGTAGGTGGAAGGAGCCGAACACCCAGCACATGTCCACCCCAGGGAAGCGCTGGCGGTTCGGGCCCAGAGTGCCCAGCTGCGCTCCCTTCACAGCCCAAGGGATCTCTGCAACACACAGCTCCACCAGGCAGCCTCCAAACCCGAGGCAGCAGATTGAGCCGAGATGAACGGAGGGGCCTGGGTGAGCTGGGGCAGTGCCCAGCGCGTAGGGCAGGGTAACAGAAAATACTTGAGATCGCGAGCTGGATGAGGTGAGTCACACACAAGGACAGGCGGTCCGGCTGCCGGAGCTGCCTGCTCGACTCTCCACCCCTACCAGCACGGTACCCTGGGAAGGAGCTAACCGTGGGAACTGGGCTATCGCAGCAGGCCAAGCGAGTACAAAAACATCATGGCTGTTGCTGAGAAGAGATTAAAACTGTCCATCTCTGCAAAGCAGCGACTTAGTGAGAGGAGCGAAACCCCCGAGCTCAGCAGGTCTAGGTGCTCGAGATTGGCTGCTCAGCCTGGCAGGATCCCCGTGGCGATCAGCCAGGTATTCATAACATAATGGGAACGGTGCTCACCCGTTCCTGCTGGGGCCTGCGTGTGTTTGCGAGATCTCACTGACACACCCTTCAGTTCAAGGCTTTGGAAAAAAAGCTCAGCACCTGGGGAGGAGGGGGAGAAAGAAAAGAAGGAACCACTTCAGAGCTGAGGAATCCCGGCTGTGACTCACCGCGGGGCGGGCGGCGGGGGCTCTGACGCAGGAAGCAAACAGGGCTGGGAACACCGGGGAGAGGGTCAGGGCAGGCTGCCTGCAGCGCTGCGAGGGGGTGCCATGGGGCAGGGCAGCCCCCTCTGCTGAGGGACACCTCTGCTGGACCCCCTCAGCACCCAGCCTCGCATGCAAAGAGCAGCTGGTGCCACAGGGACTGACTCCTGCTCATGGAAATGGCCCTGAGCATTTTTCAGAGTTAGCAAGCCTGGTCTGCATGCTGCCCACATGCCCAGCTCTCCCACCTGCACAGCACGGAGATCGACACCAAGAGTGCCCAGAGCTTCCTTCTTCTCAAAGATTTCCCACTCTGGCGGTGTCCCAGTGCAACGCCGAGACCATCTGTGGCCAGTGATATCTCTGCCACCCAGCAAACGTGTGCCCCTGTGAGGTGTCCCAGCCAACACACACAGGAAGAAAGCTCACACTTACAGGGAGTATCAAACATCTGGGGCTCGGTTTCCGGCTTTCAGTGTACCCAAGTTCACCCACCGTGATCTGCCAGCTCCTGTGTGCAGGGTGAGCACAGAGGGCTGAAGGACACCACGAGCAATGCAAGATGAATCACAGAATAACCTATGTTAGAAGGGACCCCCAGGGCTCACTGAGCCTGACTCCACCAAGGGCTCCATACAGGACCACCCCAAAATCAGACCCTACATCTGAGAGCATTCTCCAAACGCTTCCTGAACTCCTGCAGCTCGGTGCTGTCCCTGGGGAGCTCATCCCAGTGCCCGACCACCTCTGGGTGCAGAACCTTTCCCTAACACCCAGCCTGACCCTCCCCTGTCCCAGCCCCATGCCGTTCCCTCGGGTCCTGTCGCTGTCCCCAGGGAGCAGAGCTCAGCGCCTGCCCCTCAGCTCCCCTTGTGAGGGAGCTGCAGGCCGCCATGAGGCCTCCCCTGCTCTGGGCCAAACAAACCCAGGGACCTCAGCCATTCCTCACACATCTTCCCCTCCAGACCCTCCACCTTCTTTGTTGCCCTCCTTTGGAGGCTCCCTGATAGTTTTAGGGCCCTCTCATACTGTGGCACCTGCGCCCAGTGCTCGAGGTGAGGCCACAGCAGCACAGGGCAGAACACTGCTTTGGAGCTTTTTGTGTACATTACAGGGGTTAGAAATACAAGACAAGGAGCCAGGTAACACCAGTTCAAGCCAGTGCTCCAGATCTACTCTAGATTTACACCTGCCTGGTCCCACTGGCCTCAGGAAGGTGTAAATCCGCATTCCCTTTGCACTTCACTGGTTAGAAACCTGCTTAGCTTCACTGAAGCTGGTGTTGCTGGTGTTGTTGGTTTATCCCCCCAGTGCCAGGTCTCCCACTAGGTGGAATTGTTTCAAGTCCTGGCTCTTGATATCAGTGGAACATGGAAGAACAGTTGCTCTTCTCCTAGCTTAATCTGAAGCTTTAGCCTACCACCAACAGAAAACACTCAAAAAGTGAAACCCCGGAAGATTTATAAATCAGACAATGAGGTACAGTGCCAAATACATTTTTCTTTTAGAACTGTGGACCACAAGGCACTAAAAAACCTCAAGTTCATTTAGCCTTGGACTTGCTCAGAAACCTGAACCCCTGTGGCATGCAACACATTTTCCTCTCTCAGGAGCTAGACCTGAGCTAGCACCACACAAGCCCTTTGCTCCCACAAATGGATTCTCTTCATCCTCCATGCCAGTGCTTTCTGCTTTCCCCAATCCAGTCTCGAGCACACCAAGGTGCTGTGGAGTCCCTGGCTCCTCTTGACTCTGGATGGAACAGAAAGACTCCATCCATGCCACGCTGGCAGCTTCCCGGACAGCCAGCTCATACCTATGACAACAAACACTTACGGGACATGTTCTGACCTGAGTGCTGAATTCAGTTCTCCCTGGAGGATTCGCCCACGTATGTATCTGGAGCGTGCTCTGCAGATTATACAACACATGTTATCTAGGGCAGCAATGCCAACAAGACCCAGGGAAAAGCCCTCAACTTTGCACAGTCCTGGGGGATCCCAGTTGGACCAAGGTAGAGGATTCAGTGGCTGGCAACACTGAAGTTTCATATAAAATGCCTGACTGTAACCCAGGAACATGAACTTCAAACTTTCTGGAAGCTTCTTAGTCCCTGATGAGACCTTAAGTAGAGTTAAGAAACTCAGGGCCATAGCCTTGAATGAATACACCAGACCTTGAGCACAGCAAATCCCCGGCCCTCTGTACTGGGAAAAAGCCTGGTTCCCAACTGGAATTGCCTCTTGGCTGCATCTCCTTTTCACCGCTTGGTTCTGGGAAGGGTCAGCATTTTAATCATCCCTTCCTATAGCAGGCTGATCTGTTCCAACCTGGCAAGACCCCCAATTCTTCACTCATGAAAGGAAAACAGCTCATGGCAGCCTGGCTGTGCTTGTCCATCCAGGTCCTCCAGCTGCACAAGGAAGAGGCAGCATCAGCACAGGAAGACCCACGCTGCTCCTGAGCTTTCTAAAACCCCCTTATCATCATAGCTCCTGAGAGCTCAATCCTGAGATTAACCTGGAGCAGGTCATTGACAGCACCAGCAGAACAGTTGTTGGGATCAGCATGCAGCAGTATTGAAGATGTTGCCGTCCACAAGCAGCAGAGGTAGCAGACTGAAACTAACTCCAGTGTGATTGTTCTCAGCACTATGCCACCACCTTGTTCGTGATTTATGCTGCTAATAATAGGCATTGGCATGTCCCTTCTCTGCCAGCTTAAACCCAAGAGGAAGTAAAATTTCACTGAACCTTGACTACAGCAGCACAGTGGGCCTAGAGTCCCTGGGGAGTTCATGGGAGATGGACTAGGCCCCTTGGGGAGTTACTTTTGTGCCAATTTCTCTGCAATTTACTGAGAAGTCTGAGCTTTCTGCAAACCATCCCAGCCATGCAAAGAATGGGGTGGGAATGTTTTGACATAGTCTTGGATCAGTTACAGATCCCACCCAGCTGTGTCCAGGCTCACCTTCTAATGCTCTCTGCCCTCGTTTCCCAGCAACATTAAGCAGAGGGCAATTCAGATAGCCTAATGTTGCTCAGAAGAGACGTGGGGAGCTGCTACAGAAACACTGACTACCACTATAGAATTGCCAAACTTAAAAAAAAAAACCTGCCTACCAATTGCCGCTTGGAAAGGAGGGAGGACAAAGCCCATAGGGGGTTCTTCCTTCTTCAGCACTTTGGAATTTAATAGATAACACTTCAAGGAACAAACACTGCACAGATCAGAGTGAATATGCACGGCTGTCAGGCCCAGACAAAATCGGTGCATGTGAATGAGCATCTGAGGCTACACCTGCGTCTGTTAGCGTGTGCACAAACACACCTATGTGCACAGATGCATGTGGAAGCACCTCTAAACCCCAGCACTTGTCTGCATGGTCTGCCAAGCTCACCTCTGGACAATGCCACCAGTTAACTGGAAAGCTGAGGAGAGACTTGGCCTGGCAGCAAGGAAAGGGGAATGCTTGGGGCAGGTCCTGGCTGTTGGTTAGAGGTGAAAGAAGGACAGAAAGGCCCCAGGTTAGCCTGGAGTGAATTCCCTTCCGAAGTATTAAGTGTACTTTGCACCTCTAGCTGCTAAGCAGAAGGGACCACAACATTCCTCCCTCACCAAAAACAAAACCCAAAAAACCCTAACAGATGCAGAATTTGTGCCATCTGAGCAGAGGTATTCAGCAGTAGATTCTCCATAGGTAAGCTAATCCTTGTGTACATCCCTAACTTCACCAAAGCAGATTCTCACCTTCCTGGGGTAGCTCAGCCCCAACTCCCATTACTCCCTCTGCTTCACATTTGCTGCAGCTGAGGTCAGAACCAAAGCTGACACATTCCCTTATTCTTTGGTGAATCCTACACTGTAAAAAAAAAAAAATCAAGATCTTTCTACACTTTCAGAGCAAACAGCTGCTTTTTGCAGAGCAGAACAGACATGTCTAATGCATGTGTACATGACTGCCCCCCTTCTCGGTGTTTATCATCTAAGAAGCCTTGCAGAATTACATTTTTTTAGTCTGGGGTGAGATCCAAGTCCAGCTTCAGATGTGGATCTACATTTCACAACTGGCCTCTGTTCCTCTAATGCACAATACCAGCCTTTCCACCTGAACAAAAAACCTGCAAGGTTTAATGGACCTTTGGACCCAGAGCTCATCTGCTGAGCTAAGGGGGTTGCACTGATACAAAACCTGGTGAAGGTGTCTGAAGCAGCCCTACAGAGCTCCTTTCATCTCTCAGACACAGGTGAGAGCTTTCCTGAATGCACAGGACTGTATTACAGTTAGCAACAGTGACCAAATACACCTGATGAACCATGACAGGCAAGACAGAAAGACCAGGAGCGACTTTGGTACTCCTAACAGCAGCAACGAGTAGAGCTAGGGATGTTTGGGAATAAGCAGCCCCCTGCACACCCCCCCATGCTCCCCAGCCCAGGCAAATCCTGCTCTGAAGCCAGGAGAGCAATCGGGGCAGGCAGACAGCCCTTGGGCTGGGGAACCTCAGGAGACGCAGCCAGCTCAGGCTTCTCTTTCCACCTCGCTGGGAAAGGACAATGCAGAGGCTGGGCCGCCCAGCCCCAGAGGGCTTTGTCAGCATTGTTTGCAGCACCGAGCAGCCTGCCGGCCCCACCTGGCGCTTCCCTTTGTGCATTTGCTGAGCTCTGATCTTACGGCGTCCATTGCCGTGGGGAGGGAACTGCTTGCAACCAGGGCAGACGGCTCCAACCTACTTTCGCAGGTTTTGCGCAGAAGGCAAATCTCGTAGGCTTCAAAGCTCCCACATCAGCAAATTGCCTGACGAGCATCTTCCCTGACGTCTTGTCAAAGAAATGCCAGAGCGAGGGAAGTGGGGAGGTGTTCTCTCATACATGGGGGTGCCCAGCCTCTGGGCTACGTTCAGGAACAGCTCTGCTGCTGCTCCTTTCCCCAAGCCCCTCAGGCACGGATCAGTCTGCTCGTTGCCATCTTCACTGCCCCCCATCCCTGTTTTGCCATCGTGCAACCACAGTGCAGGTGCCTCTGCCCCACAGCAGGTGCAAATGCAAAGCAGTTCCTGCGATGGGGTGAAATGGGTCATTCTCCTGCCTTATCACACAGCCAAATTTGTATTTCTGTTACGTGATATCCATAGACATATCACAGGGAGAGGAATCAGGACGAGTTTCTCTCCATTACCTCTCTCAAGGGATCTGATGGCCTGAAGTTGAGCATCAGTGGGACTTGATGGTCTTAGGTCTTTTCCAACCTAATTCTGTGGTTTTACCTCTGCTCTTTAAGAGCCAAAGGCTGTGAGACCGCCCTGAGATGATATTGCACCAGGGGCTGCAGCAGCAGCTGATGGGCTCAGGGCACCCGCCTGCCCTGTGCCCTGAAATCAGGGCAGGGAGTTGATGGGAACCGGGTTCTGCATCAGCTAGCTGCTCTGCTGAGGACGGCTGTGACCGCCACCAACCTAATTCCACAGGGAACATGAGGCCCTCCGTAAATCCCCACGTACCCTCCTGGTATGCGTCTTCTCTCCTCCCTACTTCTGCACACACACACCCGCACATACACAACATTAACAGGTTTACTAGCGGCTTTACGAGCATTTACACACTCCATAAAGCATTCTCTTTGCCTTGCAGTTGTGCCAGCTCTTTGTAAATCCTTAATACTCTTTCTTTAGAACCTGGAAGAGAACCAGGCCGCTTCTACCAATACTCTTCATGGTAGCTTATAGTTTGCAGCTCCTTAAAAAGACTTTCCTCCCTTTCCCCAAACCTCTACCCTTCTGAGTCATGCTCCGCACAATGCCTGAAGTCAGCACTTCACACAAACCAGCTGAAGCTGGTCTTTGGAAAAAACGCAGACACATACATACACAGCACAGAACAGCTACCAGCCAGGACCTGCATCCTTGGCAAAGAGCAGAGCGAGTTTGCTGGTGACAGCACCAGCTAGAAACGCAGATCAAGAGAGAACACGGAGAAGCAGAGCAGCTCTCCGATCCCCACCTCCCCCCAAGGCAAAGATCAGTGTTTGGGACACCAACCAGTCACCTGGGAAACTGGTGAGGGGGGAGAGAAAGACCTCGCACAGGCCTGTTTTCCCTTTGCGTTACTCTTCAACCTACAGCTCAGGTAAATGGGTCCTTTAACAAGCCGGGGCTGGGAATCCCCCCAGATCAGTTCTGCCCTGATGTTATTCAAGGTCAGATGAGACTGAGCCACCAACCTTCCTACTTCCAGCACCGATAGTACCATCCACAGGAGAAAAGAGCTCATAAATGCAGGGCCAGGAGGGGCCCCGGGAACATCTAATTTGATTCCCAAGTCTCCTCCACCTTTACTCTCCTTTTCTTCCTCCCATCTTCAAAGCAGCTCCAAGTCTCACCACTCCTGTGAGGTCCCTGATTCCTCTCACTAAGCAGAGCCTTTCAGACAGTATCTCTTCTACTCGAGGCCGAATACTTTATTGCACATTTCAATGCGATCAGGTTCAACCACTCTGCTCCCAGATGGCTTTGCTGTGAAGGCAAAGTTTGCCTTGAGCGCTGCCACGGGACGTCACAGAAGCCGCCAGACCATTCTGGAAAGTCCCGCAGGAAGTCCTGAGAAGCAGGGGTTGTTTGAGGCACAGCAGAAAAAGTGTTTTCACAGGTCAGCATGACTGTCCTGATCCAAGGACAAGGCTGTGCATGGAGGTGATCTGCAGTGGCCTCAAAAGATCTAGGGCAAACAGAAGGCAATTCTCTTCTCCAGCATTTGTCCTGTGTACCAACAGTTGGTACTCTGAGGAAAAGACTAAGCAGCATCTGCTCAAGGAATAGTCAAGAAAAACATAGAGTTAAAACTGAACCTGAGTCAGTAAGGAATGCACGGCAGGTCCTGCTCTAGGGGCTGGAGGACAAATAAATAATTCAGCATCTGCCCTACTTAGCCTCCCCGGACAAGGAGTCAGCGCTGGTCAGGCTGGGAATGTCCAGAACGCAGCGGTTACTCCAGCAGATCAGTCCCAGGAGATCCAAGAGCCCGGATAATTGTCCCCACATACATTCCTGAAAAGCCCTGGCTACTTTCAAATAGTGCCCCGCTAATTCACTTGCTCTGTGAGCTGGCAGCAATTAGCGTAACGCAGCGGCAGCCGTGCAGAGCAGACCTCCTGCCCCGGTACCGCGGCTGCAGAAGGGGACTGATGTTCTTGGGGAGCGATCAACCCCAGGTCCCACACAGGTGAACTCACATCCAGTTCCCCTGCACCTTTTTATGCACATCGCTTGCTCCGGTGGGACACAAAGATGATGGCTGCGCTAGGAGGGCACGTCAAAACCTTCGCTCTCCCATCAGCGTTACTCACAGAGGATATGGGAACTCCTCATGTGCAACCAGGGGTCACTGCCCTCACACCTACCACCTCAGAGATGGGCCTTTCCCACCACCATCTCCCACGCCTGAAACATGGATCTTCTAGGAGGCAATGCAGATTAAAGGGACACTGAGAAAGAGTTGAGCAGTCTCAAGGGGCAGCCAGGAGAGGAGCCGCCCTGCTTACTTCCTTTTGATCTCCCCAGAGAACACCAGGAGCTGCCCTTCTCTTTTGATGTGTCACCCTGCAGCTTGTTCTCTCGCAGGAGGGCAGGCCTGTTGCAGCATGACTGCTTCTGGATTTCAGCTGCTGGGGTAACAAAGCTGTATTTCAGCAGCTTCTGTACATTTCACAGACTTCAGGCTCTGGGCTGACCCCAGGGGTGGAGGGGAACTGAGAAGGCCGAGGAGGGACACCACCCTCAAACTTAGCTCTAAATCCTTGTCACTCCCATGGAAGACGCATAACTTGCTACTGCAACAATAAGATAGAATGACTTAACCTGGCATCATGAAGCACTCCATGCCAGAACACAGGGTAGATGATCTGCAGTGCCATGCCTAGTCTTTGGCCCACCATATACAACTTAGACGAAGGAGGTTAAATAAGTGCCTTTGCAACTGATTGAAAATGCATTCTGCTATGGAAGCATGAGTAAGATCCCTCCTTACCTTCCCTGCTTCACAGGAGTTCAGAAAACTGCGCTGCTCTGAAAACATTATCCCTCAAAATAAAACCTTCTGCCCAGAGTCAGGCTGCCTCGTTAAAGACCCAAGGACGAAGCAGTTTTATTGCAACTCAGGATAAAAATCCAGCCAGCTGATAACATACACATTGTAAGCTAGATCTACAACTGCTTAAACTCTGATTGTCAGGTCGACACAGACCATGTCTGCACATCACTTGACATTCAGAGCTCAGGAGCTTAGCATACAGATCTCAGGTTATCCCTCCCTGTGAAATAAAGGGCACAAGATGACAAGCCCAAGGAAAGAAGCAGCTCACTGAAGTCCTGCAGCCAGCTGGTGGCAAGGCCAAGAAAGGAACCCACATTTCCCACCCTAGAGCCAAGGTCTTTTAGACCCGACCGCCTTCAGTACTTGTCAAAGCATTATAAGCATATTCTGAGCCCAGACCATGACCCCAAGCTTTCTCCTTCAAACTCAGGACCCCTTTGGACTCCAGGCCTAGTGGGTGACCCAGCTCCAGCAGGACACCAGCAGAGAATTAACTCCAAGAAACTTCAGCGTGAGCTGGTAAGAGGTTTGTTGGGAAGCCAAACCTCCTGCCCATGTTAGCACAAGTGAATCTAATGAAAAGCTGAGGTGTCTGGAATGAAACCCTGAAGACTCAGGCGTGAGCCCAGTGGCAGGACAGACCTCCCACACGCCACTTATCTGCCTGTAAACTTCTCCATTAGGTCCAAAGAGACTGCATCTAAGCCTCTGAGACTCGAAGAGTCCATTCTCGCCTAGTCATCAGACTTGAGTGTACATGGCTAAGCCGCATCCATTCCCCAAACCAACAGGACACAAGGAAGCGAACAGCTAATCTTTTTGTTCCCCGCTGACCTCCCAAGTGCTCCTCATTTGCAACTAGGCCAAACAAGAACAGCCCTCAGCACAAGTCCAGGGTCCAGACTCACTCCTTGGATTTGCAGCTGGTCTCCCCTGCAAGACCCTTCCAACTCTGCCGAAGGGGATCTGTTTCCTCACACCACCAGCTCACCTAGCAAATCAAAACAAAAAGCAAGGGAACTGGCTCACACCTGGTAGAGAAAAGGTATCCTGTTTGTTTCATGGCTGCTATTTCTCAGGCTTACAGCGTGCCAGGAACTGATGCCCATGCTTCATGGGGTTGACACCTCTCACTTTTCTCCTTTAATTCACAGGCAACAAAGTTCCAGGAAGAACAAGAACGAACTTGCTCTCAGCTGAGCAAAGGAAATCCGAAAATCTGCAGCTTCTGCCATACAAGCCTGTAGTGACAAGTCACTGGGTTTCCAGCTAGAGGAAGCTGCTTATGGGAGCAGACACACTGCTGCCAGCTCTCAGTTCCTAAACTTGGTTCCTCCACTCCTGGGCTGGTCACACATTCTGGGGAAAGTTGAATTAGACCATTTTTAAACCCTGTCACCATTTAGAAATGCTGATGAACAGCACTTGCAAGGCTGTCAACATCTACGTGCGCAAGAATGGAAGCAGGCTGCAGGGAGATAGGTGTTTACAATAGTCATTTGATCTGGCAGCTGTTAACGTTAGACTGATAAAGTTGCTGCTATTGCACCACATTTAAGCACTAAATTCTTCCCTGCTCAGTGAATCCCTTGTTCTCATCCAGCACAAGAATCTAGGAGACAGAAAACTGTCTCAGCATAAAAGTTAAAAAAAAATAAGAACTAATTTAAAAAAGGCCCTCTCATTTACTCCATCGAAGTCTTACTTCCTACAAAGGCTGGAAGCCACAGCAGAATCACCCAGAAACTGGCACCTCTGTGTTCCCAGCCCAACTTTCATGCTGGCCTGCTCAGGACTCAACGCCTTACCTCTGCTGTCTAGATTGTTCCATCCAAAGAAATAGGATAATTAAGTGTGACGTGCTACACAGCAGTGGTGTGAGACTTAATTAGAACACTTTGAACGTACAGTACCTAATTAATATCTGAAGTGGCTGCAATGATTATTATGAACAATGGCATAGCTCACAGCTGATGGTACAGCTCAGCTCATCAGTATTTTTCCATTCTCAAAAGTGCTGTGCAAACACCCAGCCAATTCTCCCCATCAGGAATCTCCGCAGCGGTGGGTGGATATCGAGCTCATGTCAGGGATGGAAAGACTGAGGCGAGGTCTGATGGGGCCCAGCAACAAACCTCAGAGCCTGGGAACCTGACAAAGCACTCGCATGGGAACTCCCAGCTTGCTGCTGAGGTGGAACACGGCACCATCCTGACAGTCCCACCCCAGTGCCACGCACCATTTTGCAGCTGCCTGGAAATGCTCACCTACGTGTGCTCCGCATAAGGGGCAACCATGGGGCTGGAGCCATGGGGTAGGAGGCAGCGAGCAGGACCTCCTCGTTACCCTTCCAGTGTGCAAGCACACGTACATACACACACACACACCCCATGACACAAAATGAGTGAGCCGAATGGCAAAGGGACCTAGATGTCAGCACTGCCTGACACCGTAAGCTCCCGGCTGAGTAATGAAAGCACATTTGCATCTCCCTTGTATTAGCAGCGGCAGCCACCACCAGGCTGGCCCCATCCTCATGTCACAGAGATGAGCGAGCAGAACTTTCAGCACAGAGGCCTCTGTGCCAGCTGTGCCGTCCCTCACCCCAAATACCCTGGGCTCTACATGGCTAGCCACCCCCACAGCCTCAACCAAGCAAGGGACGCCTCCATTTCCCCATCTGTACGAAGAACTACCATCACCCAACTCTGCAAAGTGCTCTGAGCAATATGGAGCAGGAGTGTTGGTCTTAACCCTCACCTTTACCTTCCTTAAGTTCTACCTTCAGGAGGCCTGTGAACACCTTTTAACCACATTGCAAAATGCAGAGAGTATTGTATATAAAAAATATAAATCATCCAGAGCCTTACATAAGTTCTGCAGCTGAGATCCACAGGCTTTCTTCTGCTGCTGTGTCATGGAGCTGGGTCCCACCTGTCTCATCTTGTGACAGCTTCCTGCAGAGCAGAAGCAGCAAGCTGAAAAGAAATGTTTTTTTTTTTCTGAATACTGTTTGCTAAAGGACTGACTCTAGTCTAAGCTACTCAGTATCTCAAGAAATACAGAGAGATTCGTGTTGACATTATTTTGAGCTGTATTTGTGGCAATATCCAAAGAACAGAAACAAAACATACTGCTGTGCCAAAGTCAAACAGAGCTGCTTTTGGAGCTCAGCCATTTCTGAGACAGTTGGACATATTGATATTAGCAATTTAATAGTCCAGACTTGAGACAGATAAGAAGTCATCACACTGTTATATACACACTAGGCTGGTCTGCATGTCTGTACACAGCCAGCACAGAAAGGCTGCAAAAAAAAAAAAAAACCACCATTCTGTTAACAATGAGCAGCCCACAGGGATCACCCAGGCAGATACTGATCTATCACTCAGCGCAGAAGGAACATAAAACAGGCTCTCTTTGAAGAGGAAGGTCATTCCAGACGGTGCAAGGAAAGTCTCCTGTGTGCAATTCTTTGGGTTGTCTACCCTCCTAGCAACTCCTTATACAGTTTTTCACAAAAACTGTGTAAATCCCCATGCAGAAACGAAGAGCAGAAAACCCTGCTCACCCCTTTAAATTTGAGGGCTGAACAGATATAGTCCAGGTCTATTTTCTAAATATTTCAAAGTTCACAGAGAACCGCAACTGATATTGACACAACCTAACAAAAACATCTCAAGGGCTGGGGCCACGGGATGCGTGATGCTCCAGTGCCACCAGCTGCACAGCGCAGGGAACAGCACCTAAGCAGAACGAAGGGGAGGCTGAGCTGCCTCCGTGCTGGGCGAGCCAACACCCCTCGAGTCAGTGGAGCTTACCCGTAGGTTAGTGAGTGGCAGATGAGGTGCTTAATTACCGAAGTGATAAATGTTATTTATATGTAACGTGAGAGAGAGAGCAGGCACTTCGGTGAACCCTCAGGAAAATACGTGACAAATTCATTTTCCCTCCCCTCCCACGAGGGCAGTAAAAGCAGCGCAGACTTTAAAGTCTTTTTTTAAGAAAATTAACAACCACCACCAGGATAGACACATTTGTTTGCAGCTGAGTGGGCTGAGGAACCCTCAACAGAAGAGCCTTCCTGACTCCTGGTGGGAGTCCGAAGTATTTTCCTAGAGAAGTAGCAGAGCACTGCGGAAATTGCATTTATAAGAGCCTCAAAGCCTTTCTGTGACCCTGCTCAGTCCCTTTAAACACATGCACACACCCACACAAGCATTTTTTCACAAATCCATTCATGGATCCCAGCGGCTTCTCATCCAGAAGTCTGCGGGCAGCCAGGGAGAGCACTCACATGCTTCGCTCTTTAATCTGAGATCATTATGGAGGAAATCAAACTGTGAGAGTAAATAACCGGGAAGTCCCTGCCAGGACGTAAACTGAAGTGACCGGAGTTTCCCTGCCCCTATGCACGGGCTCACCTGGGCACGAGAACTGCTAGACAAGAGCACCTCCTGCAGGAGACGTCCTCCTCTCCAGCTTCCCGTGCCGCAATGCTCCAGGCACATAGCTGGGCTTCCCTCTCACTTCACAGCAAGGAAGCTGCGGAACTCAGAAATTCGCAGGAGTCATCGGTTATCTATTTCTGCCTGTCATAGTACACTCGTGGAAAGTTTGTAATCTGTTTAAACACCACCACAGAAGCATGACTCCTACTTACTACAAAAGCTAACAAAACCACTAACTAGGTGTGAACAAAAGCCAGTCGGGAGATTAAGTGAAATTAAGTTAAATTAAGACATTTTGCTTAGGTGTTTTTTTATTCTCCTTTCTAGATCTTACTGAATGACAGGAAACAACCCAGAGGTGTCATGGTTCAACCTTAGCCAAACACAGTATCTGAGCTTCAGGCTTACCAAAGTGTCACTTACACCTGCAAATACAACGTAAACTCAGTTACCTGAGACTGTGTAGGTTAGAAAATAATGGGGACAGAAAGATTAAAAAGCAAACAGCTTACTGATAAAATTAATTTTTATTTTAAGGATGTAATTACAAAGAGCTCTTACTTTGTTACACACTTGAATGAATACATGCCCTACCATGGAAATCCTTCACTCCAGAGAGATCATGCCACTGACAGCCGCCAAAGCAGACTCCAGGCAGAGGTGCATGGGCTGCAGCCTGACCAAAATGTCAGCCAGACACGCTCTGAAGTGATCCAACTTGGTCATGGCTGGTAAACCAGGTTACACGCTTTCCCAAATTATTTTATAGAGAAAATAAGACAAAAAGCAGGACAAACAGCACGTCACACAGGTCAGTAGAATTGTATTTGCCTTCCCTTTCCTCAGAAAGTTACGTGGACAAAAAGAAAAACACAACAAAAAATGCGTCTCCCTTCATCCAGGGCATATTCCTGGCATACATAGAAAGCACGTATGGAGCAACTCTGCTTTCAAGAGCACTTTCTAGGAACAGCAACCTCGGAACCCACAAGGTCACTGCATCTTTACAGATGGAAAAGAACCACACACTTGCCTCAAACTCCCTGGGGAGGTCAAGGTCTGACCCCGCTCGGGATATAGGAATTCCTGCCCCTGTCTCTGTAACCAGCGCACACCTCCTGGCCTGGGAATTCAGGAACACAAGAGGCCATTTGTCAGCCACTTACGACTCCGAGGGCTCCCTGCCCTCTTGATTTGAGCTGTTTGATTTAAAAAGCAAGAGGCTTCTGTCCCAGCTGGTGCTCCCAAAGCAACACACCAGCTCCATCGCACAATCCTTCGTTAAGATCTGCGTTATCCTCTCCGCCATGTCCCCGTTGATAGCAAGAGATCGGAAGTGATCAAAATCGTTCCTGCCCAGCTTCCGCAGGCGGCGGGCAGCAGCCCTGTAGCACTTCCACGGCTGCGGCTCAATCAGCAGGTACTTGCACAGAGAGGAGAGGAAGGCCAGGAACTCCCTCAGGCCGCTATCCCCGTGATTCAGGTGGATCCACATGGTCACAGACATGCAAAAGCCAATGTCAAAGGTGTAACGGCCAAAACGGCCCAGGTAGGAGCTGAGGAACGGCTCCCTGGAAGTGGAGTCCATGATGTCCAGGTTGGCAAAGGATATGAAGGCAGGGAAGGGGCTGCTCTGCTGAGCCCTCTCAATCAACGCTGCATCAATGTCACAGCACAGAAGGTGCAGATCCTTTCCAGCTGCAGGCTGGTCTGGGCTGCTTTTGTCCTGAAGGCCAAGCAGATGCCTGTACAGAGCCACACTTAGCTCCTGCAGAAAGGAAAACAACAGGAGTTCACAGGGCCTGCACTGCGTCGGTAACATCACCGAGCACATCGGATCCCACTCTCAGCAGCAAGGTACGAGCACCAACTCAGAGCCTTCTCTCGATGAAGTTCAGAACAATAAGCTCACTGACAATCTTCCTTTCTGAAGGGAAAAGCAGCACAGCTGCCCTGACTACCAGGAAGCCAGCCAGAAATTGGAGCTAAACCTCTATCTCCCCTCACAGGGGGTTTTGCTGGAAAAAAAATTGAGTAAGGTGAATGAGTTGTACTAGCACGTCTTGCTGAATATCCCCATCCAATATCAAGGTGAAGACATCATTGGTTTCCCTAGGTGAGCTTCAGAGCTCCCTAGCGAGACTTAGAGCTATTTACAGTGCCTAGTTTAGAATAAATGCATTTCTTACTCTCATGCTAAAGGAAAAGACATTTCTTGACCATGAGACTGCAGCATCTGAGAATTAATGAGAGTTTTCTTCTGAATTTCCTATTGTAGAGTGCGCCACTCAGTGGCAAGCACATTTATCTTTCATTAAAGGAGATCTGATGAAGAAGTTCCTGAATGACATCAAGGAAAACTGTACGTGCACCTAGCTCACACAGGCAGGCAGGCAGTGTCCTCTAGTGGTGAGAGTCTGTGTATTTCAAAAGAACTGGACTGGGAACACTTTTACCTGACCTGTTCTACAGGTTCGTCTGAAACAGGACCTAGGATTGTCCTTTAGATAAGGCCTTAGGCAGGCCTTCAAACAGCCTGGCAGGGGGCTGAGGAAAGGAGCCTGGGAGAGAAGAGCACGCACGTCCCCAGACAGAATGTAGCTTCATCCTGAATGAATGATTATTTCTAAGTTAATAGGTTTATAAAGTTCTGACCAGGAAAACAAATAACTTTAAAACAGTTATATTAAACATTGTTCAGGTGAACGCTGATGCAACAACACTGCACAGCTGCAGACCAAGAAAAGTCACGAGAAAAAAAAGTGGGAGAAGGCAAAGAAAGACAACGAACTACCAAAAGAAGGGAAATTCTAAGTATTCACTAGCTTTGTCACAAAACCCTCACAACCACGTGACCAGGATATCAGCTTCAAGCCCTGTCTGACAGATAAACGAGGTGATACTATTATACGGAACACATTATGGTGTCTAGTTTCAGGCCTACCCAGCTCCCCTGCTCTTAGGGCAGTCCCACTGCAGCTCTCTGGTGCTCAGGACACCCACTGCAGGTGACGGGAAGGAGAACAGACCCAGCACAGCCTTTTAAACCAACTCTGTCTCAGTGCTCAGAACAAATGCAGCTCCACCCCTGCCTTCACCTTCTCTCACAGGGTGATGGCATCCTGGTCACCAACAGCCTCACGCTGCACCCAAGCAGTCTCTGCCTCAGTCTCTGCTCACCCCGTCCCAGGCTGCTGCCCACCCCACATCCCCCGGCCCTTCCAGGCTGTTTCATTCCTCTCCAGCTCCCTGGTTCGTTTTCCCCTAGCCTTCCTCACTGCGCCCCAACAGCACAGGCCCCTGCACTGCCCTGCTTTCATCAGCCTGCCCTTCCCAACATCCCACCGCAACGTCTCCCGCAGTCTTTCCTCCAACACCCCACCACTGCCCGCTCCGGCCTTCCCAGGCTGCCCTGCCGCCCCCAGCGCCCCAGGTCCCTGCCTCCACCGCTCTGCTCCATCAGCCAGCCCACCACAGCTCCCTGCCTTTTCCTGACTTACAGGTCAGACCCACTGCCCCGCACAGCCCCCAGCTCCCTCACCCTCGTCTGTCTTCTCAGTCTGCCCCATTGCCCCAGAGCGCTGCCTCTCCCCAACTCCTCTCCATGTGCCAGCATCCCCCAGTGCCTCACGCCACCAGCTCCCTCCGCTCTGTCCCTCGGCACCCCAGGGCCCCACAGCGCCGTCCCCTTTTGCTCTCCCCAGGCCCCCCCGTGCCCCCCCCACCAGTCTGTCCCTCACCACCACCCCCAGCCCCCCCACCCCCCCCACCCCCCGCCCCCCACCCCCCCCACCCCCCGCCCCCCACACCCCCCCCCAGCCCCCCGACGGCCCCCACCACCACCTCCCCCCACCTTTCCCCCAGCCCAGGCCGCCACCCCACCTCCTCCACCTCAGGACCCCCCCGTGCCCGCTTCCCCCCCCTCCCGCCCCCTTACCCCCGAATTGCAGCCCACGTCGATGCCCAGCAGCGGGCGAGCCGCCGCGGGGAAGAGCCGCCGCAAGAGGCCGCCGGGCAGGAGGCTGACGCGGCCCTCGGGCGGGTGGAAGCGGGAGTAGTTGGGGAAGTTGCCGTAGGGAGCAGCGCCGGGCTCCGAGCAGGGAAGCCCCGCACTGCTGGGCGCCGCCATTTTGCCTTCCTCCCACGCGAGCGCCGGGCGCGGACCGAGCGGGCGCAGAAAGATTCCGGGGAAGAAAGGTTCCGGGGGGGTCGCGCATGCGCACACCTGGGGTGGCGATGAGGGACGGGGGACAAGGCCGCTGTTGTTACTATTAGGCCTCCTAGCCCAGACTTTGCCGGTTCATTTGTGTGAAAAGAAGAATTTGTAGGATGTTTGCTTAAAAAAAAAATAAAGTGTCCAGTCCCTGTCACACCGGAGCAGGCCAAGGAAGGGCAGCTTCCACCCCCAGCTGTCACCTTTGGCCCTGCCACCTTTGCCCTTTGCCCCGGCGTTGCCATGGTGATGCTGAGGCCTGGTGCAGGAGCACAGGCCCTGGGGGTCCCCCAGCCTGGGGCACCCTGGTGGCAGGGCCTTGCAGGAGCCACCAGCTCCAACGGACCACCCGCAGCTGGGCCAAATAAACCATAAAGTTCATTTCAGCTTCCCCCAGCGCCAGCATGGAAACCTGCCTGTGTGTGCACAAACCGATCTCGGGGGCGGCCAGCTCTCTTCTGGTTTATAGAAGCTTTCACAAAATGTTATAAATGTTATTTAAAAACAAAACAAACAAAACAAAAACAACAACAACAACAACAACATGATCATCCTGGTATTGCTCATGTCCGTAGATAGGTAGCTAGTGGGAGATTTTATAGCAGACAAAAAAAAAGAAAGCCTGTAGTTAAAAAGAGGGGTAAAAGACTCTGTCTCCATCAGGGGGAAGGTTTTAGGGGAACCTCGGTTCATTTTATGCACCGATGTTAGCTTTTGTTACAGCATGAAGAGCAGAGGGCGCCAGGAGCTCAGAAATGGAGGCAAATGCCAGAGTCAAGGTCAGGCCCCTGTGTTTGGCTCTTGCCATGGGAAAAACAAGCAGAGATCTGCAGGAAGTCCCTCCATCGTCGATGCACCTCAATTATGAAAGGGAAAGAAGACAGGAAGAAGGGAAAAAATACATATATATTTTCCCCTCCTCCTGCGCAAGAGGATTTTTTTATTATTTTTTTTTAAGGTTTCCCCTGGATCTCTCTGGCTGCAATTAGGGCCCCTAAATTCTTGTCCTCTTTGCTATAGGCATGGGAAGCAGCTTGATAACCTTCCTCTTTCTGACAGCCATCACACACTGATGAATCTCTCTATCTCCTCCTTTCTTCCACATCCCACCTCAAAGTGGTCCCATTACACTTACAACTTTAGGCCAAATTAATGTTTGCCCTATTCCTCTAGAGTCAAGTGTTGAAATTGGACTGAATCATTAGCCTTTTATTCCATTTTTGTTAATTACAGGAGCAGCTAAGCTAAAGTTATCCAACACAACACAAAATATTTTCTTGCTGCAGAAAAATGCATCTCTGGGCTGGAAAGCCTATATGGGCTGTACTTCACCATTTAGCCATGCTTCTTAGGAGACAAAATCTCACACCTGCCTTTTGGGCATAGCTCCTTCTAAGGAGCAGAGATCTGCTGCAACAAGATGCTGCAGTTGGTATTGCTGTCCTCTGACAGCTCTGACAGCCTGGGCTAATCAGCCCTCCATGGCTGATGGAGAGAGAGAGGAGATTTCACCGCCCAGTGTAGGTATTGACTTACATCATATGAATAGCTCTCTGGAGGCTTTTATTTTTTCCCACTCTCTCTAGAGAAAGCTTAGTGCGTCAGGTTGTTCTCCAGAAGCAGTTGGAAATGCTCTCTTAGCAGGTACCTTGCTTACGACTCTTGCTGGCCTCTACTTAGTTGGTTTTGAATCCTACACTCACTTAAACCAAGTCTGAGCAAGAGCAGATGTCTTACCCAAGGAGACCTTTGGCCCTCAATTCTCAAATACTTTACATGTGATGCCTGTGCTGGAGCCATAAGCATTTTATTGCTTCATGTAGGATGTGCGCCTTAGTCATAAGCAGAGAAGAGCCAGCCTGGTCTCCACGAAAACTTTAGGCTATGCCACATCATGCTATAATCTTGTTTATGTTTTCTATTTCCGGGGGATGAAGCACTAGCTGTGCAAACAGACCTTCCTTCAGTAAGGAGACCTCACAACAGCACTAACAGTTTTGCAACAATTTATTAGCAATGTTCAGAGAAAATACAAAATCCTATTTACAATGAAATCATAAGAATGGCTGGACAAAAGGATCACAGGGTTACAGAGCTGGGGTCTGGATGATGCAGACCTCAGATAAGGGTCATCCACATGGAGGAAGTGAAGCAGCCCTGCACCTCCCCTGCACAGCAGGTCAGGGAACCCAGGAGAAACCTGCCTATGGCTATGTCTCACCCCTAATCCTGCATTAGCCCCATGGGGACTTCCACCTTCAATCTGAGTGCTCTCAGTGGGCCTGGCATGGATGGGCTGTGAGCCACGGGTTCAGCACAAAAGAGGAACCAGGACACATGCAAGAAGGGAGCCCTGCAGAGGGTCTCATGAGGGCAGCAAGCCATCCCCGCTTGGGTGGCCTGGAGATGCAGCAGGTGCCATGCAAGCTTTTCCCATGTGGAAGCAGAAAGCCAGGAGGTAGCAGCAGCTCAGGCAGCAGCAGAGTTTACTCCACACCAAAAAGAAAAAGAGTAAGAGATCCAGAGTGGGCTGCAGATCTGTGTTCTCATGCAGAAGTCCAAGGTGTGCAGGGCCAGGTTGGAGAAGTCCCAGTGCAGAAATGGGTCTGCAGAGCTCTGGCCTGGATTATTCTCCTTTGGAGGAGTTTTAGGAATACTTCCGTCAGAACTCTTTGCATAATGCCATAATCCTTCCTCAAAAGCTGGAAAGCAGAAATACCTACAGACCTTTTGCTGAGAGCAAAAGAGGCTCCATAGCCAGTCTGCTAAGGTATTTTGGAACTGCCTACATGGGTTCAAGTGAGAAAAAACCCTCTCTAAACTCAAATTTTGTAAATTTTTAGTGCATCTCCCATACTGCCCTAATCCCAATTCTGCCTGCTCAGCAACCCAAAGCATTTATTTTGTCTCCATGCTGCACTGCAGAAAACAGGGCGTCATGAACTTAATGACATCCTAGTAGTCTTCTTTATCCCTAAATTTTTATTATTTTTTTTAAGTGGGGAGGCAGAAGGCATCAGTTCTGCTCCTGTGTCACAGACAAGGTCAGTGTAGCCGCTGAGGGGTTGAAGCATGTTTTATTTATTCTTTGCACAGTAACTTTCCTTTTCCTCTGCCCAGTTCAGGGCATTGAGCACGTGCAGCGGGAGGATGCAACATGTGAGGGGTAACAGCCAGGGCAGCAGCAGAGGAGGAATGTGCAGTACAGAGCATTTTGGCATAGCCTTTCTCTAACAGGCGGGGAATGCTAGAGGCAGCTCAGTGACGCACTTGCACCGGCATTCCAGGGAGATTGAAGATACGGGTTTCTATCAGCAGGAAGGATCGCTTTCTAAATAAGAGCAAAAGGCCTCTTATCTCCACCTGGAGCTTTACAGTTAGAAATTAGCCAGCTAATCCCCAAACAGGGGAATGTGAGCAAGGGGAAGATGGAAAGTTACCTGCACGCTCTGAGGCATCCACTGCCTTCCTTGACATCCCTGTTTGGAGGAGCAAAGCCAGAAAATGGCTAGAGCAAGAGGAAGAGGCGACACTGGTGTTTGCTACAAAGACGTGCCCATTTTGAGCAACAAGCACGCACCCTGGCCTCAGTCTCTGGGTAATAACCACTTAAGACCATTAATCTCTAGCAACCAAGACGCTTGTGAAGGCATCAGATCCTTAGGATGGATCACAGGATCTCAGCCGCCCATTTCCCACATCAGGATGTGCCTAGCCCTGCATGGGCTCTGACACTCAGCCTCTTTCCTCTGTTCTCTGCCATTCCCTGCCAATAATCCTCACGTGGGATCCCAACCCTCCCAGGTGAAGAGCCACAATTCAGGACAAGGACATACACATCTCCTGGGCTGGGGAGGTGAGCCCACAGCCAGTGATCCTGCTGACCCACTCTGGGAAGGAAAGAAAGTGCAACCTCAGCCCCACAGCCAGCTGCAAAGGATGCAGAAGAATTATTTCTGCAGGACATTAGGGATGTCCTGAAAAAGGCTGAACATCCTGAACAACAGGTTCCCTTGCGCCTGAAGGACTGATTGCTGGGACACCCAGACTATGTGCTCCCATGCACTGCCTTTCTAAAAGCAGGCACTATTTGGAACATTTTTCTGCAAAGGCCGTGAGGCTCTGAATGAATGCAGGTGAGAAACAGGGGTCCCCTAGCTTCTTCCCTTCCTTCAGGTGGTTTTCCTGCCAGCATCCTAGCAAAATTCCCTGCCTCTCCTCCCTCAATATTATTTTCCCTTTGCAGAGCTGTTCACAGCAATTCAGCATCCCATGATGTGCAGGACACAGGCAACTCTGACAGCCTCTGGGGAAGAGAAGATCCTGGTCTCATGCCTCCCAGTCTCTGGTCTGGTTTGATCTCAGTAGGAGTGGAGGGAGCAGGACAGACATAACACTTAAGCCCTGCTTTGCTGTCTGGGTCACAAAGGCTTAACAGCATATATACAAGCTGCATAAAGGAACCCAGGGGCTTTGCTCGGCTGATAGAATGGAGCCTGCTAGTGTGCCAGAAAGGGTGGTTTGTTGTTGGTTTTGTTTTTAAACCCTCTTTTGCTTTTAATATTTTTTTTAAACATCTGCATCTTGCCAGCAAAGAGAAGATACTGCCTTGCTGCACTCACTCCTGGCTGGAGCCAAAGAACTGGAGGAAGAAGGAGAAGATGTAGATGATGTCCAGGTAGATATTGAGAGCTCCAAAGATGTATTCTTCTGGACTTAGTGAGTACCGACGATTCCCCATCAGCATCTGGGTATCAAAAGCCAGGAACTGTGAAGAAAGAGGAGAAAACCAAGTGACAGTCAGAAGCAGATTTGGCACAGGGAAGCAAAAAGTGCTTTGCTATAAGGAGTTCTCCCAGTTGCTTCACTATACCCTCAACAAGAGCACTGCCACTCTTTATGGGACATAACTGCTGTTTAAAAGCTCTGAACAATGCACTGATTTAGTTGCAACTTTCCCTTTCTTTCATTTCACTCTGATAGTCAAACCCTGAGCTTAACTATTATTCCAGGCCTGCTTCCTTCAAGGTGATTCCCAAGACTTTGCTTCATCCATGCCAACTGTGTCCCCAAGGTCAGCTCAGGAGCACTCCTGCCTGTTCCACCTCAGCCAGTCCCTAGGACTTGCTATTCCCACCGTTTCCCCGGCTCACAAACACCTGCCAGGTAATGATATTTCCGGAGCCCAACACGACATTGCAGCAGCACCACCAGACCAATAAAGAGAGCAGGAAACCCCAGGTCCTGGGCAGCACTAAGGTCTGCAGAGCCACCAGCAGAGATAGCCAGACCCAGAGGGGAACTAACACCTCCCTGAGCTGCAATCACACCTGACTACAGGGCAGATTGTACCCATAAAGCCTGCCTGCAGGGACACAGCACTTGGAGGAGGAAACATGGGCTGTGAAACAAGGTGGTGGTCCAGCTGCAAGAAAACCTGGACCTTGCTGCATGACTTCAAACACATCATCATCTCCAACTCACCTCTACTCTGTGGTCAACCCAGCCTGAGATGGATGCCTTGTCACAGAGCTCTTCAGGGCTGTGGCAGGGCATCTCTGCCACAGCTGGGGGTCAGCTGGCACCCCTGCCCTCCCCAGCCACAACCAACAACTGATCTCCCAAGACATGGTCAGGCTGAGCTGGAGCCTGGCACAGTTCACTCCACCAGCTGTGTTTCTGACAGAAGGTTATAGGGTAATAAGATGTTTAGCCTCCTTGTGTTTTACAGAAGAGTCTTTAATCATGAATCACAGAAGAAATACCCAAGCTCACTTGAAATGACTTTATTAGCTAATAAATAAAATTGCTCAACTGTTCTTATTCACTGCATGCCCAATGCGCACCGCCTTGAACCCCAAGGCAGCCCTTCTCCTGACCCCCACCTCAAGGCAATGCCAAGCATCTTCCCAAACAATGCCCACACCAGAATGGCAAGCACAGCACTGCCCGGACATGCTCCGGGAAAAGGCTCACAGGAGGGAGAGCCAGGGAGCAGATGGAAGAATGAATGAAACCTTTTCAACTTCAGTTCGAGGAGCTGCCCTGTTTCAGGGCTTTTCCTGCCTGCAGTGAACCTTCCTAATGCCCCTTAATCCCAGACTGTGGTCTCTGACTGTTGTCCAATACCTCCATTTGTTATGGAAGTTCATACCCACTGCCACCCAGCCAGTCCTGCCTTGACTTTGCTCACTTTTGCTGCCTCATTTCATCCTTGAGCTCCCTTTGAGCACTGCAGTCTGGCTCCTATTGCTGTGTCAGAGCTTAGTCTCTGCTCCCACTGTGGAACTGCCTTTTGCCCTGCCCCTACAATACTTTCTGCTGCTCACACCTAGTATTGCGCTTACAGCATGGATTTGCCAATCGCACCATGCTCAGCACCAGCACCGTCACGTACACCAGCACCTTCCCAGGACAAGGCTGAGGTCACTGCAGTAATTGCTATTCATGAGCCACTGGAGGATGTGGAGCTCTCTGCAATCCTGAAACTCACTCTTCTCCCTTCCCTAGGCACCCTTCAAGGCAAGAAGCATTTATTCCACATTTACTTGCTTACTTTTCCTTCCAGTACAATCCCAGGCCCTGTGACCAGCACCACACTTACCATAGTAAAGATAATGGCACCAAGCAGAGCATAGATGGCATGGAGCCAGGGGACCTAGAGAAACAAATCCATCGGTCAGTGCCTGCAAGTGTACTAGTCAGTTAGGACTTGACACAGAAGAGAGCTTAGCTCTCACATGGAGGATACAAGTTAGGAAAAGTGCTCTAATAGCCCAGAATTTGCATCACTTCCAGTTCCAATCCAGTTTCTATTGTTGTCATTTTTGTGGGAAAGATAGGTTGCTGTGCCTCAGTTTCCTCTCTCACTTTGGTCTTTATGTCTATTTGGCTCATATGCTTCCAGACCAGGTGCTCGTGTTTCTGAATAGCCTACTTCAACACAGCTGCAGTCTCTGTGGAAACCTCTCAGCCCAGCCCTGATGGAAATGCATTTTGCAGCAGCCCTAGAAGGTGTTTATTTATCCAGCCAAGCTGATCCCACTGGAAGAAACACCAATTGCTTCCAAGAGCCAGACGAAGTTTTGCATGTTAATTAAAGCTGAAGTGTGTTCATCTGTTGGAGTCACAGCAGGAAATTCACTGAAATTAAGACCAAATCCCAGCCCTTGCTTGCTGTGGCACAGTAACCTACAGCGCTAACGGAGATGTTGCTTACATTCCAAGAGAAGTTGCCCACATGGATGGCTGATTCAGCCCCGAGATCGCAGCCTGCCTCCCGAGATAGACAAGCTCATTACAAGCTGCCTCAAGCTATGCTTATCTTGACAGGCTGCAAGATAAAGAGCAGTTGTCTCAACAGTTTAATGGCAGCAGCTTGGCACCACCACCTGGTTTACGCGCACGTCTGCAGAAGAGGGGAGATGGATGCCAAGCCAAGACAACCCAAAACCAAGCTTCTGGTTTGGGAAGCACCAGCTCATGTATTTGTGCATCATCAGGTCAACTCCAGGGCTGGTACCAGCGGGAGCATCTCCTGCAGGTCTGGCCCACTGATTATGACTCAAGTCCCTAGAGGAGCCAGGTGAGGTGTGAAGGGTTTGGAGGGCACTTAAAGGTTGCCGTGATCAAAGCCAGGTGCTGCTGTCACCAGTACAAGCAGGCATTCAGGGTGATTAATGGTGGCCCCACAGCCCCACACACCTTCCCTCTTTCATCAGGATCTCTTCCAGAGTCTGTCAGGCTCTTGCCTGAATGACGACTCACCTAATGAGACTCTTGGATGGAGACCAGATGCTCCATGCTGCCACACCAAACCCTCTATGAGGCGTGGTCACAAGTAGCTCCAGGGTTTCGCTTGGACACAGACAACACCAGGTTCAAGCCAAGAGCAGGGATGCAGAGGGCTGGCATGGGAGGCCAAAGGAAGGGGCTGGACACATGCAAGAGGGACTGGCAGCAGCTGGAGGAGCAACAAGGTGGTTGTCATGCTCTGGACTTCTTCCTGGGGTCTCAATCACCCCCCAGAAAGGCTTATTTTTGTCAAAAAAATTTGAGCCTCAAGATTTAAACATCGCAGAACTGTGCCTCACGGTAGCATGGCTACAGCCAAGCCTGGCCAGACAGGCTCACTGCTGCACTTGTCCAGAGGCCAAGGCCTGCCCCAAACAAAGCAGGGCTCTTAGCCCAAATTCAGGGCAGGACAACACTTCAGCCAGCTCACCACCCTGGTTTTAGTGGAGGGGAAACTGAGGCACAAGCAGGTGGTGCAAGCTGCTTTGGGGTCACTCCACAGCTGCAGGAACAGAAGCAAACTTCCTCAAGCCCCAGGCCAGTGCTGTCCTACAGCCTGATATCTGATTGTACAATGGGCAGGCAACAGCCACCTGGCTTTTCATTTCTGCTGGTGTTTCTGCACATTTCAGGACGGCCCTCTGAAGACGAGCCCTGGAGCTTGCCTGCTTTGTGCTGATGGGGACTGGGTGAGGAAGGAGGGACGCGGGTTGTTACTCACGTATTGGTAGGGCAGTATCACAGCCAGAATGATGCCACCGAAGAAGAGCACCATGAGCATCACAAAGAGGACACCCTGGTAGGAGGTGAAGTCAAACTGCAGAGGCAAAGAGCACTGCGTTACAAGGGCAGGGGGCCCTGCAGAGGCAGTGGGGGGGAACCCCCCCACAGCTGCAGGGAGGGACTCCCCAGCATTGCACCCATCTTGTTGTCAGATGGCAATTCCTCCATCTGCATCTCAGGTCCTGTAGCCCAGCTCCCATCCCTGTGGCAGAGCCGAACACTCACCACACCCCCTTTATTGCCATGGGCACAAATTCTGTACCCATCTCATCCCTGATATCCAAAAGCCCTTCATGCACATTTATGTTAGTGCCTTCATGTATCCGAGCCTACTCCTAAAAAACAAACCAAAAAACCCACCCACTCACAACTTACCCCATACATTAGCATCTTCTCACCCCATCTATGCCCCAATATATCCCTTGCTATGGCATCTGCATAACCTTCAATTTGCACCCCAGCATCCCTCAGATCACTCCTGCATCCAGAGCCCCACAGATCTGCCCCTTCGCCCTGCCTGACCCCATTTACTGCCTCTCCCAGAGGGACTGAGCGGCACAGACTGACCTTGGTCTGGAAGCTGAAGATGGTGACAGACAGACACACCAGGGCTGTGATCCCCAGACACAGAAGGACCGACTTGGTATTGTAATAACTGCAAAATTAACAGCAGAGCCACTTTTCTAGGGTTTCCAAGGGATGGATGGGAGGAGAGATCAAGACAGGCAGAAGCTCATTGGGGGTGTACAGGAAAAGCGTGAGTCCTTGGGGCAGAAGCAGCAATGACCTTATCAACGATCGTTCTAAGTGTCAAAAGGGAAGGAGAGAGAGAAAACACCCAAAAAACACTAGATGGGTTTTCCTCCTGCTTTAAATAGAATAGGGTAGGCAGGAGGGCACCTCTATTCCTCCTGGAAACTCATGAGTAGCTAAGATGAGAGCTTGCTATAAAAATCTCTCTGTCCATGGACAGATGGAGAAGGGGAGGATTCAAACTGGGAGGTAATAAAAATAGTGTGACAAATGTCATTGCAGCACAATGAGAAATCAGAAGGCTGTAGCCACTGTTACTCTGTGGCTATGCTTGTAACAGGGGGGGTTGAGTTTTGGAAATCTGCAGGGCAGGATTTGAACAGGCAGAAAGACGATAAGCTTACATATACAAATATTTGTATGTCTGCCCGCTGACTTTGGTTACAGCACTAGGCTCAGCCCCAAGAGCCAGCCCCCCACTCTTCCCTTTGATTTGACTGGAGAGCGATATCACTGGTATTTTCCCTGAGCTGCTGAAGCCACCACTTTCTTTGTGCCCTGCACACATCCATCAACACCCACTGGCTCGTCTGCCTCATCACCAGGGACCCACGTGAACCAGGGCTGATCTTGTGAGCAGATTGTAACAGTAAAAACAAGCAAAAGGGAGCAAGCTGGAGACTACAAAATAGAATGAAACTGCTGGAAAATAAGCTCCTTGTGTCACTCCGGCCCCATCTGGTAGGGCGCTGCTTGTCGGGAGGGGTGAGATCAGTCTATGGCAGTCCCCTACGGCCATCTGTGCAGGCACTGCCTTGTCCCTGGCTCTCTAGTGCTCTCCTACAAGGCTCAGCACAGCCAAGAACTACCCTGTTCTACTCCAGTGGTGACAGAGAAGGGGTGGCACCATGCCTCTCAGAGAGGTTCTTTAAAAAGTGTTTTTAAGAGGGAAGGTGGTTACTTTAAGTGGCTACCAGAACAGCTCCAAAGAAATCAAGTGGTCCTTTTATTTCAGAAACCAGGCAGTTTTCCCACAGAAAAGCCCAGGACATAGGACCAGAAAACCTCCAGGGACCATGTGCTCAGCCTACCTGGAAAGCATCCCAGTGAGATAAGCCATGGAGAGGGTCTGGGGGGGAAAGAGAGCCACGTTATTCTTGCGTTCATGTCCCAGGAAGAGAGACTCAGCAGATAAAACATCTCAATTGCAGGAACAATGATAACTACAAGGGTAGTGAAACCTCAAACTGATGCCCAGGAGAAGCAATTGTCACATAGTTTCTAAGACTCCAGTGATGAATGTCCACAGGACAGGTTAAAATGAGGGCAGCTTCTCAGCACTGGGAGCAGTCCCACCTTCCCCATCCTTCCACCCTCCTGCACAGGCCTCCAGCACCCTACCCCAGCTCCCACAGCCTCTGCAGGCCTTTTGTTTTATCACAGAATATCCTGAGTTGGAAGGGACCCATAAGGATCATCGAGTCCAACTCCTGGCACCACACAGGTCTACCCCAAATTTCAGACCATGTGACTAAGAGCACAGTCCAAACACTTCTTTAACTCCGACAGGCTTGGTGCAGTGACTACTTCCCTGGGGAGCCTGTTCCAGTGTGCGACCACCCTCTCAGTGAAGAAGGGTTTAAACAGAGGCTCCCTTCTTTCCTGCTTATCACATTTTAGTTCAATTACAGCTCCTCAGCCCAAGTGCAGGGCAAGTGGAGGATTAAATTCCTGCTTTCTACAGGAATTCAGAGCCCAGATTCTTTTCTCTCCTGCCTAAAGCCATTGTGAAACCCGCACTGGTTGGAGGGGCAGGGCCGACATTGTCCAGATGTGCTACTTACAAAGATGCTCAGCAGGATCAGATTCCATGGGAAATACCTCCTGCAAGTGAATAAACAGGGGCTGGTCAGCCCTGCGATGCAGAGGGCAGCGGTAGTCAGCGGCGCTCCACAACAGGTTGCATAAGATGTGCCACGTAATTAATGGCCTGTGCAGCAAATGGCAGGGGTGGTGCAAGGGGACAGTCATCCCGCTGGGAATGAGAGAGCATTCGGGGTGCTCTGAGGCCAAGAGGGCAAATGCCCCCATGAGATTGCAGCAAAGCAGCCAGGAAAAGCAAAGACGACCATTCCCTGAGGTATTTAACAACGAACATTTGGAGCAATGCAGCAGTGCAGTTTGGGCTGCAACACATCTACCTTTCCATCCTCAATTTGACTTCAGTTTTTAGTGCAGCGTTGCAGCAACTCCCAACTGCATCAGGCCTGGAAGTACAGCTGCCACCTCCGGCCCTGCATCATTGCCCGAGCACAACCCCATCCCCTCTCTGCAATGATGTTGGTCATGTTTGCAGCAAGACGAGAGCATTCATCCTTCACTTCATCGGGCTGTTTTAAATCCAAAAAGAAAATATTTTACCTGGGTCCAGAGCAGCAAGCAAGAATCAAGTAGGTCACAAAGAAAACAGCACTACAAAGAGAAAAAAAAAAGCATATTAGGGATGAAGACATAAGCATTGTGTATTGAAGCAGGAGGGAAGTCTCCAGGTGACAAGCCTTAGTGCTCTGTTGCACTGCCTAAATGCAAGCACTGTGCCAGAGGTCAAGGCTGGGTAGGAATCGAGGCAGCAACAGCCTCTTGCTGAATTCATTTTCTGCCCAAAGCTGCCTGCTGTGCCTATGGCAGTCCCTAAGGTGGGACAGTACAACCACCCTTGGAGAACCTGAAGGACAGTTTTGGAGCAGAGCAAGGGTAGCATTCAGGGCCAGGGTAGATGGAACAGCCAAAGGCATTTGTTGTTGACGACTCCTCGCTGCGTGAGTCCCTTGACTGGAGATGGCTCGGCTCTGCCCCTCTTTGTCATCATCACTGGCATCCCACCTGGCTTGGTGGGCTCGAGGAATCCTGCTGGGATTTCAGCAGCCCTTCCACCAGCCCCATGAATCTTTGTTTAAGTGGCTTGCCTAAGGTCAGGGGGAAGGTCAGGTTGGAGAATGGAGTTGTTCCGTGCCACCACACCAGCCCTGGAGGAAGAGCTCACCAGAAGGATCCTCTGAGGACACTGAAGCTCACAGACCCAAGCCTAATGTGCTGCACATGCCATCCCCAGGTCACCTACGAGTTATTTATCTCACATGACTTGACCCTTCAGCAAAGCAAAAATCCCAGAGCTGAGGGATGGTCTCCCCCTGCCCCGGCCGTCACGCAGCCCGGGTGTTTTTCCACACTGCTGATGGGGTTCGGCGCAGTGGGAACCTGCTCACCTACTTTCACCCTTGTGCCTGGGGGGGGGGGGAGAGCAGCTTCCAAGCATGCCGATGGCAGCACGATAGCCAGTCACCTTAGGTCTAATAAATGAACATGACGGCAAAACCCACGGGCCATGATAAATACACCAAAGATAAACCTGAGCATTGCTCTCCCACAGGGAAACAGGAAAGCTGGAGTGGGCACAGCTCAACAGATGGAAAGCAAGCAAGTAGGGAGCAAAGAGAGCTGCTGCAGTTATCCGTCTCCTTTGCACTCACTACGAACATCTGCTCTTGCTTTATTCTCCCTGAGCCATCACTGAGCAGCCCTAAGGTACCCACTTTTAATTCAGAGGTGTAGACGGAGATGTCAGGTCTCTGCACAAAGGAGACCCAGACCCAGACCAGGGAAAGCAACTGGAGACACTGGGGACGGAGGGAAGGGTTGACTTGCTGAAAGGGACAGACAGAATTTGAGTCCCTCAAGTACAGAACCTGTCCCCAGCTGGACCAAGACAATATTGCTCCTGCTGAAGGATAGGAAGAAGTAAATGCTAACTGGCCAGAAAGCAGCAAGAGATGAGCCCAAAGGTAAAAGCATAGACCTTGGTCTTGTCTCCCTGCAAGGCAGCACTGCTTCTCCGATCTACCAATTGGCCAAGGATGAGCAAATTATTTTCTTTTAAGGTCAAAGAAGCATGCCGGTGCCAGTTGCCTTCTATTATTGCTATTTTAAGTCTTTTTTTCTAAGTTATATAAGCTGGTGTCTCATCTCCGGGCCTGGACACATTTCGTGATTTGGGTGTGAACTAATTAAAGCCAGGTTCGCAGAACCTCATTCACAAGCAATTGCATCGTGCTCTCTGCCTGCTTAATTAGCAGCACTAACCCAAGCAGCATCCAGAAAACAGCACAACTGCAAATATATTAGCACACGGAGGTGCAGCCTAGCTACCTCCTCTCTGACCGTTCAGACCAGGCTCGCCTAATGAATGGAATCCCAAATTGTGGGCACCAAAGGCTGCTCCCCGATGATGAGCCTGGCGTGACAGCCCCGATGGAGACAGGGCCAGAGTCACCCTGGTATCTCCAAATGCACCCACCCCAACACTGCCCACATCCTTCTTCATCTGTTGCTTATCAAGACATGGGATACAAACCGAGGCAACCTCCTTGCTTTCCATGGGAGCATGCAAAATTAAGCCCACAAGTACCCACTGTGTATTTTCAGCTCTCACATCTGGGTTTCTGCAGAGCTTACCTGGAAGATCCTCCATTTTACCCAGTTTGCTCTGCAAGCAATACTCATACATTTATTTTGACCTTGGTTCGCAGAGCAACAAGCCCTCTTTTGGGAATTATTTGGAGGTATCCAGCGCATGTCATGTCTCAGACTCTTTTAAGTGAAGTTTTCTTTTTCTGTTCTCACCTCAAAAATATCCATGAATTTCCCTGGCTTCCCCTGCACACATATTGGAGCAACTTCTCAAATGCAAGATACAAAAGTGTTTGGAAAGTGTTTCTGCATCACTACAGCCACATCCAAAGCTGTTCAGAGCATGCATGGCCAGAGGAGAAGACAGAGATACTCACTAGGAAGCCCAGTACCAAGCAGAATGTGTCTGAATGTACCCCTTGACCGGTTCGCTGCAAGACAGAAAAGGGACACTGAGCAGAGCATAAAAATGCCAATCACTTTACAGGTTGCTGCTAAATTAAACCTGGGAATGTGCACGGGGTGACACAGAGTGGGGATATGTGCAAAAACACAGAGGACTCTACCCAGCAGACCAGCCAGCTGGAAAGAAATTCCAGCTGTCAAGTTGGCAGGACAGCCCTGCTGTTATCGGTGACGCCGTTGGACTTGCTCGCGGCGTGGCTGCTGCTTTCTCCGAGAAGCGATTAAAGAGGTCAGCACCTCGGGCTGACAGTGATTCATTATTTATTCCAGAGGCAACGTGAGCTGCACATGCCCAAAATGCTCAGGCACCTGAGCTAGCTGTGCGAACGTGGGGTATCTGCTTCTGCGAGGGCAGGTAACCCAGTCCCTGTAGCTGGGGCTCTGATGGCATCGATAACTCCCGAAAGAAAAAAAGATACAGGGCACGGCTGAAGCAGCAGTTAAATGCAAGGGCAAGCAGCTCGGGTCTCTCTGCTGGGGATGGCACCCAGAAGGGATGATGCACTGTTCAGGGGACATTCAGAGGAGATAGCAGAAGGACCTCCCAGGGACCCCTCAGTCTTGTTTTTATGTTGAAGTACCTGAAATAATTCACGTACCTACAGAACAGAAAATACCCCTGTGTAATGGGTCATACAGGAGCAGATCATGCATAGGACAAAGCAAGCATTACAGCTACGGGAGACTTACCAGAAGGTGAAGAAAGCCACAATAACAAGAGTCACCAAGAGCTGGACCATCAGGATGGCATAAACCTGGAACGAGAAGCAGCCCGTGGGCGAGCCGCAGGCTCCCCACTGCCCACCCAACTCAGAGCAGCTCCGTGGTCCAGGGGAGCCCAAGCCAGGGCAGCCAGGTTCCTCTGGGAGGCCGGGGCTGCTCTCCTGCCTTTGCAGGAGGAGGTTGAGCCTGGAGAGACACGGCTCTTGCCCCTTACCTTCCTGATGAACACCCTGCGCACATTCCTGTCATCCCAGCTGAAGGTCGTGAGCATCTCCGTGTCCCCGGGGTACCCACCGCTGCCATAGCTGGGGCTTGTGCCTGAAGCAGAAGCCAGAGGTCAGCTCCCATCGCCTCGCTCCCTCCCAAGCCGCAATAATTTGACCCCGGTGATCAATTACAGTTCAGGAGGCCCAAATTTTAGTTTTTTCTTATTGCACCATGAAAATGAGGTATGCTGGGATGTGCTCCACTCCCTTCTCATTCCTGTATCATACTAGGAGCATCTTCAAGAACAAAAAGGGGAAAAATACTTCTGCAAGCCCCAACACAACAAGGATGCCAGGGTTTATTCCTGTCTACAATAACAGCAATTCTTTAACGACAATTAGAGGTCTTGTACCATCTCCTCATTCACCTTTCACAGAACATTAAAACATCCCCAAGAGGAGCTGTGACTCAGCACCGCAGTCATTCCCATCAGGAGCTCCGGAGCAGGAGGATTCCCTCGCTGCTCCGTAATTGCCTGAGCTTAGGTTGTGTCTGCATCATTTTTAATGTCAAGAGCGTGTCCTCTTCTCTGGGAGAAGCTCATTTCAGACAGCTTTTTCAGAAGGGCCATCCCTGAATCCAGTTTCTATGCACACAGTCAGACCAGTTTGTGAGCAAGCCTAAGCAAGGGGAAAGAACTCCAATGCAGCTGCCAGGGGTACCTTCCCCCGAAACCGCTGCACCACATAGCCCTTCCCACATAGCCTTCTTTGCTGAGGGCTCTGTGATACAAGCTCTTGTTGCTGGAGTTTCTTGCAGCCTTCTCCCACTCCTGAACCTCATGCTTAAGAAAAAAAATGAAATACTGAAACCACATCTGATGACAAGATCTGAATGATCTTAGCACATCGTTCCCCTGCGTTACTTCTCTTGCAAATCCCCCCACCTGTGTTACTAAGTCTTCTAGCTGGGTTTCCTATAGAAACAAGGCTTATGTGATTACACCAGCTATACGTTCATGTCCCTGCCTGTTTGACAGATGTCTCTCCTCCTCAAAGCTTTATAGCTCAGTGATACTCGGATCCTCTGGGCAGATGGAAGCAAAGCCCACGCAAACCAAAGACAGGCTTGCAGACACCAGCATAGCCAAATTCAAGGCCCTGGTCCTAAATTTCTTCTATTTTACAGGTCAAAGGCTGCTTGCTCTTATTGTAGAAGCTGGATCTAAGGATGCCACTGGCAGGAAATGAATCCTTCATGCTCCTTTTGTGCCTAATAAATCTCTCGTGCCGTCTTCTGTGCCCCAGCAGGGATGCACTCCTGCCATGCATCCTCATTTCTGCAAGATCTGTCATCGTCTGCATGGCCAAGAGCACCTGAGGCCCATGTCCCCAGGGCACTTCAGTGCCTCCTGCTTCAAAGCAATCAAGGCACCTAAACACCAAATTAAAGATCTAAATGCCTGAGAGGAACGGAGGGTTTTCCTCCTCCCTGGAAAGTGTCCCTAGCACCAGTCATCTCCCACCCATGACCCTGTTTCAGGCAGCAAGACAGCGTGTCCCCAGCTAGCGACTCAAGGATGCAACCCAAAACATGCGTCACTTCTCTCCAGCTACTTCCAGTCTCATATAAGCCATTAGGCAGAGCCCCGTGGCATGTCCCCCCACCTCCAGACCCCTGCTGTGGGAGCTGCAACCCACAGTGCAGCTGAGAGTTGATGCATCACCTAAACAAGGTCTCTGTGATACCCAGAATCCAGCGTCCTAAACCATTTGGGCTTTACTCATTGTAATTCATCATGACAGTGGAAAGACACAGATGGTTATTACAGCAAGCTGCGAGGTTATTTACCCCCTCTTTCTGATCCCCAAAGGCAAGCAAGAATGGAAAAAAGTCTGTGAAACCATCAGACCATGCAGGTACACACATCTCAGGCGGGTTCAGCTTGCTCTTGCCCCTTCCCTAAACCTCTTCATCCTTGCAGCTGCGACCGTCCCTGCTGGCCGGAATGGGCAGCTGCCAAAGCAAAGCAGAGGAAGAGGATGGAGCAGAGCAAAAGGACTTGGGAGTCCTTAAATCCAGTGCTCTCTGCAGCTAAAACCGTGCTGACAGAGCAGTTGCCCTCAGCAGCCCTGCGTGCTCGTTCCCTCCAGCCAGCCGCCACATCCTGCGTCCCCTGGCTCCCCTGCATCGGGCACAGCCGGACCTTTGTCCACTTGTCACAGCCCCAAGCGGAGGCTGCAAGTGGCAGCCGGGAAGAAAAGCTTCTTGTTTGCCCAGGGGTCACACTCGTGGCCATGCAAACCAACGCTGGAACAATTCAGCCTTCGAGTCCAGCGGAGTTTTAACCTCCACTGGCTCTAAACACCCGCCCGCAGCAGCCAGACATCACTGATGCCACAATGTCAATTCTGCCGGTTCAGCAGCTTCTGTGAAAGAAGCAGGAGCTGGAAGGGGGGGGGGGACTGCAGCCTGCAGCGCTGGGAGCACCACACCAGGACGCTCCCCAGCCCTGGGAGCTGGCACTGCCCAGTGCGGCAAGCTGGGAGCCAGGATTTCACCATCCCCATACTGGAAAGGGACAAAGCACAGGGGTTTAGTCCCATATCTGGAAGGCAGCATGGTTTAGTGCTTTGGCAATCTGGCCTTTTTTATTATTGTTATTTAATTACATATATATAGCTAACAGACATAACTCTACAGTGAGCTCTACCATGGCTCACAGTGGGTGCCACATCCCTGGCTCCTCTCTCCTTTACAAGCCCCAGGGCAATCTCTGCATCCCTCTCCCCCCTTTGCAAGTGGCTCACCCTGGGTACAGCCACAGGAGGACTTACTGGGGTCGACGTAAGCCCAGCTGGGGTGGAGCGGGACTGATGGGGGAGGAGGGTAAGCGCTGGCCTTCATCCCCTCTCCTGCTGTCGCCTCCTCGTAGGTTGGAGGGGCTGGTGGAGCTGTGGCATTGTCCTTCTTCTCCCCTTGCCCCTCAGGGTTGGGGGGTTTGTTGTTCACAGACAGCTGCACAGAAATTTGGGGGGGGGGGGGGGGGGGAAAGAGAGAGATTAGACTATAAAATGGCACAAAAACAGCCCTGCAATGGGAACCCAGAAAGGCATAGGCAGAGGTCTGGGGCTCCTCCATTTGGTCCCAGGACCCAGAGAGAGGAGACCCAGCAGCTCCTGGTGCTGGACCCATCTACGCATCCCCAGGAACAAGCATCCCCTGATTGACTGAGGAAGAGATGAGAAAACATTCAGCATGACAAAGAGGATGAAAAACTGTAGCTAACCAAGCAAGTCTGAGGGTAGAGGCAGCCTTGCCCAGAGCCCTCCGTGTGCCTCAGGCTCAAGTGTAACACTGGAAAGCATCCAACTCATTTTTTGTATTTCAGCCTACTTGTTTCTGAATTTCCCCTCAAAATAAAGACTTCCAGTTTCTAGACAAAACGCACACACACCACCTCAGCTCCTTCATTTTCACGTACAACCATATTTTGGGGAGTTTCTCCAAGACCCCAGAAAGTGCCAACCAACTTGTTCCTCTCTGCCCATCTAGAGGCTCAGCCACTCTTCCTTCCACAATTTGAAGATGCAGCTAAGGGATTTGGGACCCCACATTGTCAAACTACGAAGTCCCAGCAAAGAGAAATGGCCACAGCTCCCATGGCAGGGTTGAAATCCATATCAGGACATCTGACAACTTTCTTCTCCGTGGAACATTATCTCTTTAACATTCTAGCAGTATCTTTGTTGTCCCAGGATAAGCTATGAGCCTGGTACCCTGTCCCTGCTGCCAAGGCAGGTACCAGCTCAGCATCAGGGACAGCATCCCCCTGGGTCACAGGACCCAAAAAGTGCGAAATGAAGTAGACAGACTAACAAGCCCTGGGGCAGACAGCACAGTCCCTGCACAAAGGTCTTAATTTAAAAGGTGCAACAAGCCCTTCAGAGTATCCCAGGACACACGTGAGCTGACCCAGCTGCTTCGGGATAACTGTGCCACCTCCTCTGCCCTCAGGGACGTGGTGGCCAAGAGCACGCAAGACCCTGGAGATGAGCAAAGAGATGCAGGAGGGCCAGGGCTGCCTGCATCCGGGCAGCCTCCAGCCTCGTTGTCATGGCAATGGTGCACTGTGCTGGCAGAGGATGCATTGCCCCCCCTCTCCCAGGAAGCAGAGCATTGGGGCACCCCAAAACCCACAGCTCCCCGGATCACGAGGTGCTAAAGGCAGGTACCAAGTGCTGGAGCATGGATGGAAAAGCACAAGAACCCCACAGAGGTCCCCAGCATCCAGGATGGGTGGAAGAAAGAGCCACAGCTCCCATGCCAGGGTTGAGCTCCACATCCAGCAGCAGGAAAAACAGCCCCCAACCCCATAATCACCTCCATCCCCTTCCTCTGCCAAAACACTCACCACCACAGGGACCAGTGCACCCCAAACCAGGCTTTTCACTGGTACCCGGCCCCCCTCTCCCCCCCCCATAGCAATTGTTTTATCCCTTAAACCCCCTCACTCCAACCCATTCACCCCCCCCCAGCCATGCAGCAATTATGCATGCATGACGACCCATCAGCCCAGCACTGGCCTCCCACCTACCTTGCCCTGGGTCATGGTGCCTCGCTAAGATTGCAGGCAGCCCCTGTGTGAGGCTGGCAGAAGGAGAAGGCCGTAGCTGAGCACGAGCCTCCACGCCGGGTCCCTTCTGCCTCCTCTCCCAGGTGTCTCGGGGCTGGCTGCAGCCGCTGCAGCCTCCGCAGCGTGCGCCGATGCCTTCACCTTCTAGCAATATCCACGGAGCAACGGGAGCTGGAGGGAGGACCGTACCATTCCCAGCCTGCAGCACAGGGGGAAGCCGGGAAAGAAACAGCTAAAAATGACAAAACCAGAGGCAAGCAGCCACCGGCAGCGAAGGGGAGGATGCACGCTGGGGAAGATGCACACCGCAGCACTGGGGAGGCAGCTGCAGGGTGGGAAGCAGCTGCCCCAGAGATGCTGAACTCGGGGCTGGGATTGCAAAGGGGAGGGAGATGCAGAGGATGCTTTGCTGCAGCATCTCTCCACCACCGCATCTCAGAGCTGACCGTGGTTTGGGGAGCGGCAGCATCAACCATCGGGCCCTGCTGCAGCTGGACACAGAGCAATGAGGGCTATTGCAGGGGGCTGGATGCTTCACCAGGGCAGAGAGGCTTGAGCCGAGCTCTGTAACACAAGAGCAGGAGGGAGGAATCGTGCACAGCCCTGGCTTCCTTCCCAACCCTTTCCAGGCTTTGAACAGAGCTGGATAGAGAGGACGAGGCTTGTTTGCCCCACGTGCATTGTCCTTCCCAGGCAGCCCCAGCTGGGGGTCACAGGGAAGGTTTGGAGGTGTCCTGGGGGGGCGGGGAGCAGACCTCCAGCACCACACAGCCCCCATCACAGAAGCAATATTGTTGCTGTACTGAATCCTCAAAGGAGGGAGCTGAATGGGGAGTCTCCACACCAAAAGTAAGGGGCACCAAGTGAATGGGGGTTTGCCCCCCATGACAGTACCTGGAAGGGGTGGGGAGGGGGGTTACAGCCTGGAGGGCACAGGCAGATGGAGACACCCCCGCTTTGCTCCCCCCAGCCTCAGGAGAGAACAAAATCCCCCCTTTACTTAGTGAAGTGCTTCACACGGACAGAAGGTTTGCCCGGGGCAGATGGCACATGCAGAGCACACCCTGTCTGAACACAGGGGCAGACGCAGACAGGCTTGCCATGGGTGAGAGATGCTGTCAGAACGGGCTTGCACCACGTTCCCACAAAATGAAAGCACACTTTGGGGCAGTACTGAGATCCCACCAGACCAGGAGCTGTGCCAGGAGCTGTATCCTCCCCCGGTCCTTCCCCAGCCCCTCCAAGTCATTTGCACATCCCTCCCAAGTGAACTATGCTATTTTACTGCTTTTCATTCCATGAGCAGGCATCAGATCTGGCATTTGTCGGCCAAATCTATAAAGCAGGCACAAAAATTGGGTTACCCTTGTACCCTGCCACACACACAGGCATATTTCAGGCTCCCTAAAAAGCACTCCTAGAGAAGATGAAGAATAGGCTGCCTACAAGGAGGTTCAAAAATAATATATATTTGTATATATCATAATTTACAGCCTGTGCAAAGAAAGAGGCAATGGAAGGGTTAAAAGAAAAGCATGAGCTGGAAATGAAAGAATGCAGCCAAGCAATGTACAGCTGGCATCCATACAGACCTAGCCCAAGCTATTCAATCAGAAAGAGAGCCGATTACCACAAGGGCTGCAAAAACTTGTCAGGATTATTCAGAATCAATTAGGTGCCTGTTAACCACAAGCTCCTCAAGGGCTTTCATTCTCCTCGAGGTTGAGCAGAGGCATAAAACTGGGCAGGTCAGAAGCGAGGGAGAGAAACTCAAGCCAGCAGGTCAGGTTCTTGCTGATGCAGCCGAGCACAAGGAAGCAGCGCGATGCTCAGCTCGCGGTGCCATTGCCGTTGGTCGCCGTCCCGCTCGGGATGAGCCAAGGGGTCAAGAGCTTGGGAGCAGAAACTCCATGTGACACATGGTATCACAGTGAGAAAGGGGACACCCATTTTCCTACAAACCCCAGAGGGATTCACTCCAGCCACAGTCCCCAGTCTAGCCAGATTGCTTGGTGGGATAACGCAGGACCCCACAGGCTCCAGCCCAGGCTGAGGATGCTTCAAAGAGCAAAAATACTGTGTCTGGAAGAGGAAAAACCCTCAGCAAAGAAAAACAGATGGCACTGCCTACCACAACAGCCTCCTCTAAATTAAAAGCAGCAGGGAAATAAAACCAACTCCCCTCCCCACCCCACCCCCAGCACCCTGTTGTCTATCAGGGCCATTCCCACTCCAGAGCTCCTGAGCTTCCAGGGGGTATCTTGGTCCTTCCTCACTGCCCAGCCCCAGATAAAATCCAGCACCAACAGGGACTACTTTCACGGGGCTCTCGGAAACCAGCATGCCTTTTCCCAGCCAGGAAAATAAGCTGGGAGAGCTGTGGGCTGCAAGGTTTGAACCATCTCATCTCTGCCATGGAGAAAGCAGAGGCAACTGCCCAGCTGAGAACAACAAAATCAAAGTCCTTCAGCATCCTCCTCCATCAAAAAAGCTGATCCAAGCTTGGTTCCTTGCTTTCCTGCTGATGCTGGAAGCTCTTAAACATGCCGGAGTCCTACCATGGTCATTTTCTCTAGGTCACCTTCCTTTCCCAATCTCATAGACACATTAGGAGGGAAAGTACAGGCGAGAGCCACAGGTGCTCGAGCACAGCATCGCTGCACCCATCCGGTGTCCTCAGCATCGCCCTGCAGCTCCCCAACCATCCGTTGGTCTGGCTCAGCATTGGGCCACGCAAGGCGGCTGTTTGCCTGCACACATGCACCCTTAATACTCAATAATAACAATAAAAGTACATCTGTCAAGGCCACACCCTGTCAAATCCACAAGGGATTTCACAGGGATTAAAACAACTTTGCTGAACACACAATCACATCAAAAACAAGGTAAAGAAAACCTGATGAGATAATTAAGGGGTCTGCTGCAACAACATACACAACTGCACGCCCAGGAGCCCTCTGCAAATAAGTTTACCACATGCCCCAAGGGGGAATATGCCCCACTGGCAATGAATGTTCTGCCATAAACTTCAAAAAGACCCAGAAAAACAGGAATTTACTCCACGCTTTCAAGGCTACTGAATTATACTCAGATTATTAATGCTAAATCCTGCCACCAGGTCTGGTCCTTGGATGGGAGACTAACAGGCATGCATGAAAAGTACAGCTAAAAAAAAATTTAAAAAAATAAAAAAAACAGCTCTCCATCATCCACTTTCTGCCATCAGTTTTCCATTGCCTGGAAGGAAATCCCTGCCAGCTGAGCTGTCGTACCTGATCACAGGCATCCAACCTGCTGTGTGAAATGTGTTAAATTAAGCCCTGGTGAGGAGTCCAGCAAGTAGGGCACTGAGCACAGGTGGAAATAAGGTCACTACAGAGCTCTCTGGTCAGTGCCCACTTCTGTGAAAAGTTCCTTAACCCCGGAGCATTCTCATTTTATCTGTGGCCACTCTATTAATGAACTGCATTTGTCTTCATCGGGCTTTTCTTCCATTTTTGCTAAAGCCAAGCAGGTCAGTGAATCCACTCGGTTGTTCAGGAGGACTGTGGGGTCATTATTGCTTTGATGGGCTATTACCCATCCCTCAAAAATGGATTTATGTTTTGCAATTGCCAATATTTCTTTCCCTTTGTTTGCCTGCCGTACAGGAATCCTGTTTTCTTCCCACTGATTCTGCTTCCAGAATAATCCCAAGATAATAGACTGTCAGTTGCCACTTTCCATTTGGTTTATTCACAGGCCAGAGGGGTGGATTATGTGGTGAATGAGTGGGGACAATTATCCCTTGGCTTTTAAACTCAGCAGTACTGGGGTGATCCCCTCTCATGTTCCCAAAGGTATTGGGTGAGGTTTTACATTCACCACCCTTAAAGGTGGGAGTCTTGGAGCAGTTTGAAGTACTCATTATTAACTGCAGAGGGAGACCAAATTTCCATTCTCTTCCTTTCAAGCTGACCACTCCTTCTCTTTCAGGACATGAGGTTAAGACAACAAAAACTGCATTGGGGTTGCTTGGGGGGGCTGGACTCCACACCTTGAAAGGGTATTTCAATTAGAGCAGGCTCAAAACGCAGTGGTGGGCAGTAGCTGCATGTCAGCTGGGGGCCATCTGATCAAGAGTCTCAGTTGTCTGCAATTGTTTGCACATGCCGTGGGGCTAAGACAGTGCCAGGGTCTGGGTGCTTGGAGAAACCTTGCCCTGTTTTTTTTTTTTAAAACGCCTCCAGAGCTGGTGTGTGATTTCATTGAATTATGGGGAACAGTGGTGAGGTTAAAAAATAAACGGAAACAAAATCTGTGATACCCAGAAACCACGTCAGAGAGTAACAACAACACGCGCACATACACCGACCAACCAAATACATAAACATAAAGATGAGGCACTCCCTGGGATTAAATCATTCAGCTGTTCAGGAGTGCATTTCACTCATCACTCCCAGAAGAACATGTTCTTACCACCATCATGTGCATTAAATGCTTTTAAACGAAAGCAATTGCACAAGTATGCCCATGCTGGGAGTGGGGGAAGAGAACAGCTTTGGGTGATGTGTGGAGTGACACCTTCATGCCACTGTGCAGTTTCTTCTTTAAAATATTATGAAGGTACTTTGTATAACACAATCCAGGGGTGTGCACAGGATTTAATTATTTATTTAAATTCTTAAGAGCCCACACAACAAACAATCCATGCCATTGTGGTGATGCAGTAGCCTGACACCCGGGACACAAGCAATTAGCAAGGAGAAGAGATGGAGAAAAAGGGAAGTTTTGATGGCTTTGCTGCATCTCAGATGTGCACTGTTGATTTCTTCTGTATTTGCACCGTCTTATACCAGGCTGTCCTCGCCCATGACCGGGGCTCCTGCTCTCTGCAGTGACCTAAATTAGAATATTTGCAGTCTTGGTGTGTGTTCTTTGCATGAGCTTTTCACAATTGCTGGTGTATGACAATGATTCCCCCAGCGAGACCCGACTCCTCCTGGATTTGCACTGTAGCAAATTTACAAGCTCCATCGGACCAGCAAAAGGAAACGCCAAGCTCCCCAGGCAGCTCAGTCCCACCCGTGAGAGAGCAATGCTTTCCACATGCTGGACTTTTCCGAAAGGGTTGTTAGGCATTGCAATGGGCTGCCCAGGGAAGTGGTTGAGTCACCATCCGTGGAGTCTTTAAAAGACGTTTAGACGTTGAGCTTAGTGATATGGTTTAGTGAAGGACTTGTTAGTGTTAGATCAGAGGTCGGACTAGGTGATCGTGGAGGTCTGTTCCAACCTAGACGATTCTGTGATTCTGTGACTTCTCCAGCTACGTCCTGGAGGAGCTGCCAATGCTCCTCTCCAGTTCATATGCTTCAAGGATCTGACACCCCAGATCCAATTCACTACTCCCTTTACCTGGCTGTACAACGAGGACCACGGCACTGACCTTGGTTCTCAGATGACAGATGCTGTTTTCACAAGCCAAGCACTCTTTTCTTTCCCCATCAATCCCATCTGGTTGTTAGAGGGATTTTACAGTAACCAGTTTACATCCGTGTGCTGTTCACTCACCTGGCGACACACCAGCCAAGCAGTCCCGCAGGAAAGATGCTGAGATAACAGCCTCTTCTCAGAGGTTGTGTTGCCAGACACACTCCTGCTTCCCTGCCAGCAAAGATCAGGAGATAGCAGCCAAAATGTCCTGCAGCACAGGTAAGCAGTCAGTGCATAAATTCATACCCACAGCACTGACAGTGAGATAACACACACGTTGCAACAGCCTGGCCTCTGCATGCTTTGCAGCGATGGGCTCCAGAGCACAGGACAAGAGGGGACAGGGGACATCACTTCTAGAGCCACTGGTAGGACAACTCCTGGCAGCATCTAGCCTAGCACTTAGAAAAAGAAATAAAAATAGAGAGAGCGAGAATTATCTAAAGACTTCTGAATCAAGTGCATTCACTTCTCCTTCATGGACTTCAGCTTGATTACTTCTGATTTACCAAATGAGGAAAACTGTGCAAAGGCCAGGAATTGGATGCTCTCGGTAGTGTCACTGATGTCAAATCTACATCCCCCATTTACACCCTCTGGGAGTTTAGCTCGTTAGATGTGATTTGTTTTGCAAACATGACACAGAGGGTGACGCTGAGGTCTCTTGCTCACACCTGGGGACAATGCTGTAATCTGATTGATTTTAGCTAATGTAATATTCATACCTGGGTGAGCAGCAAAGAGCACAAACTGCTTACAAGATCTGGTAAAGCCAAAAGGGTCCATCTCAGTTCAAAACTGTTGTGGTTTAACCCGGCCGGCAGCTAAACACCACACAGCCGTTCGCTCACCCTCCCCCCTCCCTGTCTGGGATGGGGGAGAGAAACGGGAAAGTGAAGCCTGTGAGTTGAGATAAAGACAGTTTATTAAGACAGGAATATAATAATAACAATAATAATAATAGCGATAATGATAATAGTATTAATAATAATAATGTGTAAGAAACAAGTGATGCACAATGCAATTGCTCACCACCCGTTGACCGATGCCCAGCCTATCCCCGAGCAGCCGGCCCCCCACCCCGGCCAGCCACCCCTATATATTGTTTAGCATGACGCCAGATGGTATGGAATACCCCTTTGGCCAGTTTGGGTCAGCTGTCCTGGGTCTGTCCCCTCCCAGCTCCTGCTGCACCCCCAGCCTGCCCGCTGGCAGGACAGAGCGAGAAGCCGAAAAGTCCTTGGCCTGGTGTAAACACTGCTCTGCAACAATTAAAACATCAGCATGTTATCAGCGCTCTTCTCATCCTAATCCAAAACATAGCACCCTACCAGCTACTAGGAGGAAAAATTAACTCTGTCCTAACTGGAACCAGGACAAAAACCTGCTGGCTACATGGATATCCTGGTCTCTGGCTTTGCTCATTTCATGGATTCAAAGGAAAAAGTATGGATTATTTTCCTATAAATGTTTATGCAAAATACTCTGTACCCTGGCCTTGAACTTCACCACTGAAACAAGGGAAAAGTGTTCTCCTTCCTTCACCCCTTAAGGCATGATTGAAGGGAGGTCAGCACCTAACTCAGCCCTGTCTGCCCTTTCAGTATTTTGGGGTTGGCCACATCTTGTCTGTTCCTTCTTGCCTTGTCCTTTGCAGAGGCAGAAACAATGGTTTCTCCGTCTCCCCATTTCTATATGTTGTAGATCTCATTAACATGTTGTTAGTGAAACAAAAATGACTTTTCCCTGCAGGAAAAAATTAAATCCCTGCCTAGGTGGTATACAGAGATCAGATCATGCTGGGATGGAAGGCTTCATGGCCTTCATGGATGTCAGGATTTTATAAGGGCATCAGAGGAGTGCACTGATTCTGACGTGATCCATACCCAGCCCCACCAGAACCAGAGTCTCATCATCTGCCTGGACTAAGGCCTTGGGCAAGCATTCAGGACTGAACTTGCAAGGCCTTGAGATGGGCCTCGAATATATAGAAAATAAAATGAAGCCTTCTCCTAACACCAGGCCCGGTTCCTGGCCCACACTCAAGCTCAATTCATTGAAGTCAGCGAAGGAAATCAGGGCTGCATTAATCCCTCTGCTTCAATTAAAACAAGAACAATAAACACTGCGAGAGCCAGCAGAAGCTTTGCATGAATAGGGATTTAGGATTTGGCACGAAATTCTGGAAAAGGTGTTGATTTTCCTCCATTTTGCTCCTCTGGGTGAATGTCCTTTTGAGGCAATATGACAACGGGAGAATATAACTTTTCCTGATGGTCACCTGTCGTTGGGGAATACAGACTTTTATCTTCTGCTCTGCCTGTTCTCCAGCCAAGAGTGGGGAAGAGGTAAGACTTCCCTGGTTCTTTTGGGAGGTGCAATTAAAAACGTGCCTTTGTCTGCATCGCAACAAGAGCAAAAGCTGCTGCAACCCATCACCAAACAGCCCAGAGGTAACTAAAAGGAGTCTTAACCTGCTCCCTCGTGCTTTTCAGCTCCCTGTGAGCAGGCACCTCTGCACAGGCACCCACACCCTCATCCTCATCGCTTCACCTCTCAAGATGTCCTGGCAGGCTGCTGTTCCTGCACCGGGGTACATGCATGAGGCCAAATGTACTGGCGCATCCCTCTATCCATGCAGCAGGCAGAAATCCTCGACCAAGAAACTAGATTAGTCACCATACTAGAATTAAAATGTTTCCTCCTTTGGCTTCTCCTAGTGAGCAGTTAGAGGTTGCATATTCAGTCTTATACCCCCATTCTTGGAAAGAAAACATCTATTTCCACCAACAGCAGAACTCATTATATCTGGGTTTCTAGAAAATCTTCCCAAGATGTAGTCTGGTTGTGGATTCTCCAGTGTCTAATAAACAGGGCATTTCCTACCATGTGAAGCACGGGTGGGGGTTCATTTGTTGGAGAGGCGGGGGAGTTGTCTGCAGTCACTTTCTACCTGTAGAAAAGAGAAGAAAAAAAAAAAAAAAAAAAAGGAGCTTCAAGCAAGGGCTGGGCAACACATGCACCTCCTGCAACAGATCACATCGAGCAGGAAAACTCACACAATTATTTATGCAATAAATCTTTTATTCTTTGTGGCTTGGAGGTATTTTAGATGGAATGGAGATACCTTAAAGATGTTTATACTTTCCTGAAAGCCAAGGAAGCAGAGATATCTGAGCCATCTAAGTCACTCAAGAAGTACATTGTTGTGCAAGCACAGCTCCCTTGCTTGCAAAATATTCTTCAAAACGTGTTACCAGGCCATTTTCTGCCGTCGGGAGGAAGCAGAGCATTATCACCCCTCCACAGATGCCAACATGCTTTTAATGAGCATTCACGTTTTGTCCCAGGGGAGGGCTGATAGTGCCATTACATGGCATGGGCTGTGGATTAAATGGCAAAATAACACATGTTCCCACCGCACTCGACTTCACTACAGAACTGCAGAGCTCTTCACTGCTCCCAAAGCTGCAGCACACTTGATGGTAACATGGCTTTGCTCCATACACCAACACCAGCAGCTCCAGAAACCCTTCTTAGACACCAGCAGAGCTCCAGCAGGCCCATATCAAGCTCTCCGTGTTCCTCCATCTCCCATGTTCTCCGTTTCGCAGGCACAGGGCAGGAGCACGGCTGCAGCACTGCGCAGCCAGGCAGAAAGCCTTGGCACTGCCCAACTCACTGCCTGGCAGCAGCAAAGCCTGGCATTGTGCCTCAGGCTCTCTCGTTGCAAAAGCAGAAGGATTACAGTCCCTGCAGTGCTACAGGTCCCTGGAGGAAAGCCGGAACATGTTATTATTCTTTCTGGAAAGCAGCATCTTGCACAGAAAGGTTGCTCGGCCCTACAGCAAAGCCCATGACAGCAAAGCTCCCTTGCAGCCTGTGCAGACAGCTCGTGATGCAACATCAGCTCCCTCATCACAGTATGTTGCAGAAAGCCCCCGTCCTTAGAACAAACATCCCAAAATACCGGGTAAACAAAAGCTGCAACAAACGCTCACACCACCAGCTAAAAGTAAGGACCATGAGGCTGCATCAAGTTTTTAAGTTGCTCAGAGCTAATCCTGCTTGCCTCTCTTTTCTTTTAATTAGTCTTCATTAAGCACTGATACATTACACCTAGCTCACCATGAACAACTATTAATCAAAGAGAGTATCAGCTCTGGTTAATTGCCCACATTAGTTATTTGTCATTCCCTATGCTGGTGACAGCCTGCACCTGCAATTAGTCCCTGCCATAATTCGTTCCTGAGCAATGCAAAGCTTGCAGACCTGTCCCAGGCAGGGAGGAGCACAAGCCTACAGCCTGGATGTGACCGTGTTTCTGTGGCTTACCAGCACCCCAAACATATTTAGCCCCACAACCCGTTTTATGAGAGCTGCTTCATTGCTGGAAAACTGGAGCCTAGAGCGATGCCACTTCTTGCTGAAGTCACTTAGGAAGTTGCAGAGAAGGATTTTCAGAGGAAAAGGTTGAATCCAAGTCTTCCAGCCTCCAGACTCACCCACAGACTGGACTTGTTCACCCCCCAGTCTCTTCCTTCTTAAGAGCAATGTCCCCATAAGTGTCTTTTTTTCATTTTCTGTTTTTAAGAGAGGACAAGTATTTTTACCCACCTTCTGTGGAGAAAAGAACAGGCCTTCACATGCAATTTGAACAATATGGAATATTTTACATCAATCTTTCACATCAGTTTGGTGGCACTTGCATGGTTCCTCTGGAGGGGAAAAATATTTAGTTTGTCGTACAGCGGAAGCGTTTTTCAGAGCCAAATATAAGATGAAACAATCCTTTCATCTCCAGCTGTACCCTGGGGGAACACTCCTCCCAGCTTTCTGCACTTCAGAATGACTATGGAGTCTGCTAACAAGAGGGGAAAAAAGGAAAAAAAAAAAATGGCTATTTTTGCCAACAACCCCCATGACATCAGGAGCAGAATGCCTTACAGTTATCACCAGTGGACAAATGTGTCCTAAGCAATAGAAGTAAAATGGACTTGTTGGGTAACTGGTTTGATGGGAAGGGACCATGCTCTAGAGAAGAAATATTCCTTTTGGAGATTAATGCCAGGAAGTAAAAAGACATTTCTAAGAGCTGAGTTGGCCCAAATCCCCATAATTAGAGCACAGCCGGTACTCCAGCTGTGCATGTCAGTTTTTTTTCACACTAGAATTTCTTTCCTGACAGTCATTTCTCGGGGCTGGTTCCCATTTTTCTGGGTAGGAAATCTGTGCCTGGGCTATAAAATTGTGGTTCTCTGAATTGTAGTAAGCCACTTGGAGTTTGGTGCCTCTGAGGGCCTCTTGTGAATCCAGTTTTGCCTGGTTGTTTAATCGTTGCCCGCATCTGCCTTTTTGGCACAAGTTGACCTTCTGCACGCTGTGGGCACTCGCAGCAGGCTTTGTGCCATTGACAGAGCCGGGCTTGATGGGGTGGTTGGGGCTGTTCACCCATGCATCGGTCGAGACCCATGAAGGGGGCACAAAGTTTACAGAGGTGTAATCAGGAACACTCAGACCTGAGTTAAAAGCACCCAAAATGAGTCATTGGCCATAAACAGACTCAGTAATGGAAACTGAAAAGGGGATAGGAAGGAAATAATAGCAGCCTGTGAGATGGCCAGCACTGGAATGAGATTTCCACCAAGGCTGGGGTGGATGATCCTGGGCTCCCAGCTCATCTCCACCTCTCGCTCTACAGCCTCCTTCCTTGCCTTCTCTGCCCCCCGTGCTGCAGGTGATAGGGCCTGGGGGGGAGAGGAGCAACGAGCACCTCTGGGGGGAGAGGGAGCAGCATTTCTTGGTATTGCTCGAGGCTGATTTATGACCTCCCGAGGATGGCGAACGCTGCATTCCCCAGCTTTAATAGAGGGGGCAGAGTCTTAAGTTCCCTCAGCTGGAACGCAAGCGAAGAAAAGCATCAGGTTTCCTATGCCCACGATCCCACCTCCTTCAGCGGGCGACCCTTCGGCATCCCGCATCCATATATAAACATCTTGTCCCCCCGCCATCCTCTCTGGACACAGAAGTGACAGTGGTGACTGCCTGAGGACACCGCAGGCAGGGTCAGTCCTTGCAGCCTCCAGCAACAGCCGCTCCATGATGTGGGAGCTCCGATCCGTAGCCTTCACCCGGGCTGTCCTTGCAGAATTTTTGGCGACCTTGGTCTTCATCCTCTTTGGTCTGGGCTCTGCTCTGAACTGGCCCTCAGCTTCCTCCCCGAGCATCCTCCAAATCGCACTGGCTTTCGGCTTGGCCATCAGCACGCTTGTCCAAGCCTTGGGGCACATCAGCGGAGCCCACATCAACCCAGCGGTGACGGTGGCTTGCCTCATCGGCTCCCACGTCTCCTTCCTCCGCGCAGTCTTCTACGTGGTGGCCCAGCTCCTGGGGGCTGTCGTGGGGGCTGCCATCCTACACGAGATCACACCAGCAGACTCCCAGGAAGGCTTAGCCATCAACAAGGTAAGAGCGCAGGCTGCGGACGGGCTTGGAATGGAGCAGAAAAGTTTGGGCAGGAGCTCGGGGATGGCTGAGGGATGAAAAGAAAGGTTTTGTGGCCAGCAAGGACCTTTACTGAGTGTTGGATGGGAAGCCAGCATCAGCTGGCATGGGGGCAGACGTATCTCCTGTAGAAACGCCCATGCCAGGAGCAGCATCGCCCAAAACCAAGGCAGGCAGTGAGAAGGAGGAAGGCAGCGTGTTTAGGAGGCAGCACATGGAAATCCCTTTTCTTGCAGCAGTCAGCTAGCAGCAGAGAGGCAGACCCAGCTCCACTGCCAAAGAGATTAAAAGGGTTGAAAAAGGGATTGAGGATTAGTCTGAACAAGAATATTTAGATTGATAATAGCTGAGGTTTAATAAACCCAAAAAAGCAAGTAAGAGTTTTACGAGAGACTTTCAAAACACCCATCTCTGCTGCTTTAGAGCTTAAGTCACCTGAAAGAGGAATAGGATTTTAATTTTTTCCCCGGTGGGCTGTTCATCTTGTAGCTGCCTGCACAAATTATCCTAAAAAAAAAAAAAAAAAAGGAATATCAGAGAGAGATCCAGCTCTGAATCTCGGCCAGGAGGACAACTGCTGCTTTCAGAGTGTCACCAAGCAAAGTGCTCTTGGGATCAGCATTGGAGAGGATGCGTGGTGTCCAAATCAGGGGTGACACAGGAAAAGAAAGGGCAGAGAAGCACCAAGAGAAGTGCCAGGATGGGCTAAGGGAAGAGACAGCGAGGGGGGGGGGCCGCGAACCACATATCTGCCCAGCAGCACTGCCAGGTCCATCTAGATCTGGATTAAAAACCTTCAAGGAATAATAAAGTGCCAGAAAGCAGAGCTGGAGGAGAGAGTGTGCAACCAGGCACAGGTTCAGACCAAATCTTACAAATTCTTTCAGTCAAAAAAGAGTGGGAAGGAAGAAGGGATTTTTTTGTGTGCCAAAACATTTCTTTTTGACATTTCTGAAAAGTAATTCATACAATTTTCTAAAAGGCATTTGTATTTTAAGCATGAGGAAAAGAAAAAGAATCCCTCAGGTCAAAGGAAGAGTGGAAAAATAATGCCAAAAAAGATGCCACAAAAACATTTCCTGCCATGTCAATCAAGTGTTACCATTGAGCCACTTTTCCATAGGAAAATTTTCCTCCTCTTCATATTGATGCCAAAAATTTCACCTGTTTCCTATGTCCCTGTTGGTTCCCCCTCCAAATTTCCAACCCAGCCACCAAACTTGCCTATCCCTGAGATGTTTCTCCTCCACTTCCAGCTGCATAACGAGACGACGACGGGGCAGGCAGTGACCGTCGAGCTCTTCCTCACCTTCCAGCTGGTCCTGTGCATCTTTGCTTCCACCGATGAGCGCCGGGAGGACAACCTGGGATCCCCCGCCCTGTCCATTGGCCTTTCCGTCACTGTTGGACATCTCCTTGGGGTGGGTAGAATCAAAACACAATATTTTGAGGGTTGTCTTTGCCTTTGTGCCCGAAGCCTGTTTGGCTGCAGGCCCTGCAGTGGTCAGGGGATTTGAAACTGATGCTGTGCCTGTGATTTTGCAGTGGTTGGAGCAGAAAGATCCCACCAAAGCCATAACAGAGCCAAAGCCTGAGCTCAGGTTTTATTGGGTGTGATTAAAAAAAAACATAACCTGCTGGGCTCTGCTGCTCCTCAAGTCCCATCAGGAGCTCCCAGGGATCCGTGGGGTCTTCTATCCTGAAGGGAATGTGGTGGCAACTGAGACTCTCAAGACCATGATAAACATGGACAGGAAAATACGTGGGGTGAAGAGCCAGGGAAATCCCTCCCAGAGGACTTTTGCTGGGAACAGACACATCAGCCCCCAACCCACCCAGCTTCTCAATGCATGGATTAAAGCAGATCCTTACTGATCTGCAAGCCCATGTGCCTATGGGATATTCTTCCTGCAATCCTCAGTGGCAAGGAGTAGCAATTTGCTCCAGGAACAGGAACAGCAGGAACTTGTCCTCACAGTCCCTGTCACACTGCAGGGCACGTTGCCCAGCCCGCAGCTGAGCTGCACCATGCACGGGACACATATGCTGGCGCAGAAGGTGAACAAATACAACTCAAGCGTGTTGACTCAGGCGCTGGAAGCTGGTAGCATCTCTTTTCCTGGAACAGGGCAGGCTGGGATGTGAAGCATCAGCTTGGTGGATGAATCATGCTAATAACACACCGGGATATTTTAAAATAATGTGGTAAAAGAGCTTAAAGCTAACAATAAGCTTGGTGTTTCTCGGCAGATCCGTTACACCGGCTGCTCCATGAATCCAGCCAGATCTTTCGCCCCTGCTGTGATAGTTGGAGACTTCAGTGACCACTGGGTAAGAAGTCATGTCTCTGCGTTGGTTTGCTGAGAATGGGCCCCCGCATTACCAATATTCCCAGACAACTGAAAAGCCAGCCAGATTTGTGGCACTTCAGCACCAGCTGAAGGAGAGACATGGAAATTTGCAGAAAGAGGTGGGGCTGCTGGATGCTTAAATAGCTTATCTAAGCAGGGTGAGTTGCGACAGGAAAAGGGTGTGTGGTTTGTTGACCATGACTTAGCACAAGAAGTAAAACCAGTAGAGAGTGGAGCTCTTCTTGGCATCCTGGGGACCTTTCCTGGTTGCGGATGGATCTGGGCATGCCTTTTCCACCAGCTCTTTTAGGGATGCTCCCAGGAATTTCCATCCGCAAAGAGCACGTTCAGAGCCGGAGCCGTGGTGGTTCAGATCAGAGGTGTAGGAAGACATTTGCTCACCCAATTCTTCTATTTCTCTTTTCACCAGGTCTTCTGGGTAGGCCCCCTCGTCGGGGCAGCAGCAGCTTCCATCGTCTACAATTACATCCTCTTCCCACAATCCAAAACCTTCTCGGAGAGACTCGCCATCTTCAAGGGTTTGGAGCCAGAGGAGGACTGGGCAGAGCGCGAGGTCCGTCGGCGGCAGTCGGTGGAGCTCCACTCCCCGCAGAGCCTGCCAAGGGGGATGTCGGAGAAGGTGTAGCCAAACCCCCTCAGGGCAAGAGAGGAGCTGGAGAAAATTCTGACGTCCATTTTGGAGACAGCACCCACTCAGCTGGGTGTTTCACCTCTCCCCTCTCTCCCTTCACTTTTTGCTGGTGGGGATAGCTCATCTCCTGGGGAGACCTCCCATCACCCCACTCTCTCTATGCCTGATGGCTTTCTAACCCCAGGGGAAAGCACCATTAAACCAACACAACCAGTGTAGCAACTGGAACAAGCACACCATGGTGTGCTCCTTCTGGCTGGCTCCTTCCATGTCCCCCTGCAGGAGGTGGTGCTCAGCAGAGCTCACTGCCCTCCAAAAAGAGCTTGGGGGACCTGCGGAGAGTTGTTATTACAGGCACCTGCTGGGTGTGGAGGTTGCCACCCGATGCCTCACTGCTGTTGAACCCTGCTCACCTGTCTCCCATTTCTTCTCAGTGTTTGCACACACACCGGAGCTCTTGCTCCCTGCCACAAGTATCCCACAAACAAGTTTTGCTGCTGCGAGAAACACCTGCACCCTTTTACCACCCACCACGGAATGCAGATGCCCTTCGCTTGTGCGGAGGCTTTCCTGAGAAGATGGGACTGGAAGCGTGTCCCTGAGTCCCCACTGGGGAGGACCTTGCAACTGCTCTCTCCAGTGATGATGCGAAACCTCCGTATTTCCAGCTCAAATTCATCCACAGTTCGGTTGTTCCTGAACCACTGCTGTTCTTCAGCTTCAATGCTTCTTCTTGCTCCCTGGTTTCTGCTGTCTTTCCTCTGTTCCTATTCCACCCTGATTCTTGGATGAGTAACACAAAGCATTTCAGATGTGATGTTCTGTCTCTTGCTTCCTACAGCCCAGAGCTTTCACAGATACACCGCACCATAATCATCCCATCCTTTTTTCCTGCTTTGTCAGAACATGGTTACAGTCACCAGCATAGTCAAAGAATTTGAGCTAGTCTTTGCTCCTTCAAGAATTAAAATTAATCCAGTTTCTATTATTCAGCCTAAAAGGAATGGATTTGCTAATCCTAATGCTTCTTTCTGTTGGTGATGTCTCCCCAGCATTGCACCATCACAAGTCATCATCACCTCATTCAGGCTTTTTTCTGCCGAGGTCATTAATAGAAATATTCAATAAGATGAATATTCAATAAGATTCAATACTCAGTTCCAAATCCTAAATTATTGATCCTTTTCCTCCCTCCAACTGTTTTGACATGAACCATCATCAAAAGATGCTCTCCTCTTCCTCCACCCACAGTGCTCTAGGTGTCTTACTGAATTCCTGGTTTCCTCCCTTAGAGCACCAGGCCTCTGCACCGCCTCCTCTAGCTGCCACTTGCTGTCCCTAATGCCACCCTGGGCAACAAGGGAAGAAACGTCACAGATCCCAGCTTTTATTCGCTGCAGCCCAGGATCCATTTTCCTCCACTCGTCACTTGATGCAAAAATCCCCAAAAAGGCTGCTGTCGAAGTGCAGCACTGGTTCAGCAGTGGTTTAACACACTGTCTGCCACAGCAAAAATATTGATTCTGGTCCTCCATCTTAGTCCTTTAATGAGAAAGGAGCACTTGAATACTATTTCAAAAATATTTTTTTTTTAATAATTTTTTAATCTGTTCCTAGACTGAGCAATGTGAATTAAAATCATGTTACCATTCAAACAGAGTGTAAAACTGTATTTAAATTACCAAATATTCACTTTAAAAATTAGTCCATATTTTTGTTACTTTTCAAAGGAAAAAAAAAAACACAAATATATATGTCAAGAAAACCCAAAGAAAATTAACCAGAATTTATCTTGCCTACGAGCTGCTAAAGACAACATCATGCTGCTGATTCATTTTATATCTTTTTTACAATGTTCAAGTTAATTACATGCTTCTTCTCCTTCGGATCTAAACATTGTATTTATTATTTACCATGACAAAGTTTAAGACTCATATAAACTGCAAAGAGCCCTACAATGAGTTTTAATGTCTAATAAATTACTGTACTCTTTCAAATAAAGTCCTTTAAATTCACTTCTATGCACTGAATTAATACATGTGAATCAAATAGTGACACATTTACAATCATATAAAATATATACAGTCATAATATATATATGGTCATATAATATGTATTTATATGGTCATATACATACAGCCCATCTTCAAGACAGCAACTTATTGATCTGCAAAAATGACAGTAAAAACAAAAACAAACAAACAAACAAAACCCCTCAGATGACAGTTACAAAACAACAAACAAACGAACAAAACCAAACAAAACCCCTCGGCTCCAAAGTATGGACCCACAAAATAAAGATCATCCCTCCTTTAGCACCCTCCACATGCTCTAACCTGGCCAGATTCTGGCCTCAGCATGCCAGCACTAACACAAAGCAATCTCACTAAACCAGATTTTCAGATGGCTAAGGCAGTGTAAGTCCTCTCGAGTCAATCAGCTACATGAATTTACCCTCTCCACGGAGCTGTCATTGACTTCAATGACACTTCCAAAACTTGCACCGTCAGGAAACCAAGCCAGTTGTTCCAGATCTACACCAGTGCAAGTCAAATTAGAGAGCAGGATCAGCCACCCAGAGATCAGAGCTGCCACAGACCAACTGAAAAACCTCACTGAATTGATAACACACGTATATATAATAGACCTCTACAGAAATGCCTTGGCCCAGGATTGAAAACCACTCAGCCATGCCCATCCATCAGTTCATGACTGTCCACAGTGTGTATCTGCAATACTTATTGCACCATAAATTAACCTTTATTGGCTTCATCATGGAGCTGTGATAAATAGTATGATCGTGAAGTCAAAACGTAAAGCACTGTACGAAGTGTCTCGGCTCAAGTTGCTTCCTGTGTCCTGTTGTCCTCCCGTGCAGGAGGATTGCGAAACCTGCCAACAGATTCTTCACTTCATGTAGAGGTGAAGAATTCAGAGGGCAACCTGAGACCACGCAAACCTCTGCTCCAAAGAACACTGAGAGAGCCTGTTCCTGGAGTGTAGACCTCAAACCCTCCATCATACAGCTGCAAGCGGGGAATTTGGCATCTTACCTAGGAGAAAATGGAAAGAAAATCAACCTGGCTTGGATGACGCCAAACCCACCAGTATCTTAAAAACAGGTTGCAGGTCCGGCCACTTGGCTCTCACAGCAAAAGGCTCACACTTGTAGGACAGAAGAAAAAAAAAAAAAAGAAAAAAAACACTGCCCAGCTTCAAAGCTCAGAGACCTGAACAGACTTTTTTGATGTGAATTTCTTGTCCTGACCTTGTACAAATCCTTTGGATCTGAATCTTCAAGACTATGTGAGCACCCAGCTCCCATCTGGCACCAACCTCTCAATGGCATGACCTACCTAGGAGGCAGACACATCATTACTTTTATGGATCTATTTATATATGTAGAAATATATCCTGAGCATGATTTCCTGAAGGAGGTGCCATGGAAGCTAAATCCATCCAAGACTGCAAGAGGGGAAATCACGTTCGGGTGTAGTCCAGGAAAGGACCACAGACATTTGCAGAAGGTGGTTGGGAATAGGTGGCACTCCATGGCTAATCCCCAGCTAATTCCTACATCTGCAAGGCTTGCAGCGAGCCCTGTTTCACAAAGCTGTGCTGATGGGTCTGGGTACAAGACCAGAGGCTCTGCTTCAATTTTCAGCTCAATTTTTCAGGAATATGAGCAAAATCAGACATTTCTTAAGAGACCACTCAATGCAAGAGTCTTTAGCTCCAACTGCAGATGATGGTACCACCACAAGTCTCTTTAAATCCTAATCAGTGTAAACTATCTGTAACTTTTTAGGTTGAGAAATTTTGTCTGGGTCTCGGAGGCAGGACGGGGTGAAAAACTTGTTTTCCAGTTCACAGAGTTAACTAACCGCATATTGTCACCAACATTTTACTTTGCAAGGTCCTAGGCTCTTGGAGCAATTATGCGAGAATTTCAGCTTTTGAGTTTCCAGATTACTCTCTATTATGTTATCTACTGAATTCATAGGTGCTTTGGAGCCTGGTCGTGCTTTCAGCTCCCCTCTGCACTGATGCAGCTCAGCTGCCTCCACCCATTACACCCAACAATGCGACCCAGTGCCAACCCAGCACTCTCCAGCCAGCCCCATGCCTTCCCATCCCAGCAGCATGTACACTGCAAGATGGCATCCCACCTGTCTCACATCCCTTTGCCCAGGCAGAGGTGACACTGCTTTCCTGCTATCAGCTCTCTCCCCAGACCATTTCAGCGTTTATTACCATGCATGTTCCTTGCAATCCTAAAAAGAGACAGAATGGGTGAAGACAACACTTCCACAGCAAACACATTTCAAGAAGAAAACCACCTCCCAAAGGCAGGTCTGTCTGAGCCCCGAGAATCCTGGTGAATGGCTGCTGGCCCATAAGAATTCAAAGTATTTACCTAGATGAGCAGAAATGCAACCTCTTAATGTCGCTGATGCAGGTGGCCTTGCTGGAAAGGGCTAGACCTGAAAATCAGGACACCAGAATTTCAAACCCAGCTTTCTCACTGTGTGATCTCGTACAGATCTCTTTTCTAATCAGGCTTTGCTTTCCCTGATACACATTATTATCCCCATGTGTCAATTTAATGACGATTATGATGCAAATTAATTATTAAGGATGCTGGCATTTCCATTGCAGGCCAGCCCCAAAGCGTTTCCATCCACTTACTTGAATGCCTTAGAGACTGCCAGGTAATTTCTAAGTGAAGAGCAGAGCAATGCTGTTATTAAGCATTAACACTATTCAGCATTTAAATGGCATCATCCCTGTTTACAGACTCATGGGCTACAAGGTCAGCGACCAGCAAGGGCTGGATGGCAGCTTCAGGACTGGCTATGCAAGCCAAAATGGCAGCTGCCACACAGTGGGATGGCATCAAGGGACATGGGGGCACCCCCAAGACCAAACCTAGCCCCTAAACCCCATCCCCAACCCCATCTGCCTGCCCCAACGAGTGCAAGAGGGTTTCCCAAACTGAATGCAGCTCAACACAGAAAAACAACCCAAAAGTTGCCACAGAGACACCTCCACGGCAAAGGCTCCCACAGCCAGCTGTGGTGGCTTAGTCGATCTCATGGGCTTTTTGCTCCAAGGAGCTGGATCAGGTTACTGAGGGAAGCAAAAGCCTCATTGCTCCGGGGCAGACGAAGGTGCAAGTACCATCTGCCTCAGGCCAGCAGAATAATCCCTCGCCTTTAAAGCAAGCACTAGCAGATCGTGGGTTAGATTAGAGAAATCCTTGAAAGCCTCATCTGAAACACCTGTGCAGAGACATCCCTGAGCACTAGAGAGTGGCAAGGCTTTAACCTAACCCCACCATGGCAAGCAGCAGCCCCAGGACCAGGATGAGGAGGGGAAAGTTTGCCAGCTCTTGCTCTACGTTGAATTCCCAGTTCAGATCACTTTTTTTCTTGCTGCAAACTCCCAAAGCTCAGCCAGCAAAAAACACCCTTTCTTTAAAAACAAACTAAACCAAACTTTCTTCTTTAGCCATCCAACCCCAACTAATTCCAAATTCCAGCAGGAGTTGTCTCCTGTTACTGTTAATATTCCTTCTTGTATTGTTGTGCCAGTTTTAAGGTCTTTGGTTAAGGTACAGAGCCAGGTGAGAGGGCAAGACCAACAATTGGACCAGTCTGGATATCAGCAGCATTTGTGATCTGAATTCATCCACCTGCAAGTCGATCCGCCAGGTTTGAGGTCTGACACAGGGCTGAACTCATCAGAAATCTGGGCTGCCGTGGAAATGACAAATTAATAGCAGCGCTGTGCGGGCTCAGAAAATGCAATCAGCAAACCGGGGACGACAGGGACCAGCACACGTATTCAGTTAATAACACACACGCCTCCGTGGGTGAGGCAGAGCTGCAGGAGGGCCCCAGGCGAGGATGAGGCATTGGCTGCCTTCCTCCTGCCCAGACACCCTCAGCCAGCGGTGGGCTCAGGTCCCTGTCCCCCTCCAAGTGTGCTGTCCCCAAAGTGCCACCAAGCCACATAGCCATGCAATGGGGTGCTAGAAGGCGGTGATTGGGGTTGCAGTGTTTGCTCGCTGATAACAGCAAGGAAGAGACAGAGGAGGAGAAGGAGGTGGAGGAAGAGGAGGAGGGAATGGCTGAACCTCCTCGCACTGCCAAAGCCTCCTGGTTTCCTTTCCTCCAAAAGCCTAGGGGAGAAGTAAGGTATGCATGACCCTACCACGTAGGTGTCCGTCTGTCAGCAGGGCCCTGCGCAATGCCTTCTTGCCCAATTCAATTATATTTGACACATCAAAGGCACTTCCAGTTCGCACAAGCTCCTTGGAGGACATGTAGCCAGCAAGAGAAGGAGCCTTCCCACCGCTCAGCATAGTTAGACATCAGAGAAGCCAAGCAGGAATGCCCCAGAGAAGAAAGTCTAGCAAATTATCATAGGAAAATATGTTTTGGAAGACATGTAGTTAGAAAAACAACCTGCTTCTCCGTGGAAGCTTTTCCCCATCATTTTCAGCATTATTTGATTACATCCCCTAGTCCGGCCGGAGGACTTTCTCTCCGGACAGAGCCTGGCTAGGAGGTTATTATCCGCAGCTGGGACCCCAGCAGAGCATCTTTCAGCTCAACGCTGCCGATGCTAAAGCCAGGCATGTGGTGGAGGAGCCTGCAAATGCAGTCACCTTGGAAGAAAAACCACGTTACGAAAGAGTTTGGAGGATGGGAGCAAGGCGCATCTAATCCAGAAGGAACCACAGGCAGGTTTGAAGGGAAGTGGCAAGCAATTACTCTGGCTGGAATCTGGCCAGGGTATCTTGAAAAACCAGCTTGCAAAACTTTCACCAAAACACGCCAACGGACCAGGTGTTTCTAGGATAACAGATCTGGTTTTTAACTCGGCAATCTCCCCAGGACCAGCAGAACCGGGAGAAAATGATCATCAGGAATTACACTGTAATGAATCCTCGGTCCCTTGAGACTCTCTGGGTCTGTGTGCTGAGCTCAGGGCTTTGGGTACAGCTGGAGGAAAAGGACTCATGTATTTTTGGCTCTGGAGGAAGGAGTGCCCCTCTTCTGGCTCTGAACGGGAATCCCTCCTAGCTTTTGACCCCAAATGGCACAGGAAATGTGTAAGTCTGACTGCACCCAGCAGAAGGCAGCAGTGAATACAATTTTTTAGCACTTTTTACATTTTTAATTTTAGTTTAAATTTAAAGAGGATTTTAAATGATTTTACCACTCTCCTACACAAAGAGATTGGCTCACCGAGCATTGGATTGTGACTACTTCTGCAGAAGCACACAGCAGCCTTGGATAATCCTGGCCTGAGCTCACTGCATTAGGCACGGAGAATGGATTTGCTTGAGAAAGGCAATATGCAATCAGCCAAGCTAGAGTCTAGCAAGGAGAGCAGAGCTGGCACCCAAACCCATTTGAAACAAATATAAATCCTGGCACAAAACTGCAAAGGGATCAAGAGTTCATTGTTAAGTGTCACCAGAGCCTTTTTCCGCCCCAAAACCTCAGCGCCCAGCAGCTCCCTGCCGCAGAGCACTGAGAGCCTCCCACCTCTGCTCACTGCCAGCCAAGGATTTTCAGCCAGACAGATTTAGGATGGAGGCCAGCACCACGGGAACATGAAAGAAGACATGCAAACATGGCCTGTGTCCATGCAAAGTCTATGGCTTTATGCTGGCATTCCCAAGAGCAAAATCATTGACCTCACTGAGTAAGAGCTTGAAAAGCAAAAAGAGAGGGGCCCGAGATGACAGGTAGGATGCACCCTCCCTGGCGATGGGCACGGAGCACCCCCAACACCGGCAAAACCCACACCCAATGCTTATCGAGCTCCGGAAGGAGCAGCAGAGCAGAAAGGCAGCAAAGGGGTTTGGAGCCAGGCTCGCCAGGGGTCACCCCCCTTTATCAGGGCCACCCCATCCCATTCAGGCTCAACCTGCACGCCATGAGGAAACCCAAGCTTGGCAAAGTGCCCCCTGAGCCCTGCCCAGCTCCCAGGATGATCGCAAGTCACTCATTTCTTGCCGTTGAGCTATCTCAATAGCCTGGGAGCAGCTCCAGGTGCTTAACTTTGTTTAACGTTTTGACACCCCATCTAAATTGCCTACCAAAGTTCGGAGCCCTGCCCCAGGAGAGCTTCTGCAGCCCAGCACCATCAATGAGACTTTCCAAGCAAAGCTACAGTGCCCTCCACTTCACAGGCAATTGGAGGACGGGAGTAACAAGAACACCTCTGCTAAAAAAGCACCCAGCACCTGGCGGGAGGGAGGTAGTAAAAGAAAAACGCAGAGGAGGGAGCACAGTGCCGTTATGCAATCGCGTTATCTAACGACCACGGAGACACCCTATAGGGGCTCTTTGTTTGCGGAGGGAAGGAGAAAGAAATGCCACCAATATCTGAGTCACTGGTTCACCAAGAGGCTCCGAAGTTATTTTCGGATGGAAACTTTTCCAGTTTCACATGATAATTTGGGAGGCCTGGCTAACTCCCTGGCTCCACCCCCCGCCTTGTAACACAGCTCCCTGCTGCTGTTGCATATATAGATAGGTATGGCCCTACAGCTCGGTGCAGACAGAAAAGCCTGGAGACAGAGGAAACCTAAACTTTCTTCCTTGCTGGCTGCCCTCTATCCACTCCCACTATGAAGAGGGAAATATTAACCTTGGCCTTTGCTCGATCCGTCTTTGTCGAGTTCATCTCCACGCTCATCTTCGTCTTCATCGGCCTCGGCTCGGCCCTGAAGTGGCCGTCTGCCCTCCCCAGCATCCTGCAGATCTCGCTGGCCTTTGGCCTGGCCATCGGCACACTGGTGCAGGCATTCGGCCACATCAGCGGCGCCCACATCAACCCTGCGGTGACCATCGCCTTCTTTGTCGGGAACCAGATCTCCTTCCTCCGGACGTTCTTCTACGTGATCGCCCAGCTGGCTGGGGCCATCGCTGGCGCTGGCATCCTCTACGGCGTGACACCAGCCAACACCCGCGGCAACCTGGCCATCAATTCGGTAAGTCTCCCCACCTGGAGGTGATCCGCCGTGATGCTCACCTCCCATGCAGGCTTTATGTCCCTTGTAAATGAGCAGCTGGCACGAGCACGGACCCGGAGGGCCAAATCCGTATGGATGGCTGGTCTTGGCACGGTGTCCCGCATGCACGGAGGGACGGGAACAAGATAGGAGCAAACATCAATGTAGCCAGCAGAGTATTGACATGACAGGTTTATTGTGTGGGGTAATGAATGGCGTGGGTTTTTCTCCTTTAATAAGCGCTTCCTTTATCCTAAGGGCCCCAGTGAGTCACCAGCACCATTGAGATGTTCTTGACTGCAGCCTCTCCACCTGGAGATTAGTGTCAGGATAGGAGCTGCACCGGGAGACAGAGGGGGAGGGCAGAGAGCAGAGCCCAGTCAAACCAGTATGGGCAGGGGCAGCAGAAGCCCACTGGGGAGCTGGGAAATGGCTGTGGATGGAAAGAGGGTGTGGAGAGGAGCAGGAGAAGGTGTAACGAGGAGAAACGCCTGGGAGGGCACAGAGGGGCTGTGAGGGGCAGGGGCTGCTCTTGGAGGAGGAGGGGAAATGGCAGGACCCTCCAAGAGCAGCAAGGCCAGGAAGCACGTCTCAAACCCTCGGGGCAGCGCTGGGAAAGCAGCTGAAATGGGAGCAATGGAGCTACAGCTTCACCTGAGCCCAGGTCCAGACCCCTCGAAGCAGCACAGGCACGTTGCAAAGGGTTCGATTGCTAGGATGAGGTGCTGCAAGGCATCTTACTGCCACATGCTACACGTCCCAAACCCCAGTCACCCTGAGGCAAAAAGAAAAAAAAAAAAAAAAAGCCACCACAGCGTAGGTCGCTTTGCCCTTCCCATGCCTGATGAGGTTGAGTCCACCTGACACAGTCCACAGAGGCTGGCACAGAGGCCCTGGCACAGCAACAGCCCGGCTTACCCCCCATGACGTGCCCTGTCGTCCTCCCCAGCCTGCGCCCTTCCTCCCATTCCCCTCTGCAGTGGCTGCTCCCCAGCCTCCTGGGGAGGTGCTCCACAAAGCAGAGGAGGGGAAGAGTCAGGATAAAATGGCTTGCAGCAAGCAAAGGGGAGAGTAATGCAGGAAAAAAGGGACAAAGTGTGCAGGTGGAAAAGCTCTGAGTGCTGCAGTGAGAGGCAAATGAGGAGAGAGATGTGGATTGTCAAAAGAAAGAAGGGGCTCGAGGTGGCGGGGGGGAGAAGACTTTGGGGAATTAAACAGAGAGAAAGAATTTCTTCTTTTGTAGAGAAAGGCGCAGTGAGCCTGAGCAGCAGGAAGCTCCATACCCTGCTCTCTGGGCATGGGCAGATCTGCTGGGGCATGGCTCTGCCATCCCAAATCCACCAGAAAAAGCCCTCCCAACAATGCCAAGCCCCGTGGACGGTTAATTATTGCCATTCTTTACGGTTCACAGCTCAACAACAACACAACCCCAGGCCAGGCCCTTGTGGTGGAGATCATCCTCACCTTCCAGCTGGCTGTGTGCATCTTCGCGTCCACAGACAACCGGAGGAACGGCAACGTGGGCTCCCCAGCGCTGTCCATCGGCCTCTCCGTTGCTGTCGGCCACTTGGTGGGGGTGAGTGTCCAGGCAGGAGGACAGGGCAGGCGCTGCCACCAGGATGGGGCTCCCCAGAATGGTCTCGCATGGTCGGTCCCAGAGGGGCGTACATTAGAAGAAGCAACAGGGGCTTGTCCGTGATGCATGGATCCCTTCCTCCCTGCGAGAGAAACAGCTTCAAGGGCCACTTCAGCCATTTCAGGCCCCAGTTCTGCAAAGCTGCTCGTATTCCCTAAGCAACATGACACCCGCTAACCCGGTCTCCTTTCCTCACCAACAGATCTACTTCACCGGCTGCTCCATGAACCCAGCCAGGTCCTTTGGACCCGCAGTCATTGTGAGGAGGTTCAGCTCCGCACACTGGGTGAGCATCAGCTACATGCTGGGATGGGCTGGCTGGGGAGCCACCGGGGCCAGACACGGGCGACAAGGGGGACAGGCAGCAATTCCCACGGGAATACAGCACTGGGAGTTTCAGAGCCCATCCTGGACCTGCAGAGTCAACAGGAAGGAGGTTGTTCCCCCAAAACACAGGGAGAAGGGAGCAGGTTAGCCCCATGAGACAGAAGTGTGCAAGGAGAAAAGGATAACCCCCTATGCAATGGAGAGCATTGAACTAGGACATAACCTGAGGTCAATAAAGCACACAGAAAAGCCCAAGCTGAGCTTTCCGCTCACCCAGCACTGCCTGCAAGCTCATACCCAGCCCTCCAGCACATCAGAGCTCTGCACTCACAGAGCTTGGCATCTTCACCAAGCAAAGGTTGAGGGGACTTCAACCCATGAAATCTACTGGAAGGGGTATTCGCATCTCTCTGGGGGCTGGGAGACGTGGGGCAGCAGGGGGATGCTGGTGTGGTGGCTGCAGCTGGTGCACCACCCTCTGAGACCTCCTCTCACCCTCTCCCCTGTTGCTTTCTAGGTGTTCTGGGTTGGGCCCATCCTTGGGGCTTGCTTGGCTGCTCTGCTGTACTTCTACATCCTCGTCCCCTACTGCATGAACATGTCAGACAGGGTTGCCATCATCAAGGGCACCTACGAGTCAGAGGAGGAATGGGAAGAGCAGAGAGAGGAGAGGAAGAAGTCCATGGAGCTGACCCCACCATAGGAGCAGATGGGGAAAACAAGCAGAAGGAGGGGAGGACACCACACACATGGGCTCATGTGTGCACCAAAACCAGGAATGAACACATCCAGCTACAGTAGACTCTTAAGCAAAAGTCTTCTAACTCAAAGGCCATCCATGACTAAGAAAGAAGAGAACATTGCAGTGTGTGTATATAATCTCTCTACATGAGCACGAGTGCTAGAAGCTCTCCTACCCTAACTGCAGCCAGCTAAGCCCAGCGAAGGAGTCTCAGCCCAGGGCAGCCTTCCGTTGTGCTTTCACGCCCACTCGGCTGCATCCATGCCCTTCTAGGTGTGATATTTGCACAATTCAGAGATGCCTGAGACCACACAGGCTCACGCAGGATTTCAGCCCTGCCTTTGGTGGCCCAGAGGATGGAAACACCACATAGACACCAGCAAAGAAGAATGACCACTTTGGGCAGGTGGGTGCAGCAAAATCCCCCTTTTTCTCCCCACCCATGCTGCTCATAGATCCTCTTTCATGCATTAGCTGGTGCTGGTGAGTCCTGTTTATTCATGGCTGCAGAAAGAATGCAATTTTTTTTTGATTTTGTGTGAGTTATTTGTAATATAGTGTATTATTTATTGTGAATAAAGGAAACTTAAAACACATCATGGGTGCAATCTCACTCAGGTATCAAATTTTTAGGAGCAAAAATGGATTTAACTGTATGCAAAGCCATCTTAATGATCCAGGGCAAGAGCAGGTAGCTGAACCCAAAATCCTGCAGCAGCAGATGGCTAGGGCCACATTTGCCACAGGGGAAGCAGGCATCAAGGGTTGCTTTCCCTTGAGGGCATCTCCCAAGGACTGGAGATGAAGCAGAGGTTGCCAGAAGAGGCGACACCTTAAAATTAGTCCCACTGATCCTGCTGGAAGAAAGCCAGTCCTGGGCAGGACCCGAAGGGGGAATCGCCAGTGCAGCCGACTTGGACACCCAGACACTGAAAGCACGTCCCGAAGCCCGGTTTGGTTATGCTTATCTTGCTGTGGATAAAGGGGACGAGCAGGCGGTTTGGAAGGCGATAAAGTCCTTAATCCTGAGAGGGAAGGAGGGACAGGTACTGGTGCTGGAGTGGGGTGAGAGCAGGGGGTGCCCAGGCGCAGGGCATTTTGAAGCCCATCTCCCGAGGAGGGTGCGAGCTGGGAGGAGCCCAGAGCAATGCTCCTTTGCCGGCTTGACTCAGGCACGGCTTTCTGCCATACCAGTTCTCCCACAAGGTTCCACAGGTGCCCTCAAAAACTGACCCACAACACTCCCCAGCCCCCTCGCCAGTGGCACCGATCCCAGGTGCCAAACCCACACCTTCACCCTGACCTTCTGCTGTGGCCCTGCTCTTCCAGTTCTGCCACCACCTTCTGCCAAAGCATCTCACCCAGGCTACCCTGGGCTCACTGCAACATGGGTGCACTGAGCTGGCACAGTCCTGACCGTCCCTCCTGCCAGCTCCCTAAATCCTGTGCAGAGCTCCACCAGCACGGCCCCTCCTCATGCTGCAGCGATGAGGTTCCCTCCAAGCACCGATGCCCAAGGTGATGCTTGCCTGCGTGCTCCCCACTACCAGATACAGCTCAAATGTGATCCGACAGGTCACCTGTAGGTCAGCGTCAGCTGTTTGAGCATGCCGAAGACATTTTGCAATCCAGGCTAGGGCACTGGAGGAACCTGGGTAGCAGCAGATCCTTGTCTTCCTCTGCCACCCCTAAGTTCTCAATAGAAGAGGCAGCTGACAAGCAGAATGAGAAAAGGAAGTGGAAGAGCTCTTAGCTGGGGTCACACAGATTGGTGGCAGAGCTAGGAAGCAAAAATGCAGTGACCCAGAGCACAGCGTGGGGCTGGGGAAGCACCCAGTGCCCATAGAAGCAGGTTCGCATCCCCAAAAGCCGCATCCCAGTCTCCTACAAATGCACTCCTGGACCCTGAATACGCAGGGACTGTCCCTGGGCATCCCTCCTTGCTTTTTTGACCCCATCCACCTTTATGCTGAGAAAGGACACACGGCTGCTCTGGCAGACCCCCCACCCCTTCCCATGGCAGGGGATCAGGGGGGCCTGGCTCCAGCACTGCCGGTGTGATCAACAACAGGGAGAAGAAGCCCAGCCTGGGTGTGAGCCCTCCACGGGGATGAATCAGAGGATTCTGAAGCAGCAGCTTTGCGTCACCACAGAAGTCGCCCAGGGCACGGCTAGAAAACACAAGCAGGATGGCCCCATACAGGGCTGCGGACAGCAGGAAGGGGGGCGCCGCCTGTTGAGACCCTTCCCCAGTTCATAGGCAGGGGAGGGCTCTGCTAAGCCGGGGGTGAATGCGAGCGAGCACCCCGCTGATGCCAGCACCATCCCATGCTGAGCGCCAGCATTCTGCACCGTACAAGCCCCTTGCACACCCGGCTTCCCAGTGGTCCCTGTTGCATTTAATCTGGGCAGAGAGGTTGCATTTAATGCATCCTGCAAGCACCGTGACCTCACCTTCACCAGGATGGGCACAGGGCAAAGCCCTGGTCCCAGCTGGGAAACCCTGAGGTCCTCCTGCCTGTTCCCATGAATGGGAACAGAAATGCTTTAAAACAAATGAAGAACGGGTATTCTTTATTTTGATTTTTCCTCTCAACGCTCACAGCTCTTCATCCCCATTTTTGATGGGTCTGTTACCACGGAACACCAGGTTTTCAATACCCCTTTGCAAAAATAGCCATTTTGTGGGAAACAACCTTATTTCAGCAGATGCAGAAAGGGCTGGTACTATCCCTGCACATTTGAGACTGGATATACCTATAGTGCCTAATACTGGGCTGCGGTATGTACCCAAGAACATGGTCACAAGCGTGGCATGCTTGTTTTCCCAGGTTCTACTGAGAAACAAGAGTTTCAATTTCTGGAACAGCATCTCCACATACTTCTAAGCTATACACCTACACTACTGCCTGCATTTCCTTGCAGCCATACAGATCCAAAACCGTGATAAAAAAGTGAGCTATATCAGTGCTTCCTATTTTAAAAGAAATATATATATATATAGGACATTTATTGTCAGGCAAAACTGTTACACTAAAGCACCTCAGCATGCCGTTCTTGCAATGCCATTTGCTGTAATTAAAGATGAGGGGTGGGGGGAGTGGTGGTGGTAGAAGTGGATGCAGTTATTTCCTGAATATACCCATAAGCAATTTCTTTGCACTAAGAAGATTATGCAGGCTGTTTCTCATCCTTAAGTCGAGTATCTTTTCCATTGGTAGGTAATTACCACACGGTTTTCAAGATTTCCGACTTTTTCTGACAGGGAGGAAAAACCCAGCTATTTTCACATGTTGTGACAGCTCAGAAACCTTAAATGTTTATATGCATCAGAGGCCCTTCAGTCTATGCAAGGAAGGTCTCTAGCAGCTGTCTGCGAATCATTTCATGTCCCTGAAACACAAGTTGCCAGGCCGTTGTAGAGGCAGGGAAGGGACCAGGTGCTTGAAGAAAGCAAGGCCCAGAGGCAATACCTCAAACAGAATTCTTCAGTGGGTTGCAATGGATTGAAGCAGAGAGGCACCTGCAAGGGGCCAGTCCCAGCTCTCTCCAACACATTGCCCAAGTGAAAAGGGTTAAAATGTATTGTTAATTGAGAGTGTATCCCTTCTGGACTGGTAGCAGGGTGGACTATTTTGCAATTCTAGATGCTTTGCTTAAAGCTGCAGTTTCTGACTTCACACAGAAAGCACGAGGCTGTTTTTCACCTGGAGAAAACAAAACAAACAACAACAAAAAAGAACAAGTGTCCAATCCTGCTTGTTGAAAAGAGGATGGCAGATGAAAAATCCAGAATAACAATGCACAGAATGGCACAGCACAGTGGAGCAGTATTACAACAGAGTGACACCAGCAGGTCCGTGTGGCAAGGGACGGCAGATGTCCCCTCCAGGAGGATTGCTATCACTTTGCTGCACAGCACCAAGCATCCAGGAGCCAATTCAGGATCTCCATGAGCCACCAAAAAGCCAACAATGAGACATCCTCTCTCTGTGCATGGCTCTGCATGAGGAGATGCCCAAGGTTTGCAAATAAATCAAAACAAAGAGAAGTTTCCAGTGCATCACATGAGGCTGATGTGCAGAAACACCACTGGTAAAGGTGAGCTCTCTGCACAGAGACGTGGCAAAGGCTAGCATGGGTGCTGACATTAGTCATGGCACAGCTTGTGCCAGCACCCATCTCCTCTTAAGCACAAGCTCCAAGTCCTCCCCCTCCTACTCAGCCTCTGCCCAGCCTACAGCCGCTGCAGCGCCATTTCGGTACGAGCCAGGAAACAGCTCACATAGACGTCAGGGGCAGACAGCCACCCTTCCTGTTGTCAACAGGCATCACCCTGGCTCGGTAAAGCAGCCTCCGCCTGAATACCAGGTGCCATAATTTGTATTTTGGTTGCTGGGCACTTATCAGGGATGGTTTGGGGTTGACCAGCACTGAATGAGCACGTTGGGTCAGGCTCTGGTGCATGTGAAGCCATCAGAGCCCTGCTTGGCCCTTGCTGCTTCCAGCAAATCTGCAGCACACAAAATCCCAACGGGTGCATGGCCAGAACAAGGAAGATGCTGCACTATTACTGGAAATACAGGAAAAGATGAGCACTGCCACCTGAGAAAGCATGTAATTAAAGAAAAGATTAGGAAGAGACATCCAGAGACCAGGCAGGATCCAAAAAGAGCTTCACGGTGTCTCAGTTCCCACCAGCACCCTCTTACAGCCCCAAACTGCCTCTTCAAAGCCCAGCAGAGCTCGAAGCTATTAGCAGGTGCCCCAAGGCGGGGGACCTGTAAGGGATGGGGCTCAGCTCACCCCAGCACCAGGCACAGGTGCTCTGAAGCAGCACCCATGGGAGAGCAATGGGTGCCCAGGGCACCTCCTGCTGCCCTCTGCTGGGATGCACCATGGAAAAGAGAAAGAGGACATGGAAACCCTCACCAAAACAGGTGCACCCCATGGAAAAACCCTTTTGCTTCCACCGCAAAGCACAGGCAGGGTACCCCATGTGAAAACAAGGCTTCCTCACCCCGGCATGCGGAGAGCACAGGCTCAGTGCCGGCTGGATCAGTGCTGCCTTTCCACTGCCAAGCTTCCTCTTGCTCAAACCTTTGGCCTCCGCTTTCCAGGATACAACCCACCGCTGCCCATTTGTTCCTAATCTCCCTCTTGCAAACAAGCAAAGTCCAGCCACCGTTCATATAATAGGTCCTTGTGTATCTGGGTGGTGGTGACATTAAAATAAAGAGTAATAAAGTAAAGAAGGGAAAATAAAAAAGCCTGCAGCCCAGAGGGCTGCCTGACAAAGGCGCTTTGTTGGGAAAGGTCAGCTCCAGAGCTAGGAGGGTTTCCCAGGCACAGCCGTTGTGAGCAACGAGGATGCAAGGACTTAGCAAATAAGGAGGGAATTAAACACATCTTTGTTAAACCACAGCCCCTTGGAGGCCTCTGCAGTGTCCAAGCTCCTGTCCAGGGGAGATGCATGCTCAGGATTTGGGCTGTTTTACTGCAAAGCAAAAGGTTCCCAACATCAGTGTCTGGTCTCAGCCTACAACCAGCACAGAGCTTTGGGATGGCGCAGGAACAAGGGATGAGTCCTCAAGGACCCTTCTCATGTAGCAAAACTGCAGAGCTGCATATGAGGGCTGGGAACCAGCTCAGCTCAGAAACCACCCCAAAAAATAACCACTAACAAACCAAATAAAGCTTCTGGCATGTGTCCTCCAGGATACAGACCCTTCTCTGCTGGCTTGACATTAATCCTATTTGGCAAGCCAGCAAGAGCTCTTTTGCCCACAAGCAAGGTGCAGCTGCAGGTTTGTATAATGCCCTCTTGTGCAGACTCGAAAAAAAAAAAAATGGATGAGAACAAACTCAAAACATCCTACACAATTTGCCTTTTAAAAAGGCCATAAATAAAGCAAGTCAATTCCCCTTCCCCAACAATTCTTTCAGTTTTTAACAGCTGGGATTTTTCCCCTGTCCCTAGAGCTGTATTAATTTGGTGGCAGAGCAGCCCTTTTCCTACCAAAGCAATGTCAGCTGGAGCAAACCAGCCTTTTCTCGGCTTTTTTAGAAGTCATTACTTTTTAATCCAATTATCCAAACTGCCGATTGCTTTCCCACACCAACAGCCACTGCTCTCCCCATGTAAAGCTCAGAGTTCATATGAATTATGGTATCTTTAATCAGCACTAATTGCCATCAGAGGGGAAAGGGATATAAATGCTATCAGCTCGCTTTGTTCCAAGGGCATAAAAAAATATTTGTCGGGTGTTTCATAAAGAAATCCTGTAAGAACAGTTAATCAGCAGTTAAAGGCTCCCTTTTAAGTGTGGTGTGTAAATATGCACCTATTAACACTAGTGACATCAGCAGGCTTGTTTTCCATATGTCTTTGTCCTTGGTTTTGCCCCATTGTCTGTTTTATGATTTTGCTTTGGATTTTGAGCTAAAAGCCACAGCTGAACCACACTAACAGCACAGCTCAGCTCCCCCTCTCTGCAGACAGCATCCCTGTGCTCAACCCTTCTGTACCACCCAGCTCCCAAATACTCCTTTACGTGGAAAGAACAATGCATCTAAGATTGCATCTTTGCTCCAGCAACCACCGCATCTCAGCAAGGCAAACTTCGGTTCAAGCACAGCAACGTGGTTTGCATTAATTAATAAGGCTCTTCCCCACCGCAGAGCTCACCCACCCACATCAAGGCAAGCTCAAGGACTGCCTGTGAATGAGACTTCCCTTGGCACCAACATCACCAGGAGCAAACATCCAGCAGCCAAGTAGCTGCTGGGCTTCAGCATGTGTAACATCTATTTAGCATCAGCCTTGCTGTCTCCAATAGACCAAATTAGCCAGAAGAGCTACCCACGATTGCTAAGAGGGTTTCTACATAGGCATGGGAGCTGCAGGTCTGAAGGCTACCACTGTATCCCTTCAGAGGGACTCAAATCCTCCTGTGCAAGGCTTGAGCACAGCAAGAATAAATTTTGCACTAACATCGTGGAGAAAGAAGGGCTCAGGTGGGTTATTTGAGAACAGCATTGACACTTGGTGCAAGCAAGCACACAAAACTTCAATCTCTGGGGCAAGGAGCTGAGGCCAAAGGGTCTGAATTCTGCAGCTGGAGCAGGCTGCAACTCCCGGAGTTTATCACTCTGTGTCCCCTGGGGTACATTGAAAGACATAGCCAAACATCCCCGGCTGAGCAAACACAGCTTCCCTATCTAAACAAGCAAGTGAATCTTGAGGCATAATTTGTCATCTAATTGCACCTACACACCCAGAGTTAATTGTTGCATTTGAATGCAAAGAAGTTTTGATTTATGGCAAGATCGGGTTTCATCAGCTGGTTACCAGAGATGGCTGCCAAACTAAAAGCCACTGCAAACAGCCAAAGGAGGTCTCTGGTAGGCAAGATTTTTGCAAATCTAAAGACACAAGGGTTATTTAATCTCACAGAAGCCTGTTAGGGGCCCATAGAGACCAAGAGAGTGAAATTAAAACCTCTACCACATGTGTTCCAGGCTCCACTGAGGACTTTTTAGCCCATGCACAAAGGTAAATTTGTCTCGTTAGTTTATGTAAGATTTTGATAATGTTACAGGCAAAACCAGAAAGCAGATAAGAAAAACTTGTCAAAGTTTTCCGCATATCAAAGCCATTAACCACCATCTCTGTCTCAGATAATGAAGTGGAATTAAATAAGAATCCCCAGGCCTAGATTGGGATTTTGGCAGGCTGCAGGCACATAACCACCGAGGCAGTGAGCCAAACCTTTTTACAGCCACAGGAGCACCCAGTCCCGTGGGCATCTCCCCATACACTCAGGATTTTGCCTGCCCAGAACTGCCCCAGTTCAGCTCCCGTGGGGCCCCAGAACGAAGCAGCAACCGCTTGGTGCTGGGCCAGGGTGCCCTGAGGAACCAAGCCTGCTCTCCACAACCTATTAGCACAGCTGACTACAATCTCTTTCCTCCAAAAGCAAGAGGGAAGCACCCACCTGTCGCTGAAGAGCATCGTTTCACTGCAGAGCATCATGCTGAGGGCCTGCAGAGAGCAGGGGAGCCACCAGGCTGGCAGGCTGAAGGCCTTGGAGGGGCTGAGCACCGGGATTTAGCGGCAGCGAGGGCTCAGCCCAGTGTCCTGCATCCTGCTCCTCCTGCTGATTGCTGGGTTTTCAGCCAAAGCCTCTGACCTGGGCTTCACATGGTCCCCAATGACCAGCACCTCCCTCTGATGAGAAGGAGCAGGGACACTCGAACGGGAAGTGTCACCACTGTGGGACACCCACAGGGTGTCCCAGTCCCAAATGTCAGCTCCCCAATGGCCCTGATGTGTTTTGCCAGCAATCCCCCCTTAGTTTCCAATATGGGAAGCTTGCCCTTGGCCATGGCACCCAATGGCCAGGATCCTGAGGAGCTGCCAAAAAACCTCTCTGGGAACACAGAGTATCTTTTTTTATGGACCTTCTTTTGCTGTTAAAGAATACCTGTGAAGGAAAACACAGGAAAAAGTCCAAAAGAGGCTGAAACTGAAACCGTGCACTCAGCGTCACCCTGAAGGAGATGTTTCAGGTGAAACCACTGACCCAAGAAGGTCTTTCTTTGCTCAGTTATGCCTTGGCAGTAGCAAGCTCTGACACACAGGTATAAGATTGCATTTAATTGTGACCGGTGAGGGAGGAGGCCACCAGCAACTCCAGCCATGGGGACAGTGAGACCGCAAGGAGCTGATTCATGGGGCGCTGGGCTCTGTGTCGCGGGGCTGGGAGGTGTGCACAGGGGGTTGGTTTCCCATCCCCTGCTCTCCGGAGCAGGGTGGGACCCGAAATGCACCCTGCAAAGCTGTGGAATATGACAGGGCTCTTTGCAGAGGATCCAGGAAGGTGAAGTCGAAGCCTTTATTCCTTCTTAATCACAGTAAATCCCTCCAAAACTAACCATCGCTTGGTTTGATTGTGCCTGCAGCTACAGGGTGGGAGTATCAGAGCACTTTGTTGTGTCTAAGGTGCCTTCAAGCTTGTGCAGGGGGGCAGCAGGGGATGCCATCACGACCCCACTGCTCCAGGCAGGGAAACCGAGCCCCAGGGCAGGAGCTGGCTGGTGACAGCATGAGGCTCCGCAGGTCTTCGCTGTATTTTAAGGACAGGTTTAAACCTCAATGTATCTTTTTTCCAGCCTGATTGTGGAAGGCCTGGAAGGCCACGTCGCACTGCCACCATCAAATCAGCCTGGCAACTCTTGCCTCTCCCGGTGCTTGCAGATACCAAAGCTGGAGGCAGGAGGGCAGACTGGTCACACACCTGGACCTAACAGGGAAATGTCCTTTATCAGAGGATGGATGGAGTGTGGATGAATTTATCTAACCACTGGCAAAACGGGAACATGGAGCATGGTCCAGGAGTTTTCCCATCACTTCAGTCCTTGCAGGGAAGGTGCACCAAGTAGGACAGACTGAGTGCTCTGGGATCCACTAAGCAATGGGGAGGAAGCAGCAAGGCAGAGGAAGGACAGGCAAAGGGCAGGCAGACAAAGGCTGCCACCTGCTGCCCATAAAAACCTCTCCGAGCCCTAAAACAGGACAAAATACAGATCTGTGCATGCACCTTGGAAGCACAGGTCCAAGCTCTCACAGTGCCATCCCCCAGCATGGGAGAGCCACCAGCAGCTCAGCCCGGGTGTGAAGAAGACACTCGGAAAGGGAAGACTGTCACATCCCAAAGGGCCGGTGAAAATCACCCCGGGTAGTGGAGGAGTCTCATAGGACACTTCCCCATCCCACTCTGACACTGGGAGCCACTATTAAGAAAAGTGAGAAGCAGCACAGAAGCATTGCCCTGGCTGAGCTGAATTTCCCTTCTCCCGAGCCCTGCGCTGCTGCAGAGAGTTCGTGTGCCTTCCAGGCCAGGGGGACATCACAAACAGTGTCACCAGGAGCTAATTTGGTAGTGTTAATAAATATTCCGTCCAAGTGATGGGTGGGAGATCTGGACCTCTCTGAAGGTTGAGCTAATTAATCTCCTACCTTCCTCCTCTGATGTCAGGCTTTCTCATGAGGCCATTGCTGGCCCTAATTAAAAGGCTCTTCAAGATGAGTGTCCCCTGAACACCAGTCGCATTTTGGAAGTGACAATAATTACAGAAATTTCTTTGGTAGAGTAATAATAATTACCCAACCACGAGAAGAAAGGTCCCAGGAGGAAAGGACAGCAAATGGTGGAGAAATCACGGATCAGAGTCCTCATATCTTCTGGTAGCTGCTGTTGGGCAAGGGAAAAACATGGCCCTGCTTCCTTAAGGCTTGCTGGTCTCTGCCCATTGACTGTAAACCTGTAAGAAGTGTGCATTTGGCCCCCCAAGCACTGAACTGTAGAATCTCTTATGCCAAGAGCTCCCCCAGTGTCTCCAAACCACGCAGAATTGCAGTCTGCCATCAATTCTCCGGTCGAGCAGCCCTAAAAACCTCGTCCAACCTCCTGGCATCCCCAGGGAGCTCAGGGCTTTGCTCTGTGTCCGTAGGGAGCTGTCAGCACCAAGCACGCCTCTCTTCCAGGACCAGCTCCAGTTCTTTAGGGTTGCCATCACTTCTGCTGTTCTCCAGCTTTATTTCTATGGCTGGAATTGGGGATTTAAAAGGGATGAGCCCAGTTCCCAGGAGACACCCCTGCAAAACTATTGTCCTTGGCCTGACGAGTTGCAGATGTTCCCCGTTTCTGGTCTGAGCCTGGATGTCCCATGGGATAAAACACTGACCCAGATCCACAGCTGCCCATGCAGCTTCCAGTCACCCCCAAACTGATGAAATGACACCGATCCCCAATTCAGATTTAGCCCCAGAGGGCAAAACTAGGCTTGGTTGGAAAGTGGTGTCTGTCCGTCTTGAGCTGTAAGCCTGAATTTTACCGTGCAGAAGACAGTAGCAAGTGCTTGTGTGCTTTTTTTTCTTTTCTTTATGTTCTTAACTCACACCAAAGGTGTTTGGAAGGGCAGCCCTGCAGGCACAGAAACCATCTCTCCGTGCAAGATGTGCTGTGGCAGTGAGGGGGCCAGCTCACCTGAAAGGAGGAAACCGATGGGTCACTCCTGTGGTCCAAGCAGCAGAAAAAAAAAAAAAAAGATAAGAGAAAGAGCAATGACAAAAAATCCACCTCCTCCCTAAAGGCGTAAGCTGAAAAATATGGCAACAACTATATTTTTGCAACAGCCCCTCTTAAAAAATCCTGTAATGATTCATAATGACCCATCCAACTAAAAAGAGGAGTACCGATGACCTACCTGTCAGCTTTTAGCATCCTGCTAACAAGCTTAAAAGCACCAGTAAGGAGTAGAGTTTAGCCACATCCAGCTTGAAGGAGGAAAATAGGATCTTGCTTTTAGGGGAACGGTTGTCCCTGCAGAAGGTAAGTGCCTTTCCCTCCCTTCTTTACTACCAATCTACAAAGAAATTAAAGCAGAGTAAGGAAAGTGCTTGATGATAAACCAAAAGCCTAATTTTCTGCAAACAAGGGGCGGGGGGGTAGCATTTTACTCCTTTAACTGCTAAGCCATCCAGCCAAGATAGGAAATTTAAAACTCTAATTAGCCAACTCTTCTGAAAGCAGCTTTTCTGAGCAGATAATGGTCAGGAAAGTTCTGCAATATTGCGGTGATATGTGTGAGGTAGAAATATTGCTCCTGGATAGAAAGGGGAGGCTCGCGGTAAAGTTTATTGCGATGAACGATGTCTTTGGGTTACACAAACCCATTCCTGCGGCTGTGTGCCTATGACTGGGCAACACCGTACGTGCAGATAGATAACGATGTGATTTCCACATGCACCCACCAAAATGTTGCTGACACACCTGGAAAGGAGGCTGTGTCGTGCTGCATCCACCTCCTGCTATGCTGCAAGGATTTGGGGGGGGGGATCAAAGGTAATTGCAACCCAAGACTTCTCTATCTTGACTTCCAGGAAGGCAAATGAAGATCATCCGCTGGCTGTACCTCTCTGGGCTGGTGTTTGCTGTGTTGATCCCGGCAGGGTGGCAGATGGGTCTCAAGGACCTGGCCAATGCATCCAGGTACGGGCATCAGTGGAGGTGGCCAAGGGCGCAGACAGCGGCTGTCGGAGCAGCTCAGCTCTGCTGCCGGCTGAGACACGAGCGTTCCCGGCTCAGGGGCAGCCTTGCAATTAAAATGTGCCTGATCCTTTCATATTTGTCTGGACAAGCTCCCTCCTAGTGCTCTGCCAGCCCACGCAGGGACATTGCCACGTCCCCCAGAGATTTCACAGTGCCCAGACCCAGGGGTTGTGTCGGCAGCACAGGGAGCAAGCCTGACTGCTGCTTTCCTCCCCACTTATAGGGGGCATTGGGCCCCCGAAGGCTGAAGGCAGCTTGTGTCAGGAGCTATTAGCTAGAGCAGATTTGCTGGACATTGCAAGGAGCAGAGAGATCTCTGCTGCCTGCAGAGACACAGGGGCAGACCCAGGATGCGGCGATGCTGTGGGCACGGTGCTGAGCCCACCTCCACCCTGGGTTCCACTGTTTCCTTTGGGGTCCTTCTTCCTGGGCAAATTTTTGGAACGCTTCCATCGGCACCCCATTTGCATGCAGCCAAGCAAGGTACAGGATAAGATACTACATATATCGAATTTAAGGGACAACGCTGGCCAGGCTTGCCAGACCCCATGATTTTTATACATTATTACAGTTTTTCTGAAGAATGCTCCACATACCATGCTATTTTTTAGCCCCTGCACAGAGAGGGCACAGGAGCCCTGCTATTTTATATGCATCAAACCCTGTGTTTTCACCCATCTTTCCCCCATCCTTCCCTCCCAAGCAGATGGCACTCGTACAAATCCCAGAGCGCCCGCAGCTTCGCGTCCAACATCAAGCGGCACTCGGAAGGCACCTTCACCAGCGACTTCACTCGCTACCTGGACAAGATGAAGGCCAAGGACTTCGTGCACTGGCTCATCAATACCAAGCGTTACAGGTAGAGGGGCCGGGGGAGCGGGATGGCGCTGGGAAATACCCTCCCTGATGCAAACTGATAACACAGTGTTAGATATTTTCTACATTGTCCCTTGACATTCCTGCAGATGTCCATATTTTAAATTTTGCCTTCTGAAAGGAAAAAAAAAAAAAAAATCTTCAAAATGCTTGAAACCTGAAAAAACATTGGCCACATTGGATACTGTTGGGTTTCTGGCTATGTACCCTCATTCATCACATATCCAAAGGAAAAAAAGCACATTATGAAATCATCCCCAGCACATTCTTATTGAAAACATCCTTGTTGGCTTTGGCCACGTGCCATGGGGCAGGCGAGGCACTGACCACAGTGCTGCCTACCCTCGAGCCCATGTGGGGCGGCTTAGGGCAATGTCTGCAGCAGGTACCGCAGTGCTGTCTTATTTTCAGCAGCTCCACAAAGAGGTACCTGAAGGAAGACCCCCCCAGCATCCCCTTCCCAGCCACTGTCCTGCCAGCAGCGTAAGTCATCTCAAACCACATAAAAAGTAATTTCAAACTATATCCATAAATCAGATGGGTTTGGGGCAAAGGCAGCAAAGTGCCACTTCCTGAACCTACCTCTCCTTTTTGCTGTCTCACATGGATTTTCTGGCATTTCCATGTAATAAATAAGGAAAGTGAAGCTGTTTTGGGCACGGAATTAAAAAGTTCATGACAGGCAGAGGCAGTTTTGTTCTCACCGTGCTTTGTTCTGACATTTTTGCTTCATTTCTGATTTAATATGGGGGGATCATCATCTGCATTTGTAGGGGATATTATAAACAGTTCGCCAGAGCAAAGTGGTCCTTTGCCAAATGAGAAAATTGCCAACTTTCTTCAATGTTCATAAACTCATTTGGGGGAGTTTCTATTTTGTGAAGGTCTTTGATGTTCATTGCTTCTTTCCCCTTTTTAAAAGGTACAATTAAGTGGCAAACCAAGGCTTCCCAGCAGCGCCAGCCTGTGCTTCGTTTCCCACCTGCCTCCTGAGAGTCTGCACACACCAACGCTGCCGCTCAGCTTTCCCTTCCAACCTCTTCCCCACCTGTGTATTCTCTGTACCTCTTCCTGCAGCACTGCAGATCCTGCAGCTTTCCCCAGATTGTAATAAAACCCTTGCTAAAACTGTCTCCTGATGTCTCCAGCCCATTCAAGCACCCAGGGGGATCCCACACACTACTGGCTGGGGGGCTTTGGGGCAACCAGGCTCCGAGCCCCAGTTCAGCTCAGGTTTTCCCATTTTTCTCCAAGTTCTTTGAGATTTAGGTAAAAGAGCAAACAGGATGCACCTGCCTGACCCCATGAGGAGCCCATCCTGCACAGACCTGTGTCAGATGGGGTGTTGTAGGACACAAAAATAAATAAATGACTATATGAAAGACAACTGGAACCCTTCTGCTCCATTTCTATGGAAAATGGTACAAAAAAAATCCTCCCAAGGAGAAGAAACTGCTTGTTTTTTGCTACATATCAAGGGACATAAGTGACTTTGCTCAAAAAAAAAAAAATTATTTAATTTCAAATCTTTCCCCAATCAGCTGGTTCCTGACCCAAGCCCCAAGGGACACAAATTTCCCTAAAATCAGCACTGCTCACTCCCCCATCACCTCCAAAACACCTGTAAAAATCTCCAAAAAACAGCTCCAATTCCTCTCTGTCAGCAACACAGCCCTTCAAAAGACACGGGAGTGGCACAGTGAGACAAACGAGACTTTTATTGGATTATTTTCCCATTATGTTCAATGAGCAACAGAAAACCCAAGACAAACAGTGCTGTGACGGGTGAAACACGTCAATCGACAGCCACGATTTGCAGACAGGAACCACGAGACAGCGACACAGATTAATGGTGTTCGAGTTGCACAGAATAAGCCATATATAAATCAAATTCTAAAAAAAATCAAAACTTTGAACTGGCAAATAACACAGATTTAGTCAGATATTTTCTTTTCCTCCCCGTTTTATTTACAACACTGAGCATTTCCAAACTAGATCATCTCTTACAACAAAATAAACATATTTCAGTTTCTCTGAAACAAAAATAATTTCTCTATTTCTACATGTAGCATGCCAGGAGGAAGAATATACTAGGAGGGAAAAAAAAAAAAGAGTCAGCATCTTATTTATTACCTCTGTTCCCCCCGCCCCCCCCCCCCCCGGCTTCACCGAGAGCTTTCCATGCATTTTATTTTGGGAAATTTTTTCACAAGGGCCCATGGGAGGTCAGAGCTCTGCTTTTTGCATTGCTGGCTTGGCAAGCCTTCCTCCTCCTCGCACCCCTGGGTGCTTTTAAAGCATCATCCTGTAAAAAAGCAGCTCTCGCACATCGCCCTGGGGAGCTGTTTTAAGGCACCAAAAATGAGGATAACACCCAGCACCCTTTCTGCATCAAGGGGAACGGGGTTTGCTGCCAACCAAAACATCATGGGTCATGTCAAGGACTTCTTTTTTTTAAACCTAAAGCAACTCCTGGAATACCTTTGGAAGGGTTCTCCCCACCCCCTACAATTTTTCTCTGCACATGGAATTATTAAATCCTCCCAAAATATGGAGTAATCCACAGACTGATGGCGCATAGATGGGAGAGGCAGAAGCAGTGCTGGGACATGCAGCAGGCCCCAGGGGTGGTTGCAATTTCATTATTAATGAGACCTCATCTTTCATTTAAAAATATATATATAAAAAAATAAAAAGAAAGAAAGAAAAAGACTAACCCTGTAAATAGGGAAAAAAAAAAAAAAGGTTGAAATCCAGAAGATGATCATGCACCCCATGCTAGGGCACGCTGAGGAAGCCTGGCTTGCTTTTTAAATAAGGAACCACCAGAATTTTCCAGCACCCCTGAGGCCATTGGCAATGCAGACCCCGAGTGAGCCCACTCTCGCGGAAAAGCGGCCCCGCTCGCCTTCGGGCTGGTTTCTTTCTTGCTCTCCGAGGGAGCGCTGCCAGCTGCAGGAAACCGAGCGCGTGTGGAAAACAATCCCAGCCTCTGGCCCTGGTCCCTGGACCACAGGAGGGACCGGCTCTCTTCTCTTTAAATAGAGGCAGACAGAAAGAAAGCGATTGTCCCGAAGCTCAAGGGGCAACAATTCCTTGTTGGGGGCTGCTGGCAAGCAGCAAGCGGAGCCCGAGGGGCGCAGGAAGGCAGCGGGGCTGGGACGTGCATGGGTATTGCAGAGGAGCAGGCACCGGCTTTCATGCAAGCAGCTCAGTAAAAAGCCGAGTGTTGCACCTTTTCCTTCCTCCAAGCTTATTTTATTTTCCCCTTCAAGAACTAAACCAGTTCTCTCCCTCCGTCAGCCACCGTGCCATGCTGGCAGACATCAAAACACAGCCTGCAAAACCAAATCCACAATCTTTTGCCCCGCTTTCAGATGTACCACTGGCATCCTTAGAGAGGAATTCTTTCCTCCAAGGAGCACCAACGTGCCGTTGGTGCTTGGGATTTGTGCAATGCACAGAAAGACCCCGCAGAGCCGTCCCATCGGACAAGGTGGTGGCAGCAGCGCTCGTGCACCTGTCCCAGCTGCGCTCGTGGCACCGAGAGCCTGGAGCCAGTTTGGATAGGGATGGGACCACTATTTTTTTTTTCCTCCTGGGTTCTCCTCTCTTTCCAGGCTCCGTGGCCCCACAAGGGGCCTTGACTTGAGTGCACATGCCTGGGGTGTCACCACAGCCCAACAAGACAAAGAGAGCACAGGCACCATCCCTGCTCAACAGCATTTCCCTGCAAGGCAGCAGGGAGAGCAAAAAGGAAAAGGCATCTTCCCACTTCCCTCCTGCTTCGTCCTGCCCTGTGAAGGAAAAGGCTCTTTACAAGGATGGGGCAAAAAAGAGAGCCCTGGGGATGTAAAAGGGAGGAAAGCAGATGAGGCTGGCTGCTCCCACGACCATACAGTGTTTTTGAAGTACTGGATTTTAAGAGCTCCCTCATATGAATTTACAGCCAGGGGACAAGAAGGTGGCATTTCTGCCTTTTGCTGGGTGGGTGCTGCAGCCTCCAGGCTGATGACAGAACCAAAGCAAAAAAAAGATGTAAAACTGGAGCAAATCCTTTTCCTAAGCCTTAGCCCAGCTGCTCAGGTGATTTCCGTGCTCCCTGCCATGGAGGGCATCCCTCTCGTACCAGTAAGAGACATAAGAGTGAATCTAGGACCCCAAACCAGACCAAAAACCTGGCAGTGACGAAGAAGAAAGCGGAGAATGCATCAAAAATAACAGAAAAAAAAATCGTACATTCAGAGTTTATATTTGGAAAAAAAGGGCAAGGGGGGGGATCAGATATAAAAAAAATAGATAGCACTGAATGATGAAGCGGTAGCCGTCCCTCTACCACTACAAAACCGCAACAACACACGCACGTACACACGGAGGCTGAACAACACCGAACTCCCACAGACTGCGATGTGCACCTCAGTTTGCTGGTCTAGAGATACTGAATGTCTGAAGCACACCAAGGATAACAGGAAATGTCTTGCAAATGGCTTTAATGGGAATCCTGCTACTCGAAGGAGAAAACCAGGGAGGGCTTGTGCTCACTTGTTTCCTTTCCTCCATGTGAAACAGCGGTTTGCCCTCGCGTCTGCGTTGGCTCGTCCCTGAGTCACGTTCTCACTCCTCTCCTTCAAAGCCAAGATCCCTAAAGAGGAAAACTGGGGGGGGAAAAAAATAAAAAAAAAGAGAGAGAAAGATCGAGAGCATCATCAGAGCAGGACCTGCTGGCCATCACTGACTGGCCCCCTTCAAGAGACCATCCCCGAGGAGAGGACCAGTCAGCGTGCATAGAATCATAGAACAGAATCACAGAATTGTCTAGGCTGGAAAAGACCTGCAGGATAACCAAGTACAACCATCACCCTGCCCTACCGAGTCCCATCATTAAAACACATCCCTCAGCGCTGCATCCACACCTCTTAAATATTCCGTCACATTCACCGTGCAATCCTTTTACCTCTTTCCTCCTCAGATTCAGAGTTTTTCTGTGTTCATGGTAAGAGCCTTCCATACGGTTGTTTTTGACATTTCATCTGAGATGTTAATCTCAGAAGGGTCAGTCCTGCAATAAACATTTTAGATAGCAATCACCGTGCTTACAGGAACCAAAGCCACCAACTGCATCAGCAATGAGAACGGGGTGACCCAAAGCACTGAAGATCAGCACAGGCATGGGAGGTTTTGCTGGTGATGAGTTTGGGGAGGCAAGCTTGAATGCTGTAGAGCAACAGCTCTGTGCAATTCTCTTGCAAGCGTTTAGCCCTGGCCTGGCCTCCCACTGCTGGCACAGATCATGCCTGCAACTCCTCATTTCTGAGCACGAGGATCTCCAACTGCTGCAGACTCACTGATGATGCAAGTTTTTGGGGTCAAGCATGAGTTGTGCAGTCACTCTGCTCACACTCAGAGCCCTGCGATCCCCTCCTGCAGCTCTGCCCAGAAATCTGATTTTTACACCAACCTGACTGCTGGGTTCTAAGGGGTGCTCAGTCAAAATGCAAGCAGAGCAAGTTGTGCCAAACCCCTACAAACTACTCTTGCTGGAGGTCCTGGCACTCAGTGGGGCTTTACCTGTCACTGTTGTTCTGCTTTGGGACATCCAGGTAGCTGGTCTTCACCAGGTTCAGCTGGACTGAATTTGCAGCAGCAGCTTCCATCATCTTCTGAGACTCCTGCCATCAAAGGGACAAATCACCTGTTCTGTCTTTGAGCAAAGGGCAGATAAACAAAAACCCCGTACAGCCATCGCGTGCTGCCCCCTCCTTCTGATCCCTGCCAGTTTTAGCTGTTGGTGGAGCAGGATAAAAAACTTCCACTGCAAACATTTTGGGAGGTTAAACACCTACTGTGAGAAAATATTTGAAATACATAATAATAACAATAACAACTTTCTTTTAAAAGACATTTTAAAGTTATATGTCTGTTCTAGTGGTAAGCTCACTGCTAACGTAGGGAAAAAAAGTGGTTGCAATGTGGGATCCAGGCTACTGGGATCTCCTTCTGTTTAGTTCTGATCTTCCCCCAACTTTTAATAAATGGCTGTGATAGAGATGGGCAACCTCACAACTCCAGGGATACGTCCAGCCCCGAGCACATAGTAAGTGTTACCTCTTCTTCTTTGGCTTCATTTTTGGCATCATCCAACTTCTTCTTCTTGCTTTCTGGCATAAGGTCATCCAGCCAGCTGAGCTCTCGCTTTGAGAAGCAGAAATCCATGACTTTTCGGACAAAAACAAGAGCCAAAACCTTCACGAAAAAAAAAAAGGAAGATGCAGTGAGGCCAGAGAAAGTGCTACGTCCTGCTGCAAGCGTCCCGCTGAGAAGCACCGCCTCTTACCATCATGGGAAAGACAATGGCAGCCCGGGACACCTTGATGACCCAGAGCAGGACGAGGCAGGTCAGCTGGATCAGGGTGAAGAGATGCACCTTCCGCAAGGGCACGTGCCGCAGGTAGATGAAGTCTGGCTGGTGTTTCGCTGGCATCCCGAACAGCTTCAAGCGATCGAAGAACTGCAGAATAACAGGGAGAAGTTGCCACGTTGGGGCTGCAGAATGGTGCTGGCCTGGCTGAGGCCTGTACGGATTTTTCGGGCTCTTGCTTGCAATGAGGAAGCGTTGATCCCACCACGTTCCTCCTGGGAGCAGCACCCATTTTCCCTTAGCTCTATCTGTAAACCAGCTTGCCCACCAGCAGAACTGTCCACCAAACTGCGCTTATTCCTAATTAGTCTATAATTATCATTTCTTTGCTCCCCCAGAAAGGATTTCCACCAGTGGGAGAAATTTCCTCCCATTTGCACTGAATTCCCCCATTTTCACATCACTGAACACTGACCTGCCCTAACACCATGAAACAAAGAGCGCTGAACCCGCCCGGTCCTCCTAGCCCTACAGACCTCTTGTGCCTCCACCAATTTCTTTGTTATACAAAATATTTTCATTGCTTGCTTTTGAAGAGGCTTTTCCCAAGCCACTGACTATCAGATTTTGTTTTTTATTTCTTCTTCTATTTAAAGGAAATAGCAGGGAACAGACATGCTGCATGCTATGAAAGTCCACACCTGGATTCCTCTGAGCGATGATACACCCATGTAGAGAAAAACGCCATACAGCACAGGCATTGGTATAAACTGCAAAGAGAAGACAATAATTCTAAATAAAATAATTGCATTTTCAATTAAATTTAAATTAAATTTAAATTAAATTTCAAAATTTAATTGCATTTTCATTACCACTTTATTCTACAGGCACTACAGAAAGCTTCCTAAAGCTTTCCAGGTTCCACAGGGTTGGAGATGCGTTAAATTTTATCCATTAGACATTTTGTGCATTTGCCTGCGAGTTAATGCTCTGCTTTAGGCTGAACTTATGAGCTACATTTCATCGAAATAATCCTATTTTCCAGAAAGGTTGGAGGAAAATAGGTGATTTCACCCATGCTACCATATGCTGCGTTCTGAGATGGCAGAAAAACAGTTCTACATATTCCTGTGGCAACACGGAAATGCAACGTGCCTCCTTTTAGCCTAGAGATGAGATTACTTTGTGGGAGGAACGTGCAAAGGATGATTGCAGCGTGTTTAGCTATGGGAATGGCAGTTCTGAGGCATTTGGGGTGCAAACTGCAACCAATCAGCTTGCTGCCTGATTGAAAGAGAGCAAATGTAGTGGTCTGGATAGGCTAGATTGTAGCCCATAGACACAAATGAGCCCAAAAACACCCCAAAAAATAAAGCAGTGATGCAGCTTGATGCTCTCAAGCACACCAGACTGAGGTCTGCAGGGCTGGAAAGCCTAATGGAAGCTGGTTCCCACCATGGGGCATGCCCCAAGGTTTAAGATCACCTCCTCCTGTACCCCACAGCTACTCAGGCCTAGAGAGAAAGGACTAGTTTTGTTTTTGTATAATCTCAAAAAAATAAAAATAAAAAATCAAGGCTGTTGGGGGTTTTGCTTTTTCCTCCTACCTTTAATACAGTGGTCAAGAAGACAGAGCAGCCCATGAGCACAAAGATCATCAAGCCAGTGACTCTCTGCTCTCGTATCCCCAAAAACCTGGGTTGTTCTCCCGGAGCTGAGCAGCCAGACTCAAGTTTGAGGCTATTCACGTGGGTGATGGACAGGACAGTCGCAGCCACAAACCACGGCAGACCCATGACAGAGCACACCCCGAGCATCACAGCCACCATGAAAAGGTCCAGGTGGTACCCACATCCTTTCTGCAGGAGTGAAAGAAGAAACAGAGCATCCCACAGCACAAGAGCAAGGACAGTGTGGACAGCCCAAACCCTGCTTGAGCTCAAGTCAATTTTTTGAAAATTGAAAAAAAAAAGAATTGGAAGCAACTAAGGACGTATCCAGTCTTTGAACAAGCACCTTGCATGAAACTCTGGCCAGACAAAGTAATTTGTGGAGTTTTTTTGTACAACTCCTACCTCTTCAAAAAATACTGACTTTTTTTTTCCATTCATAAAAAAGTCATACTTGCAAGCAAGATGTGACTCTGAGTTATCCCTGGCAGTGTGTCAAAACGATTCATTCCCCCAAGCTTCTGCTGACATTTTAAAACAAAAAAGCTTTTCTGTATTGCTCTAAGGTTAATTTGCTGCTCTGAAAGATTCCTTGTCCAACTTCCCCTGTCTTTTGCTCCCTGTGTCATCATCAATGCAGGACAGCATCCTGCCAAGCAGAGTTCCGTTGTCCCAAGCCAATTTGCAAATTTGCTTTTCCAAAGCACTTGGAAAAGGAGCTCCTCCCCATACCTGCAGCCCAGAGTGGGTTGGGGATGGAGTCACCTCTTGCAGCCCCTTACCTTCAGCCTGTGCTCCTTCCTGTTCACGATAACAGCGGTGATCTGCTGGTCCATGAAGATCAAGATGGTGCAGAGCAGGGCTGGGATGAGCGCAGCCAGCACGGTCCACCAAGGGTTGGGTCCTATGGGGCTGATGAGCCACCCGCGGTCATCTCTGGTGGGCTGTGACAAAGCAGGGACATCAGCATCATCTCCCAGCCCAGACACTTCGCTGGCTTTCATTTTCCCCTCCGTCACCTCAAGGTGTCCCCAGGGGCACAAGGTGAAGCCAGCTGTGCCAAGACACCCCATTACCTTGAACATATGGGGGACATGGAGCTTTGGTGAGGGGATCCCAATCAGGAAGTCAATGAGCACCATGACGACGATGGTGAGGAAAACAGCAAAGTCGCTTATGGTGGACCGTACCTGTGGCAAGAAGGCAGAGCAGAAAAGGTCGTGGCACAAGACAGACAAGTTAGGGACATGAGCAACATCACAGCTGGTTCACAGAATCCCACCACTCTGAAGACATGCAGCCAAACCCCTTGGTTAGAAACTGTTGCTGTGTTTGTCCCTGTGAGATCCGGTGTCAGACTTAAAAGAAAACAGTTTAATTAGGGGGAAAGGTTTTGTTTTTTTTTTTTTAATTGCCTTTTTTTTAAAAAAATGAAAATATTTGGAAACAGACACCTGCCACTACAGCCACTCTCACAGCTGCAATGGGAATAAGGCACTGAGGCATATTTGTCCCCTGTAAGGAAGGAATAATCTTTTTCTATGACAGCTTCTCATTGGAATCAGCTTTTCCCTAATGCAAAGATGGTGAAGGGAGGAAAAACAAAACAAACAAACAAAAAGCAAACACAAACAACCTTTGGAGGACCTGATTTCCCACTGCCTGAGTGCAAATTTGCTCTGGGACAGGTCGTAAGGTAGGTGGGATCACTGTTCCACCATCTTCTACCTACTCTGGTTGGGAAATAGCGGCTGGTTTTAAACATCTTCAAGGAGCTTGATAGGACAAAGGTGGAGAAGAAGAGGATGCAGGACCAGAAGAGGACATTGGGTGTGTAGGGGCCGTTGTGTCCACAGGCAGGTCCGTGAAATTCTCCATGCAAATGCCGACATTCCTGGAAAAACAGAGCATCAGGACACGATGGCAGTACACATGCAGCAAGGAAACCTTGGATAACTGGGGGAAGGGTTAAGGATTTGGGTCCAAGATCCATAACTTTGTACCTACTGCTGCTGAGGGAGATCTATATCTAATGAGCAGCAGCAGCTTAACAAGTGACACATCAAACTACACGGAGGGGAAATACAGAGATGTGATGGGACACCATGCCACAGGCCCATGGCACATCCTCCACCTGAACAGGAGATAACTGTGGCTGAAGAAGACACCACAGGGGAAGGACACATCCAGAAGAGGACGCTGGAAACTCTTGGGGATAGAGAAAGAGGGAACAGGGAAGGAGGGCTATGACCACCATGGTAGGAAAGAAGACAAACTGTCCCTTCCCAAGGGAGGACTCACAGAATCTGGCCAAAAGGGGCTGAAGATGTCCATGAGAGCCTCCATCCTATGCCTGGGCTCTGCTTCCAGCACCAGCAGCCCGGGAGGCTGCTCAGACATGCAAATTTATGCACGTACTTACAGACAGCACTGAATAAGCAACCGGGGCCTGGAGTTATTAAGGACCAATTAAAGAACCAATTACTACCTTCAAGCATGAACTTAAGTCCTCCAACTTCTGCAACATTCAAACCACCCACTTAACCTTGCTCCCAGACAGAAATACTGTTCTGCAGAGGGCTGAGGACGATAGTTATCACCCACGATGCTGGTAACAAGGCGCACTCCCCTTTCCAGGGCAGACCACACGTCTTGCACTTAAGGACTGATTTTTCAGAGCAGCCCCAGCATGGTTTGAAGCATGCCATCACTCAGAGTGCACCGACTTTCGCACCACGTCAACGCCCGCAGGAGCGTGCTTGCAGAGACGCGCGAACCCAGCGGCACAAGGAGGCAGCGGCCAGGGACTTACGGTCACCGTGAGGTTTTCCCAGGCGATGGCAGACACGTTGATCTTGTTGCTCTCCCAGAAGTGCAGGGTCTCATTGCTGGGATGGGTCGGTGCCTCGCACTTACAGCTGGGAGGAGAAAAGCCAAGGGCAAGGGTAAGGCGATAGAGATGCAGCCCTAAGCTCCTGCCAAGGCGCGTTTTAAGCCAAAAAACCCACTAGTAGATGGTGAGGAAGTCAAGCTTGCTGTGCATGTGCACAGGGTAGGTCTCTCCCAGGCAGATCAGCTTCTCCAGAGCCTCGTAGATGAAGATGATGCAGATGAGGGCAGCGAAGGCTTCTTCAGTGAAGCGGGTGATGTAGCACACCAAGCAGCTGGCATCCGTGGCCACCAGCACCACGCAGAGGAAGGCGGTCCACAGCCCTATGCATGCCCTCAGGGAGAGGTAGGAGAGCGCATAGTCCCTGGGAAAACAAAATAAAGCAAAGGGTGGGAAGCCCAGCAGGAAGCTCCAAGACGTGCCATCCTTCAGGGAAAATGCAGAGCTGTTTCGGAACATGTCAAGCCTGTGGATGGTGAATGCAGCTTCTATGTACTACTACAGACAGCCTCAGGGCTGCAGTGCAGGGTGTGGGCCCATAAGAGGAGAGGCGCTTTAGATAATTATCATTATTTAGCAATTATGCTGTGTTAATGCCTTGGAGGCTAATTGAGGTCAGGTGCTCACTGGGGAAGGCGCTGTTCTCACCCATCGCCCCCATGCCCAAGCACAGCTGGCTTGGCACCCAGTCACTTGCTACCAGCACGGTGGGGCTTAATAATAAAAGTGACTAATTACAGCGAGGGTGGTTAATCAAAGTCATCACAACAAAGGGCTGTCATGGAAAATATGCATTTCACATGAAAAGCTCCTACTTTCTCAATAATATCATCAAAACTCAAAATATTTCAGCAAAAAGGAAAACTATTTGGATATTTGGGCAACACATATATTTCCACTTTCAGCAAAAAGCAGGCTAAAAAGTGCCTAGCTTTGTGCTGGGAGCAAAGCAAATCTTCCTACTCCCAAACCAGCGTGATTTGTCTCCTTTCCCTCATGCATCCCATCTTGGGCATCCTCATTCTTGTGGTTTCTCCTCCTCGTGCTTGGCTTTAACTCTGCAAACCCTTTAGTCCTCCAGAGGCCAATTGCTCTTGCACCATCACTAACTAAAGTAGGAGCACATGATGTGCACGACATGGAAGTTAACTTCAATCTTACAACCACCGCTAAGAAAAATAACCAAAAAAACACATCTTTTTGCCATCACTGCCGCCTCCAGAAGGGCCAGTGCAGCCTTACTTGCAGAACTTGTAGAGGATCTTCTCAAACACAAGGACGGGGCCGGTGCTGCCGAGAATGGTGAGAGGTTGGCCAGCAAAGAGGGAATAGACCACACCAGTCATGGATGCACCCAGTAACGACTCCATGGCACTCTGGCCAGGGAAGAAAGGAGCAAATAAATCATGTGAGCAGAGCATCAATAAAAAAAAAAAAAAGAAACTGAGCTGCAGCAAAGACTTTTTCATAGAATAGGTTAGAAAAAGACTTTCAAGGTCATCAAGTCCAACTGTCAACTTGACCTGCCGAGTCCCATCACTAATCCATGTCCCTCAGTGCCACATCCATGCACATTTCCTAAATACCCCTCCGTGCCACCCCACGGAGGAGAGGCACTCACTATGTGGCCGTCGGTCGCCTCCCCCAGCAGCCCCCCAAAGGTGATGACGGGGGACATGCAGGCACAGTAGAGGAAGAGGAAGGACGCCAGACACTGCAGGCTCAGAGCATCCCGAAAGTCGCTCCAGAACCATGGGACTTTTCGCTTCACATCCAGGATCAGACCTCCAAAGAGCCTGGAGGAAGGACAAAGAAATAGACTGTTCTCCTGGCAGACCACAGTGAATTTTCTTTGCTGCAGAAGGGCAATCCCAAGCACAGAGTAGCTTCCATTGCTAAAAAACAGTGTCTTTCTCCCATTTTACACCCAGTAGGAACTGAGACACACAAAAAAAACCACCCTCCAACAACAAAAAGGAGCTAACCTGAGATCCTATCCTCTGTTATTGCAACAGCCCCACACTTCGAAAGGCATCACAGCTGCACCTGGAGGTGTTTACACATCTTCTTCCACCCCAGCTCAAGAAAACCCATGTGCAATGATGCTGTGGCTCAGCCCAGCTGCCCAGGTCCCCCAGCTGCCTGGCCCAGGGACCCAAGCAGGTAACGTGGAGCCCCTTTGCTGCAGCAATTAACCACAAAAAAACACTAGAAGGGGAGGTGCATACTCAGTTTTTAGAGGCAAAAAAAAATGAAAACATCAAAGCTCACACCTTCCCGTTCGCTCTAGTTCAGGGCCACTGTGCTTTTCTGGCTTTCTGTGAGAAGCATTGTCATCAAGAACTCCCGGTGTCTTCCTTTTTTTCTGTCAAAATGGAAACAGAGATACATATTTCTTTGTAAGCCTCCTGCCCATCCCCCTCATACCTCCCTCCACCGCGGCACCCACCTGTGAAGGGAGATTTTTGGGGGGCTCGATTCGGATCGATGGATCCCACTCTCCAGGTGGCAAGACTGTGACCTGATCCAGGAACTCGTCGATGCCAGCCACGAGGTCTGCCCGGTTCTTGGCTTTATAGGCAACATCATGGAAAACCTGCCAACAGGGGACAACAGCTCGGATGTCCTAACCAGTGCAATAAGCTCTTAGCTAAACACAAGATAATTTCCCCCAAATTTCGTCAAAAGGAAAAATCTGATGCATTTGTGGCCATCTCCTCCACAGGGACCCTGTCCCTCACAGCACTCCACGGCCTTTTGCCTAAAAAGGAGAGCCTTTTGCTGGCCCTGGCAATGCCACCTGCTTGGGACAGCATGTTGGGGATCCCAGGGAGAAGGAGAAGGATGAGGTGCAGGTCCCGGGCGGGATTTCAGGCTCTGGGACATGGGGTGATGTAGATCCAAGTGTTTGCTTTGGATGCAAACAAGGGGTGGGTTATCTGGAGAGCTGTGGACAGCTGGGAAAGCAAATGTGCTTCTTCGCTACAGTGGAGAAGGGGAGAGAGGAAGATAGCTAAAAACGACCCAGAGATCTCTCTTATCACACCTCATCCGTCATGAGAGTAGCCATGGACCTGCCAATCTCGTGGTACTGATGGGCTTTTCCTTCTGGTCCCAGCAAAATAAACAGGAACCTGGGCAAGAAAAACAGAAGGAGAGAGAAGAACACGCCCTTGCTTAGAGAGTGCCCAGAGAAACTGCCAGGAGCTCCCAGCCCAGAACGCAGCTTGAGATGGCGAATCCACGCTCACCGCCTCCGGCAATGAATCCGTAATTCATCAAAACTTGCTAACTGGATTTTTGGGCTTACTCTCATTAAAGGTAGCCAATGCATTTTTTTTAATGTTTGGGTTGATGTTCATTAAAATTGAGGAATGCATTTAAAAGCTGCGGTAGGGAAGGGAGAAGTGAAGGTGAGGAGTGACAGATGGGGGAAATGTGCTTGTGGACTCACTCCTGCTGGCCCCATTTCCTTGGGATGAAATTTGATGGTTGTTTTTTTTTTTTTTTTGTTATTTCTAAATAAAAACCTTGGGCATTCGGACCTGGTTGGGATAGGAACTTCTGTCATGCCTGAGAGGAGGACTGCCGGGGTCAGGCGGGCAAATGCCATGATGGGCTGGTGAAGGAAATCCAGCTCTCCTACGAGCACGTTTGCTGCTTCAGCCCCAGTAGGAATTTTCTTCATGAAGTGCAGCTCAGCCTGGACACAACAAGCGATTTTCAGGCAATTACCCCAAAATGAAAGCCCACAGCACTCTGCTGCATGTTCTGCAGCCAAGTTTGCCAGAGCAAAGCCAGCCCTAAAGGCATAAAAAAGCTCCAGGTATCTCACCTTGCTTAAATCCATTGGGCTGGTGTCATGGTTCACCCCGTTTTTAGCTTCTATGGTGGTGGGAGGAGTATGGGGAGTGAGTGTTTGGGCTGGCAGGAAAAAGAAAGACACTCAGAAAGACAGACAAGGAGCAACTGGGACACTTCTCCTCAGTCAGGGCAAGTCTAACAGGGCCAAAGCCCTGCAGAAACCTTCACCTGGTGCCAAAGCCCTGCAGGAACCCTCACCTGGCTTGTCGAGGGGGTGCAGGTCTGGCTGCCTCTTGCTCACGTCAGCAAACGAGCGGACGATGGGGAGGAGGTTGTTTCTCTTCTTCTCGTTCTGATGGTGATGCTTCTTCAGGAGGACTTCTCGGACTTTCTCCCGCATGCTCTCGTCAAATTCACTGGACTGGTTTTGCTGGTCCAGGATCATATCTGAGGGTGGAAAGGGAAATGAAGCCACCAGAGGAGAAACCCTGCAAGTCCCGGGGAGAATGCAGGAGAGCCTAGCACAGGCGCAGCCTTGCTTAGTAAGACATTTTAATAGAGTTGAGCCTTTGCAATGAAAACAAGAATTTTCTTTTGCTAAAACCCATCATCAAAGTGCTTATTCATCACTCAGCTAAGATCATTATTTCTCATTCTAAATAATGCAATTTCCTTGCCCGATCTGGCCTTTTTGTATTCCTCTACACATTTAACCAAATTATAAGCAATCTATAGCGCAGACTTTCCCTGAGTTCCCTTGGCCAATTGACTGTAATTTGCTGAGCCCAGGGAGAAATGTGCTAAGAATGGCACTGACTTCACCAGCTCTTAAAAGGGTTGAATGGAGACCTGCCAGTCAAGGATAATTTCTCCAAAGCTGTTTTTTCAATTAACTTCAATTATCTACCCCACAGAAACACACTGCTTGGTCATCTGCCAGATAAACTCTGCCTTTAAAGCTCCTAAATCCTGGATGTTAAGGCAAAAAAAAAAAAAAAAAAAAAAAAGAATGAGAGGAAATGGCTTGTAATTTATAGTTTATTTAAAGAGGTTCAGATCTTAGGCAGACTCTGTATTTCTAAGAGCAGACCGCTAAGCCCTGGTGCACACTCCCTTTTTGGCTAGAGAACATTCTCTAATTGTTTCTCAAACCCCACAGATTGCTTTCAAAAGGATCCCCTATCGGAAGGAAAAGCTGGTGCGACTGCCACATACTCAGGCTGCAGCCGGGCCAAGGCAGCACAGTCCCGCACGCAAAAAAAATCCTTCATGACTTAAAAAAGCAATGGGATTTCTGGAAGAGCAGACGCGCCACTGGGCGAGGTTTGGGTCAGAGGCGGGAGGGTGCTACCTGCAATCTCCTCGGTGCTGTTGGCGCACATGTCCAGCAGCACCGTGCCTTTGATGATGCAGTTCCTCAGCTCGAAGAGGCTGTGCAAGGAGAGTGTGGCCACGTAGGGCTTGCTCCAGCGCTCACCGCCATCTTCCACATCCTCCTCAAACTTCAGCCACCTGCAGACATCGCCCAGCATCAGCCCCATTGCAAGAAAATAGCCCCGCTCTGCAAGCCCTGCTTTAACAGAGCTGAGGGGTGCCAGAAGGAGGAGGCTCCTCGCATCAGCACCCAAAGCTGCAAAAGCTTCCTGCCCTGGCAAGCAGGGCCCGTGCGTGCTGCCAGCACAGGGACTGCTCTCCCAGCTGCAGGATGGGATTTACCTTGCCGTTTCCTTCCACTCTGCATCTTCGCGCTCCTTCACGCAGATCTCGTCCAGCTCGGTGAACAAGTCATGGGGGACGTGCTGCTCATCCTCCTCGGTGCTGAGGATGAACTGCACCCGCTGGGATGGGGTGTCTGGCAGAAGACAAAGCCGTGTCCCATTACTGAGCCTGAACTGTGCAGCGAGCATCAGACCAGCACCAGTTCAGCCCTGAACACTGGGGCTGGTCCCTGTCCCCTGTGTCTGCCCAGGCTGGGCATGCACACAGCTGTGGGGAAGCATCTCTTCCACCTCCCCATAAGGAAGGGCTGCCTGATTTCCCCACATTTCCATTTTTAAAGCCAGAATCGCTAAGGAAGGTGAGCCTAAATTTGCTACGCATTTAACTGCCTAAACAAACAAACAAACAAACAACTCCTGATAAAAGTTTGGAAAACGAGGGCCTTGCTAAATAATGCAGTTTTCCCTCAAAATAGCAGCTAGCCACTCAAACCAGCCACGCTTGCCCAGGAGACATTTAGCAAATGTGGGACTTACAGTGGTAGCCCTGGTCCTCGGGGGCTGCCCCCTTGGCCCGCTCCCGTTTCCGATGCTTCTGGCTGCGGGGCCGGTGGTGCCGGTGGCTCTGCCTCACCAGGGGCATCTGCACGCCCACGTACAGGGTCCGGTGGCCTGCAGGAAAGCAGCATTGGCATCACTTTTGGCAGCACGATGACGGTCAATGCTCGTCCTTTTTTCAGAGACTATTTTACTTGGGCTTTGCGACTGACAAAAAGCAATGGCTCCGGGTTATCTAAAATGCCCCTGAAGCATTGAACCTTTTCCCAAACTCCTGCTTCGCCTGGACAACACTCAGACTTGCTCATTAAGCAGCGACCGAATGTAATTATTTTTAAAATCTCTGTATGGCGCAAGGCGGCGGGAGGAGATCAGATCAACCCCATGATAATGAGCTCCGGAACAATAAGGAAAAAAAATTGCAGCCCTGTGTCTGCAGCCGTCAAATTATTCTCCTGACCTCGCCAAGCCAGGAGCAGCCTTGGCGAGAAAACGAGCCGTGAATCATCTCACCCCATGGCTGCAGCTCACGCTGTGGCCTCCGCGGGGGCTTTTTCCCTCTGTTTTAAAAGTTACATGAAAATCATGAAAAACAACTGTGCTTCTTGATGAAGAGGGACGGCAGGTTTTGCTGCATGCAACACAACACTGAGCGAGGGATGGTTTAGGGGCTATGGGCAATGGGAAAATGAGCTGGGTTGGGAGTCAGCAGGGGCTCAGCAGGGTCTCACCTTCCAGCTCCTCCTTCTCATAGTGAATATTGACAACGTTGCTTGTTCCCCCCTGGTCGACCACCGCCTCTTCATCAGGTCTCTGTTGGGCAAGGAGAAGAAGGTCAGTGGGGCTGGGGACACAGAGCTCCCATACATCCTCCCAGCTGATCGAACGTGGGCTTGCAGGAGGCAGCCCCGCAGCCAGAGGCCAAATAAAACAGCTCATTGGATTGCTTATTTTTTGTGAGAATTGAAGCTGGAAGTATTTGCTACAGGGAGAGAGGGCAGAGCATTTCAGACCCCCCCCCCCAAAAAAAAAAAAAAAAAAAAAAACACCTGTCCTGCCTTGTTTGTGCAGCTCCTTTGCAGCTTTCTAGAATACATAAATAAATAGGGATTTCCAAACTGGGGGGAAAAAAATGCACTTTGCACCACAGTGAGTTTCAGTCTGAAAATACCACTGGGCTGCGTGCTGCTGTGCTGGAGATACCTGCAGGACTCACTAGATGGCAGCTGGCCACAGGACATCGCCTCCACCAACCTCCAAAAGCAGCAACCTGCAAGGGCAGCTCCATCTTCCACCCAAGGAGGCTCGGGCTTCCCTTGGTGCAAGTATGCTTTCCACGGAAAACATGATTTTATTCATTGCAAAAGCCAACAGCTTAGAGCTAATGCCTTCCCAGGCTGAAACGTCGGGCCTCGGACAGCACTTGTGCCTTGAAAGCTGAGCAAGAGCTGCAGGACCAACAGCTCACTGCGAGCAGCAACAGAAACAAACCTCTCTTGCTTCTCTTTTCTCCTCACCACCTGGGACTGGGAAGGGGATTGCCAGGCTCCACTCAACAAACTAAAAACCCAGCCGTGTCTCATGCTCAAGATGCAACTGCAGCTTGGTAAAGGGCTCTGGGACACACTCATCAATTTTTTTCCCCTCTTTGGGGTGTATTTGGTCTCTTAATTTCTGTGCACCTCTTCAAGAGGTCTCCTTCCTTGGACAATGCTACCATCCACATCCTCTCATGGACAGGAATTAATCGAAGACGAAAACATGGTCACCAATGCAAAGAAAATTCTGCATTGCCCAAATGAGCGCCCTTGAGTTTTCGCTGGTTTCCAAATTATTCTGTTATTAAAGGCACAAAGGGGCTGTCAAAGGTTGGGGAGTTTTGAACTGCCGAGGTTCACATTCACAAGCCCCCTGCTGACATCACAGCAACCAAAAGCTTTTTGTCTGTTCAAACCCAAAAATAAATATCTGTTTTTGTGTGGTTTTTTTGGGGGGGTTGTTTTTTTATTTTTTCTTTTCTTTTCTTTTCTTTTTATTATTTGTTTTGATTTTGAGCACCCAGTTGCTTGATTCCTGCTCGATTCCTGAAAGTCTAGAGAAGAGTGAGAACTGGGGAAACCAGCCGAGTTGTTTTATGAAACTCAAGAAGCAAGAGGTTCACCATCCACTCAGAAACAGCCCAAACTAGCCAAACTCTGCAATTTTCAAGCAGAACTTGAAATGCCACATTCGCCTATGCTGCCTGTTGTAGCAATAATGACACAGCAACCTCGAGGACTTGTTAAAAAAAATTAAAAATAAAAAATCGCTGCTTATGACTTAAGCTGCTGACACTAATCTGAAATCTGCCCTTTTTCCCCCAAAACAGTGTTCCCTCCTGGCCGAAGCAGCACGCCGGTGCCGGTGCCGCCCACACGCCCCGGCGGCCGCGCTATCACGCGCCTGTGGCTTTGCCGTCCTCCACCCGGTGCCACCCTCCGTCCCCTCTTAGCAACGCATCCGGCTCCCCCCGGTCCGGGTTGCAGAAAAACAACCTCGGGAGAAGCGTGGGGTGAAAGGGCTTCGGGAAATCACCTCACGCTTGCAAGCCTGAGTGCGTCTGGTGGGCGCTGTCGGGAGGCAGAACAAACGAAGCGATCTGTAGGCCCCAGTTTCCAGACGCTGGCAGGAAGCCGCCTTCTCCCTCACAAAGCGTTTTGCCCCCCAGGACCCAGCAGGTGATGCTAAACCTGCCCCCAGACCTCTCGCCCCGGTGCCAACCATCTCCTCCTGGCACGCTGGCTCTGTTTTTTGGGGAGTTTTCATGTTTTTGGGTGGGAGGCGCTTCTCAGCCAAGGCCTCGCCGTCCTACCTGCAGTTCGTCCAGAAAAGTCGCCTCGAGCCTGCCACACTCCTGTTCGGCCTCGTGTTGGTCACCGGCTTTCCACTGAGCCCTTGGGCCATGCATGGGGCCAGACTCACCCGGGACGTCCGAGCAGATCCCACACCTTCTCGCCAGGAGGGCCCCAGCGTCACCACCGTCACGAACACCAACGGTCTTTCCAGAACCAGAGCCCCCCGGGGCAGATCCCAGCCGTTATTTAAACCCGCACGCCCGGAGACTGGGAGATGCCAACAAAACTCCTGTTCCCACCGACACTCGCACCAGTACCACACCACCAGCACCTGGGGCTGCTGCGAAATTCAGCTCTCGCATCCTACATGGCTGGAGATATCTCAGCCAAGCGGCTGCCGAAATTCCCTTGGGGTGTAGGATTTGGCTGAGCCAAGGGCAGCCGTGCCCAAAGCGCTCCTGGTTGAAGCCCATCTGTTAATACGTCTGGAAAAAGGAGCAGCAAGTTTGCGGATATGCTGAAGGTCGGCGGAGAGCGTTTGCCCATTGTCAGCGCAGCCAAAGCTCACGCTGAAATCAAGGGACGGGACAAACCCAGCTCCTCTTCGAGCAAAAACTGTTCCTGATGGAGTAAACGGAGAAAATGCCGCATCCTGCTGGGGCAAGAGGCATGTAATGTGCTTGGGCATACGTAAAAGTATGAGCTGCTGAAATGCAAGTGAGGTACAAACTGTTGGGAAAATAAATGCTGTGGGACAGTACTGATTTTTGTCAGCGTTTCCTTCAAAAACCACAGCATTTCAAGAAGGTCTCGCTTTGGCGTGGCCTCCTTTCAGGCTTCTATTAGTTAAAAACCCTTATTAGTCAAACCAAGTCCCAGCATGGCACTGAAACACAGAGCTTCGAAATGGCTGTTGGAGTACATGAAGGAAAAAAAAAAAAACTTACAAATTTTAAAATAAAGAAGTCTATCTTCCAACAGTAGAATTTCCTCCCAAGCAAGGACACAGCAAAGCAAAGCCCCTTGCAAAGTGCACCCTTCCCTCCCCATGCTCCTGCTTGGTTTCTTCTCCCCAAAACTTGCTGCCCTGCCTTCCTGAGGGGTGAAATCATTTCCCTAGAAACCCTCACGAAGCGCGAGGCTGGGAGACACATCCAGATAAGCAACGTTTTTACTCTTCTCGCTTCCCCTGCTCACATTGGCCAGCTCTCTCCAGCCCCACTTTATTTTCCGATCAGAGCTAATCCATCATTTCTATGATGCAAATTCACTTGCTCCGATGAACTTCCTCCCCGGCGCCGCTCGGCACAAAGGTTAAGTGCCCGGCTTGCCCTGAAAGGTGACACGGGGTGTAAAATAACACGGCGAAGGAAGCTGACACCGAGGTCTAATCAGTTAAAATCCCATCATGACCCAAGCTCGAATCCCTGCTGCTTTTTTATTATTTAGCATTAATGCTTGAAGAGCAAATAAAAGAGCAAACTGGACAAGCGGGCACCTCCTTCTGCCAAAAAGCCCCAGGTTCTGATTCTGGGTCTGTGGCAGGATGCTCTGAGCGTTCCATCGCCCTTCCCTGCCCATTGCAGCATCCCCAAAATCACTGCAAGCCTCGCACAGAGATGCTACCAAAGCCAATGGCCCTGATCAAAACTTACTGGGTCCCAGTTAGGGCACCTGAATGGACCCCGAGGGGTTCTCTCACTGGGGACACCGGAGGATTTAATGGTTTAGGAGAGCCATGGCAGTGTGGAGCCAAGGGATGGGACCATGGGATGGGACGGGGCAGGAAGGAGAGGACCCAGGACGGGCACCAGCCCTTGCAGACGCTTCGCCCTCCCTCTCTGTCCTTCGCCACCACTGACAGGCGCCTGGAAAACATCAAATCGTCGAAAATGAGCCGGGAAAGGGGACGCTGAGCTTTGCAGGGCATGTTTGTGGGCTTCAGAGCAGCCAGAGTTGTTCCACTTTGCTATTTTCTAAGCAAAAAGCTCCGGCTGGCTGCTTCCTAGCTGGTTTTGTCGGGAAGCAATTATTGCTTGTAAAAATGAAATCAGAAATCACTGGAGCAAAGGAGGAAGGCTCGTTTTGACACAACTGCAGTGAACCCCTTAGTGCTGTGAGTTCAGCACATGCCTCTCCCCGCACCCTTCGCAAGAAAACTTCTTTAAATTATTATTTTGCAGTGATTTTTTTTGACCCAGCAGGAGAGAGAGGGATTTTTGAGTGCCCTGCCTCAGTTTACCTGCCCCAGTGCAATTCTTCTGGTTAAGAAAACTCTTTCCCCGGGGAAACTCTGGTGTAATTGAGGACTAGAAAAAGCTCAAAGCAGAGGGTCTGGTCTAGCTTTGAGCCCTCTTGGTGCTCGGGAGCACCAAAAGCACCGCGTGAGCAGGCAAAGCTCGCGTCCCGTCCCTCTCGTCCCACCACGTGCAAGCAAGACTGGCCATCAGCAATGGGAGGGATGGGGTCCCTGCAGCTCCATGAGCCATGCCAACTGAATGGACTTAATAACGCCCCAAATGTAATTAATGAGGCTGATCCCTGTGTTATTGTGGGATGAGGATACCTGCCTGCGTGGAGCCGAAACAGGGAGGGAGCTGGGGGATGCTCTGGTAGCGTTCTCTTTTCCACCTCCATCCCACTGTCCCCATCTCCCCGGGTGTGAGGGAAGGTGAATTAATTCCCCACCCCCACGTCTGCCACCGAGATCGGCTCCTCCAGCGGGGCCTGGCCCTGCGGGAGGACTCGGGGCCGCCACTCGTGGGGCACGGGGTCCCAGGGGTGCTCAGCAGCAAGGGGACGGGTGCTGCAGGGGGGCAGGAGGCGCTCCGTGGGGACATCCTGGCCAGGATGATGCTAAAAAGGGGGTGGGAGGGGTGGGGGCCACCTCCCTGCTGCTCCCTGCACCCCAACACCAGGCACATCTGTGCAAGCCCCCAGGGGGGGCAATAGCAGAGCCCCCCTTGGCTGCATGGCACAGGGACAGTGGCCTTTGTCCCCTTCTGACGGGCTGCGGCCTCAAATGGGGGTCACAGCCAGGTGTGGGGGGGGGACAAGGCGTGTGGGAGATGCTGCCGGCTGGGGCACCCCCTCACTAAACACCTTGTGCCCCCCCGGGTACCTCACACCCCCCTCGCACCCACCTTGAGCACCCCTTGCGGCCCCCCCACCCCCTTTCGGCCTTGCAGATGTTTCGCAGCCTCCCCTCGCACCCCTTCAGCGGCCTGCCCCCCCCCCCAGTGCCTCGAGCCCCATTTTCCAGATGCCGACCCCCCCCATTTGCAGACTCCTCCTTTGCAGCCGCCTCGCCCCCCCTCCTTGCAGCGGCCCTCCCTCCCCATGCCCCCCCCCCCCCCCCGTCGGCAATGCCGCAGTGAGCAGCCACGGAGCATCCTCCGGCCGCAGCGGGGGGGTGTGCCCCCCCCCGAGCCGCTGCCCCCCACCTGGTAGCTGAGGATCCCATCGGGCTCGTTGCTGCCGGCGGGCATGGCTGGGCCGGGGGCCGGGGGGGGGGGGGGTTGAAGGGCGGGGGGGGGTCCCGGGCTCCCCCCGCGGCTCGGGGCCAGGGGGGGCCGCAGCCGGCTGCAGCCCCGGTGCCGCTCACACCGGCTCCACCATCTCCCGGAGCCGGGGCCAAACCCCGCCCAGGGCCGGGAGGAGGAGGAGGAGGAGGAAGGAGGAGGCAGGGCCGGGGCTGGGGGGGTCCCGGGGGGTGGGGGGCAGCGCCCGGTGAGGGCCCCGCGGCCTCGCTCCGGCAACAGCCCCCCCGACCCCCCCAGCACGGCCCCGGCCCCAGCCCCGGGCGCCCCTTCGGGGTCTTCGCAGTCCCCCTCCAGCCCCCCCCCAGCCTCCCCTCCAGCATCACCCCCCCAGCACCACCCGCAAGCCCCCTCCAGCATCACGCCCCCCTCCGACGTTACCCCCAGTTCCCCTCCAGCACCACCCCGACCCCCCTCCAACATCACCTCCCCCTCATCGCCCCCAATCCCCCCCCCAGCGTCACCTCCCCCAGCATCACCCCTGTCCCCCCTCCAGCATCACCCCCGGGCCTCCTCCATCACCCCCCCAGCATCACCCCTGTCCCCCCTCCAGCATCACCCCCGGGCCTCCTCCATCACCCCCCCAGCATCACCCCTGTCCCCCCTCCAGCATCACCCCCCAGCCCCCCCCCCAGCCTCACCCCCCAAGCCCTCCAACAGGCATTTTACAAAGTGCCAGCAAACATTAAAACGCTGCTTTTCCCCCAGCGTTCTGGGGCTCTGGATGGGCTCAGCCGCTAGAACTTCATCTCCTCTATGACCCCAAAAGCATTTCATATTTTCAAGGGAAACCAAGCGCTAAAATACCCTTAAATCACGCTCACAAGGGACCTGCAGCGAGGCTCACCGCGGTGCAGGGATTGCCCCGCTCTCCCTTCCCGTTAGCCCCATGTTTTTCCCCAGGAAAGGCCTGTGGCAAATCTTACATTAAAGGCAAAAGCCCCTCCCAAATTCACCAGCCCAGGACATTGCTCTCAGTTCTCATAAGTAAAACGCTTCAAATGACCGTGTTTTAAAGTTCTTTAATTGATTGGAAATGTACGTCCTGTGCTCCATGTTCCAGTTTCAGACTCCCCGAGTCCACGGCCAAATGAGACGGGATAAGGAACCATTTCTCTTCCATTAACGGGAGACGAAAACAGAGGGTCGGTTATTAATTAACAGCCGGTAGCGATTTCCTATTCTTGCCGGTGGCACGGAGGGGTCCTGCTGCAGGTTGTGGGGCGATGATCCCCCCTCCTCTTACTGCTGATGGCAATTCTGGGAATGACGGAGAGACTGGGGACAACTGCAGTCATCACAGAGCTTCTTTCCTTTGAGCAATATTTGTTATCGCTATAGGAAATTTAAATATTTCATAACGTTCCCATGAGGGGTATTAAACCTCCCCCCCCTCCTGCCCTGTGGGGTCCTGGTTTCTTTTGGCTCCTCTAGAAACGTGGCTTCAGAAGTGTCTGATATCGGAGTTTGTGGGTGTTCGTACAGAGTTTCGGCTCCTCGATTAGAAAACTCAACGAGTGAACATTTTTCACCCAAATCTGGTGTTCAGCTGCTTTTTGGCTGGCTTGGTTCTCACTGGGAAGCACTGGGATCGCCTTCTTCAGCTTCTTCAAGCCTTGAAAACAAGAGCCGTGGGAGGATGCGCATATTCCTGTGCCTGCCCGACGCACACGCCCAGCAGCAAGAATTACAGCAGGTTTAATCCAGTGCATCGAGTCTTGATTTTCCAATTTCTCCTTACTGGAAGCTGCCATCATTCTGCTCCTGACTTTTCAGAAATGACACCCACTGGAGCCCTGGTGAGCCAAACCTGGGGAAAAACAATAACACGCCGCCCACTCTCTGCAGCTAAAACAAACACCCTATACTTAAGGTTATTTAGGAAGCAGAGGCATGCTCATGCCAATGGAAAGTGTCGGATTAAAAAAAGAAGCTCCTGTGTCACCGTGGACCATCTGGCTGGGAGGGGGGTGACTAATTGCACCGCACAACGCGACATCTAAAAATATAACGAAGCGCGTCGAAGAAGTCCACACGGTGAAGTTAGTTGGTCAAACTTGGACAGCTCAATCGGCCTGAGTCACCGGGGATGGAGCGCAGGCAGAGCATCACGCTGAAATTTGGGGATGGGTGACCCCAAATGCGCCCGGTGTGATTTTTCATGTTGTTTCGGGCAATGCCACGCACACACGCATGCGTGGCTCATTTCAAAGCACAACTCACGGAAGCCAGTGCTGTGCCATGACTGCTTTTACTCTTGAGAAAAGCCATCTGTGCCTGCGATTTTTAAATTAAATTTACTGGACTTGCTCTCGGAGCAGGAGGAACTGGGATGGTTTTCTTCCTTCCGGCAAGTTTTGGATGGCTGTTACAATTTTATACCAAATAAATTTATGGCCCTTCTTGCTCTGGCTCTCTCTTTGAGCTGGTGCTTCCAGTAATTCAGCATGTTGGAAACTGGTATTTTCTTCGAGGTCCTAAACAAGAGCACAAAACACTATAAAATCATGCCACAATCTAATTAAATTGAGGAGCCATGGGATAAAACTTGGAGCTGGAGATGCAAATGGGGAGGTTGCACCGTGATGGGAGAAAACCCACTTTGACCTCCAGCCAAACAAGGGCCCTGATCCTGCTCATGGAGCCGCTCCGGCATCTGCGTGAAGAGAGGAACTGAGCTCCGAGCTGAGGCTCTAAGCAAACGAGCTGCAGGCTTCATCCTGGAGCGTGGTCCTTGGAGAAACAGCCGGGAAGCCCGGGTTTGCCAGGGATCACAGTGCTGCCAGCTCAGCACCCAGCCCCGTGCACGTCAGTCCCTGCCTGTCTGACAGGATGAGGTCCTCGGGACACACAGATGTTTGTCATCAGCTCCGCTGTGGTCACAGCAACTTCACAAACGCGGCCATGCTTCTGGGAAGAGACTTGAGCCATTATCTGCGGTGCTAAAGATGAGATTTTGGAGCTGGGGACTGGAATTAATCCTGATCCGTGGCAGCAGAGGAGAACCTGGATATCGATTTCAGTGCAAGTTGCCTCAAAGATGTGATGCCAAATCTGTTTCAGAAACTACTTGCTAAACATAAAGACCTGAGATGAACTTTTTTCAAACAAACAAACAAAAAAAAAGAGGCCTCTGGTGATTTGGAGCTAATCAGCATTTGGTGTCTCAGTTTCCCTGCCTTTGCAGGTAAATTCCTTTGCAAAACACATGGATAAACCTTGATGGAGAATGCTATACAACAGCAAAGTCACAGGCGCTGTTAATGAACAAGTATAATCTTAATTATGGTCCCAGGGATGGCACCCTTGCATTCAATGTGTTGCTCTTGTTATTCAGGGCGAGATGGAAACCTTGCTTGAGGACAAACCATAACCCAGCAAAGTTCACCCAGGCTCAGGCAAAGCACCAGCCGCAGAAGCTGTCTCCTCCACATGCCACAGTCACAACGAGCCGCCATCTCCCAGAGCCTTTCATTCAGAGGTCATTTTCCCTGAGAGACCGGACAGAAAGACAGGACAATGCCGCACGCGCCCATCTCATCGCAGCTGCTCCCTAAGCACAGCAGGAGCCGAGCCAGGAGAGCTGACCCCATGCCGAGGGGTGCTGAGAAGCCTCTTCCCACCTGGAGAGGGATCAATTAAACTCTTGTAAGCAACTGAGCTGGAGCTGATGAGGTTTTAATGAGGAGTGAGGGCAGTTCCCGGTTATACGCTTCCTGGTAACGGACTTGGAAGTTTTGCACCATCGCCCCTCGCCACGGAGCAGACCACATCGCGCACACAGCCCCAGCACCAGGGCTCTCTCTTCAAAGGCAAATTCAGATTTAGTGACGTGAAAACCTTGTGAGTCTCTCACCCAGCCTTCCATGTTCTTGTAAAAAGCCAATGCTTTTCAAATGTCCCTATTTACAGAAAAAGTATTTCAACCTTTCTGGTTATGGAGAATTTTGAAAACTGTTCATTTCCCACTGAGTTACAGCTCCCCACATCCCCTACACACCTCCAGACCCTGGCACAGAAGCTGCTTTGATATCCCCAAAGCTCAAAAAGCCAAAGCACACCCAGAGCCCCCAGCTGGCCCATCAAGCAGGGCACAAGGGATGGAAGCACAAGTTTGGGAGCATGCCGGATTACTCAGAACAAGATTGCTGCCTGAGCTGATCCAGCAGCAGGATCTCATGAAAGTCCAGAGCCCATCGTGGTCGCGGTGCAAATATGCAGGTTTACGAGTGGAAAGTCCTACTTCATATGGGTTAAGACGTGCTTTAAATAGTCTGCTTGGGCTGCCGCATCCGAGGGGAAAATCGCCTGGCAAATGTCATAAGTCTGAGCAGCCTCGGAGGCGAGGACGTCACCTTGCCCGAGCGGAGCATCCTCCAGCATCCAGCCTGGTGTCCAGGACGTCTGCAGGGATGGGAAGGGAGAAGTGGTCAGTGGGAAGGGCAGAAGCAGCCTCTCTCAAGCCCCTGGTTGTGTCTAAGCCTCCACATCCCAGGGTTGACCATGCCAAAGCACAGCCTCCAAAACCAACAGCAGGTTCTGTGCCCACAGGAGGGCTGGGCAAAGAGCTGCTGCCCTGGGGTGGATTCTGGGGGAGCTCAAGTCTCACCTTGCTCCATCCTCGCCCAAATCTGCCAGAGGATGCTGTCTCCTGAGCCTCCCCCATCACCCAACGCTTTCCCCTGAGCGCTATAATCACTACCCAAGCAAGAACATGAGAAAAGTGCTTTTGTAAGAAGCAAACTGGAGAGCATTTGTAATTTCCTTTTGTGCCATTATCATTTAAGTGCTGATAAGGCACATTAGGACTTTACCAGACAGACACTGCTTCCTCCTCTTTCTTTCTTCTCCTCCTTCTTCTTAAAAAGAAACTAGCTTCTAAATAAAGCCCAGGCTGAAAATCGATAGCTTTCCCCATGAATGTATAGCCAAAGCAGCCATGAAATAATTTTTAAGGGCCTTATTTGGGAAAACGAATTAAAGGAAATGGGCTTGGCATTATGAGGACACTCACTGGCCATTCCAGCATTGGTGTCCCACCTATAGCACACTGTGAAGCCTTACCAGAACCTGACAAACCGGAGAATAAAGGAAATATTTAAGAACTCATTTAATTTTCAGATCCAAAGGAGGTCAATACAGGCTTTCCCAGACTGAATCAATCACCTCAAGGTTTCCTCAATACCTCAGACAGGAGCAGGAAGGATCACAGGAGAGATTTCTCCCAAAGAGCATCAGGTGCTTGGCAGCCAGATCCCAGGGACTTTCATGGACCTAATTCCCCTCAGAACTGGGTAACAGGGTGCCTAGAGGCCTTTCCAGGACATAACCATAAACCTCTACTCTGCCATAGCTCCCCACGTTACACCAGGGCTGATGGAGAGGATGATGAAGATTGGCAGATGCCGTTACACTGGGAAGAGCATGCAAAACTCACAGACAAAAATCCCTGCCAGCCTCACAATTTACCTTCATGGGTCCTCGGATTTCTACCGGCGCCTTTTCTTCAGCAGGCTGAGGGCTTTCACTGGGAGCATCTTCCTTCTGAAGGGCTTCTGGGCCTTTATAAAGGTCCAAGAGAGTCAGGAAGGAGTCCACAGCCTCGGCATTTGGTGCCACAAACTCCTGCGGGCTGCAGCAAGCTCTCACTTCTTCCTCGGGGCTATTCATGACAGGAAGCATCCTACAGTTTTTCAGCCACGTGTCTATATCCATCTTCTCACTTCTCTCTGCCTTGTTGCTGCCAAAAGCCACAGCAAGAGCTGCTCTTCCAGCCCCGCCGTCGAAGACACTGCCGTTTGGGGCACTCGGTGGGTACCTGCTGTCAAAGCCGGGCGCGTTGGCAGCGTGCGGCTGCACCAGGGGGTGGGCAGAGCCCTCCGGGGCCTCGGGGCACTTCTGTTGGCTGCCCGGTGGCCTTTCCCCTTCCTCCGTGACCGTGTCCTCCGTGCACTGGATCGGCAGCGACATGGGGATATCTTTGAAAGAAAACAGGTCATTCCTGGGGTTTTGTGGCATTTGTGTTTTCCCTTCCCCACGCTTTATTCTCCTTTTGTGCTACAGTGAAACAACCGGGCATTATCTCCACGGGGGGGAGTAGGCAAGCAAAGCTCGCTGCCCCCACGGCTAGGGGGTGGCAGCAAATACAAGGCTGGAGCAGCAAAGAAACGGCATCTGAGGAGAGCCAGAAAGGGATGCGAGTTGGAGGAAGAGCATTAACTGTCCTAGGAGGGGAGATGCGGAGATATCGCTGCGTCCCTGCATAATGGCGCTGGTTTGGGTACGGTTTGGAGCTGTTTATCTGCGTGCGAGCCCCGAGGGAAGGACGCGCAGATGGTGATGCTGCAGGCTCGCCCCCTTCCTCACGGGGGAAACGAGGCTACCGCAGGGCTGGGGAGCGCGCGGGGCTGCCCAGCTGCAAAATCAGCACATGGCAGCCCTTCGTCTGGGCAAATCCCTCCTGACCACAGAAAACACCCTGTAAGGTCAGGAAAAACTTGCAAAACCCTGCAAGATTAATGTGACTGCTGGGGGGGGGGGGGGGGGCAGATGAGCACATGGGCCATGGTGGGGGACCAGGAGATTTCTTGGAAAACCAGGCAGGCTGCTGGGCGAGAACATTCACCCAGGCAATCTGCAGTCCAAGGAGGCTCCACCACCACCGCTGCCTTCCAAAAATGCTCTAGGCAATGAGTACCATCTGCCCCAGCTCCTTCCCACTCTCCCCAGGGGAGACACATGTAAATAGCAGCCTGTGGTGGTTTTAACATGACTCGAAGCAGACACACACATTACTCCTGGTTTGATGGTGAAGGCGAAGCCAAAAAGCTATGACAGCCAGCACAGGGAGTGGAGCATGCGTGCCTTAAGCCTGCTTTAATGTCACCCCCACTTCTGGCAGCAAACCTCTTGCCAGCATGAGGACAAAGGTTCAAATCACTCCCATCAGTGTGGATCTGCTCTTTTTAGTGAAAGAGCAATTTCAGCACGCCCTCCCCAGCCCTGCTGCTTACCGAGGACAGGGCCCTTCCTGGCAGTCAGCTTCTGGAGGAGCTTGCCCTGCTTCGCACACAGATCCTGCAGCCTGGTAACCTCCTCACACAGCTGGAGGAATATTTTGTCCATCTCCATTGTGCCTAATCAGGAAAAAAAAAAAAAAAAAACAAGAGGAAATGACCGGCTGCGTGTTTTTCAAAGGCGGCAAGGAGCCACCAAGGTTACCCAGAGCTGGGGAGGACCATGCTCAGTCGTGGTGCGAGACCTCCAGAGATCGCAGCTTGTGCATATGAGGCTGTGCAGAAAGAAGCACTGCCAGTTCCAGTTCTCTTGCTATTTACATAGAAAAGAGAAAAACTGAAAAGGGAAGTGATTCTGTCTAAATCAGGGGATAACTCAACAGCCAAGTTGGGCTCTTCCACCTCTCAGCCTGCAGCTGCCATGAGATCAGCTCCAAAGCACCAAAAAGTCCCATTTATGCAAGAGTCTACCTGGAAACTTGCATTTAGCATTCATTTAGTACCAAGGGCTGTGCATTCGGGGGATTTATTTTTTTTGTGCAGTGGTGTGAGAGCAAACAAACTCCTGGCAACGAACACCAGCAGGGAAAGAGGTCCAAGTATGGGGGCTCAATTCCCTTTTCTTGAGATGCTCAGCCCTGAGCTGCCCATTCTGCTCCTGAAAATGCTCTGCAAATGAAAATCTAGCTCATGCCCACATGGTATGCTTTAACCAAATATTGTTACTACAAAGAAAAATCTCTCTGCGTTGTGTTCAGTACATTTCTCACTGCTTTAACAGCTGTATTGTGGATTAGGCTTTCCAGTTTTACCATATTGCACCAATTATTACCAGTCTGAAAGATAATAAATAAAACCAAAGCTTGGTATAAATCTGCAAGCCATCTGCAAAGTACATTTTGATTTGAAAGATTCGTGCAATCTCGATTAGCATAAACATGCAAATCAGCTTTGCTTCCTGTCATATTTTCCAGGTTCGCTGCTGCTCAGCACTGTGAATTTAAGCTCCGGCTCTGTAATTAGAGGCTCAGCTGATGGGTTTGATGAAACCTCCTCTGGCACCCAGGGTGTTGTGGATTCCCCGGTAGGGGCGAAGGGCAGAAATCCCAGCCGACGTGAAGGAAACGCACCGAGCGCAAAGAAAACTTCAGACAAAATGGTAAGGTTCGCTTCCAGAGCAGGGTATTTCTGCGCTTCTTAGCCCACAAACAAGCCGTGATGATAGCTGGATTGTATTTTCAGCTGTTTGGGTCCCACTGATTCCTAAAAGCCAAGGATATAAACTTTGCAACCTCCAAAGCAGCTAACTCCATTGGTAACATATCAAATTAAAGATTAAGAGGGTATATTTTGCCTAGGAGTTATATATAACTATGCCAATTAATTATTAAGAAGTGTGTGATTTGGAGCTGTCATTCCCAAGTAAGCCTGTATTGATTTTTTAAGATTCCTGCTGTTTTTTCAGTCGTTCAGCGCTTCTTAATTTCCCCCAAATTACTACTGTGACATTAGGAGGGCAGGAGATTTTAATCTCCTGTGTAATCTTGAAAAGCGTTTTTCAAATCGCAATTAAAGAAGCAAGCAGTCCAAGAACAAAAACAAAAACTCGGGGACTCGGTCGCTCACCGAGTGACTCGGAGGGGAAGGACGTGCCATCGGCTGCGTTCTCCCATGGCGCTGGGGACTGGGGCTGGTTTAATGAGGAGAAAAGCCCATTCCCACCCTGTTCCCCGCGACGCAGCCCTGCGTGGACCCCATGAAGCCCCAAAGCTCCCTTCTCCGCAGGACCACACTTACTCTTGGGGGGGGCCCTCCTTCCCCCGGCTGGGTAGCCGCGGCGTGACATCGGGCTCGGCGCGTCACAACTGAAAAAGATCAGTAACAGAAAAATTTGGGGCAGGGAATTTCCCTTCAGTTTTTTGTGTTAAGAGCGAAACCTCTGCACAGCAGCGAGACAGGAAATAAAGCAGCAGTGAATTACAGGCAACTGCTGTGCAAACCCAGGGTTTAAAATTAGCTCTGAAAAGCACAGGAGACTATTATGAAGGCCATGGGTGGCCTTGTGGCAGGCGAGTTTTGGCTCTTCTCTGCACCATGCCAGGTAAGACACTTGCCTTTTCTGTTACTTAGTTTTCCCCTGCCCTTCTCAAGCAATTTGTTGCTGCTTTAATGTGGAGGCTGCTTGGGCAGTTGTGCATCTGCGACACTGACCGCCACAAAGCTTATCCTCTGTAAGGCAGCTAATATTCAAGCTAATATCCCAATAATCCAAATTAGTACTCACCCCACCCCAGCTCAAATCCCCAAATCCTCTGTAGAGCACAGGAGCCAACAAAAATTCTCTGACGGGTGATTAAAATCCTCCCAGCACTCGTCCCTTCTGCCTTTGGGAGCCCAGAGAAAGCTGCTGGGCTTTCCCTGGTGCCTCCAGCATCTCCCTCATGCTCCTCTGCCCTTCTGTATGTCGTGACAGAGATGGGCGGGGAGGTTGGGGGCTGCTTGTGCCCTTCCTTCCATGTGCAGAAACCCCCTGCAGAAAGGACTGCCCATGCATGTACCTGCCACATTGTCCCCAACCACGTCCTTCCTCCACCGATGCTCTCCGGAGGGTCTCTCTCCCACCACCGCTATCTCACCTGGCTTTTCCAGGGAGTTTTCCTGCCATCAGCAGTATCGAGCAGCCGGCAGTCCTCAGGTCGAAGCTTCATGAAGATACCACCATCTAGCGTTAAACACGGGGCTTGAGGACAAGGGAAATGGGGCGCGTGGAGCAGGGGCTCACGGCCTGGGGCTGCTGCTCCATCACACGCCGCAGGGATGCGCGTCCCCGTCCCGATCTGTGGCGCTGCTGGAAAGCAGCAAACTGGTGCCATCAGCAGGTCAGTGAGAAGATAAAGGCTAAATAGGGACAACAGAGAGATGGGAATAATTAGCAAGTTTCAGTGTCGATAGTCTGTTTACCCACTTGCACACGAAAACATTACCAGCAATTATTGCAGCCTGATAAAAAGGACTGTAAATAAAGCCCAAGCTCAGCGAAACACCGCCACCGAGCTGGGAGCTGCGGAGGCTTGGTAGTGGCTCTGCCACCACGGAATAATTAACAAACGAGAATAACAAACGCAACACAAAGCAAGGACTGAGCACCAGCAGGGAGGGCACCCGCGCCGAGCCGGTGCCGCTCTCCCAAGGCCCTGCCCCTGCAGCTCCTGGCAGCCGGATGCTACAGGACCTACAGCACCCGGGCTCTCAGGCCTTTACTGGCGCCCAGAACCCCAGGATCAGGCTCCTATAGGCCCCTATGGCCTCTATAGGCCCCTGTGACTCCCAGCACCGTGGTGCCAGGCAGCTATAGGCCCTGCTGCTCCCCAGCCCCCCAGGTGTCAGGCCCCTACGGCCTCTATAGGCCGGCCACTGCCCAGACCCCCGCTGCCCAGCCCTCGCGGCCCCCCTAGCTCCCAGCACCCTGCAGACCCTGCCCCCCCTCAGACCCACGGCTCAGGCCCCTCTGGGTCCCCATCGCTCCCAAGACCCCCGGTTCCAGGCCCCTGCAGCCCCTAGAGGTCCCCGTGGCTCTCAGGACCCCCAGCGCCATGCCCCGGTGCCCCCGACGAGCCCCGCCGGGGCCGGTACCGGGGTGTCGGACCCCTACGGCCCCCCCGCCCCGCCTCGCCCCGTCCCCCTGGCCGGGCAGCCGTCGGGCGGGCGGCGCTAGGACCGCGGCGCGGGCGCCGTGCACCTGTGCCCCGGGGCGGTGGCAGGTGGCGGCAGTGGCCACGCCCCGGCCACGCCCCCCCCCCCCGCCACGCCCCCGGCCACGCCCCGGCCCCGGCCCGGCACCTGCGGCCCCGCGCCCGCCGCCGCTACGGAGCCAGGTGAGGGGGGGGTAGGGGCTGGGGGGGGATGTCCCGGTCCCGGTGCGAAGTCCGTGCCCCGAGGGTGCCCGGGGGAAGGTGCTGGGACCGGGACGGAGCCGGTTCGGTGCTCAGCCCGTGCCCTGGGGGTGCCGGTGCAGCGGGCTCGGGGCCGGCACGGAGCCCCCCGGTGTAACCCAGCGGGTCCCGGTGCTGCGGGGCTCGGGGCGCTGTGGCGGGCAGGATCCGGCCCGAAGTCGGCCAGGGGTCCCGGTTCCCGTTTCACCCCCGGTAGGCAGAGCCCACACCACGCTCCTGGCCCCGGTGTCCCGGCTCCGGAGGGACTGGAGCCCTTCCCGGAGCCCTTCCCGGAGCCCTTCCCGGGGCCCTCATCCCGGCCAGGGTGAGGGAAGTGGCTCGGGGCCAGCCGGTGATGGCGGGAGCCCTCCTACCCCCCAGGGCCACCCCCGGGCACCAAGCTGCGCACACGTTCCCTTTTCCCACCCCGTTTCACTGTTTTTTACCAATCTGCTTAAAATTAAAGCGTGCTGTAATGCTCTGGGGAGAACCGGTGACTCCAATCCAATAACCGTTCCTTGGAGCCACGGGGAACGGGACCGGATTTCCCCCGGCCCTCAGCTGGGTGTGCACAGAGCGGGGTCGCACCGTGGGGCTGCGCCCCCCTGGTGTGGTCCCAGGGGGCCGTCGGCACCCGGAGCCCAACGCGGCCGTCAGCCCGCTGCCACGTGGAGCCGAGGCCGTGTGCTCGGGGCGCGGCGTCGAGGTCTCTCTGTTTTTCCTTTATTTGTCCCCCCCGCGGTGCTTCCTTCCCCGGAGGAAGGTCCCGATTTCAGCTACGAGAGCTTCCCCACCAATTCCTCCCTTGGGCGTCAAAGAGGAAGCGCTGGGTGTCGCAGCTGCGTGGGAACCCCCGCCACACGGGCTCCATCCTGCTGCCACCCTCGGTTTGACCATGCTGGTGGTTATTTCAACCAACCCTCCTTTTTTTTCCTTTTTTTTTTAACCTCTTCTGAATGCAACAGGCTCCGCTGGGGACCAACACTGCGCAGCCGCCATGCGCTCACCCCGCCGTTGGTTTTGCTGGGTGCCTGGCGAGCCCCGTCCCAGGGGGATTTTTGGGGTGCTGTGGCCAGGAGGGAGCTCGGGGGGTGATGCCCAGCGGGGCCGCCGGCGGCTTCGACCTGTGGGAAGCAGGTTTGTGGCGGAGGGCTGGGAGCAGAAAGCAGCGTGCGGGAGCTCCCGCCGCAGCTCGTTGCAAAAGGCACCCTGGGGACCCACCCTGCGCCCTGACTCAGCGCCCGCACCGCTGCGGAGGTGTCACTCGGTGGCTGCTGGCTTTCGGGAGGAAACGTCCCGTGGCTCGTGTTTGTCCTTTCGATGCCGTCTCTACAAACCCCGCAAGCTCCACTCTTCGTGGTTCGCTTGCAACACCCGCCGGAGGTTAAAGCGGGGAGAGAGCCCTCGGGGAAGGGCTGGTCTGAGATTTCAGCCTCAAGGGGTTGTTTTGCTGCTTGTCAGGGGTTTTTTGTTGCTTTTCGGGCAGGGCATGGGACTGCGGTTTGAGGTAGGAGCCCCCCTGGGATGGACCCTTGGGGGCTGCAGCCGCTGTTGTGTGCTAAGTGGTGCCCTCACCCTGGATGCCGTGCTGGGGCTTATTAGCGGGTAACGAGCACTTCATTAGTGTGGTCACAGCAACGTGGCAGGCAGGGGATTATTGGAGAGATGTGGGGAGAGTGGAAATAGGTTTTTCTCCCCAAAATAAGTCACTTCTCACTGCCTGATGCTGCCTCGCCTTGCCACACAAGGCTTTGAGAACCTCAGGACCCAGGGGTTCAAGTGAGGCGGGAGCTCAGCTCTGAAACAAGTGGAACGGGGAGAATTAGTTTTTTTTTCCTTACTTCTGCTTTTTTTTTTTTTCCCACCCTGCATTGAGTGGTTCTCAGCATCCTCCTCGGGAGCCAGTACTCCTCGCTGCAGGCGCACTTGGCAGTGAAGCATGCTCCGGCTGCCGGCTTTGATCCCGCAGCCCTTCCTAAAAGCGGTGACCTCGGGTGCAGGGACCGGGCTGTCCCTCCTCCTCCTCCTCCTCCTCCTCCTCCTTTACAAGCCCGCCGCTTTATTCCCCCGGCCCATAAAGCCTCGCACAGCCGCGGAAGAATAAGGAGCCCCAAGCTGAGCTTCCTCGCCCTTGAAGTTGATGGCAGGTGCCCTTTTCCACTCCAGGGCGCTGTGGGGGGGCTTCACAATTTCCAAAGCATCAGGAAAAAAAAAAAAAGGAGGGGGAGATTCTGAAGAGGAGGAGGGGAGATGCCGGTGAATGGCTCCCACGGAGCTTGTCCATGCTCCGGTGGCAGCAGCTCACAAAGAGCGGCGGCGGGAGGCTCGCTGCCGGGGGCAGAGCTCGGCGGTCCCGGCAGCATCGCAGAGCTCTTGGCCGGGGCAGAGCCAGGCGCTGGACCTGCTGCTCCCCTTCAGCAAAAAGCGAAGCTCCGAGGGGACTTGCACGTGTTCTCCTTCCCAGCGATGCTGCAGGCAGGAAAAGTATCTGGGAAAGGCTTTTTCTGCGTATCTGGGGATGTTAGAGTGAAGTTAGCGGCTCTTTTAGCTCTGTTGCGTGGCTCCTTCCCCGTGCGCAGGGTTGCGGGGTGATGCTGCAGCAGCCGGCACAGCTCGCAGCCTCCTTCAAGCCCCGCTTTTTGTGTGTCGTTTTATTTTCAGCGTGGGTTTGTGGGCTGGAGGGACTGGGAGGTGCCACGTGGGAGAGGCTCTGCTTGCTGGCAGCGATGCCAAGAGCCAGACTCATTCGCTGCCCCGCGGAGAGTGAACTTTATATATCGCAGCCAAAGTGCATCCTGTTGACTGCGGTCTGGGAATTAACCTGCGGGTGTTTTTCCTCCTCCCCAGGCTAGTAGAGCGCAGCACGTCACCATGAAGCGTCTGGAGACCCCGTGTCCCTAAACACGCGTCGCTGACACGTGGGGAGGACGGCGCGGCCGCCACGTGGAGAATGAGGCTCCTCCGGCGACGCTACAGCCCGCTGAAGGTGGCTTTGGTGGGCGCCATCTTCGTCCTCTTCCTCTTCATCCTGCAGAAGGACGTCGGGGACAGAGACCCGAGCGAGGAGCCCTGGCTGAAAAACATCGTCCACGGGAAGGACCAGGTCATCGACCTGATGCTGGGGGCCGTCAACAACATTCGGGACTCGATGCCCAAGCTGCAGATCGGGGCTCCGGTGCAGCCGGAGGAGCTGCCCCGCAGCGCCCGCTCCTGCCTGCCCGGCTTCTACACGGCGGCGGAGCTGCGCCCGCTGATGGAGCGGCCCCCCCAGGACCCCAACAGCCCGGGAGCTGACGGCAAAGCCTTCAAGAAGGACCAGTGGACGCCGGAGGAGACCAAGGAGAAGGAGCGGGGCTACGAGAAGCATTGCTTCAACGCCTTCGCCAGCGACCGCATCTCCCTCCAGCGAGCGCTGGGACCCGACAGCCGCCCACCCGAGTAAGAGCCCTCTGCACCACCGCGTAGCCCTGGGCTCGTTTGCCATCCTCATTTGCTCCTTCCAGGGCAGGTTTAAGGGGAAATAAAAGCGAGGCTCGCTGCCTCTGCTATCAGTGGAGTAGCAGCCTGGCACAGGAGGCAGAAATTCACTGTTTTGGGGCCAGGGGGTTGGGGAGCCAGAATTTCCCCTCATTTCTGTCTGCCTCATGCTTGGTTTTTAATTGCAACGGGTGAAAGCGTGCGGCGGCTCTTTGTGTCCCCAAGTACCTGCTCCTGGCCCCACGGCTGGCTGGCTCCAGCATCTCCCCCAGCTCCTCCCTTCCCTCTTTTATTTCGGCCAGCTCCGCCATAATCTGACTTTTTCTTTTCTTAGCCGAGTGGAACAGCCTCAGAGCCGGCCAGGCAGGGGGGCGAAGGAAGCAGCCTCAGCTCCAGAGACTGCACCGCCTGCCCTCCGGCGCTGGGCCGCCGGATTAGAGCGTGCCCCCAGCCCCTGCCTGGTCGGGGGTGGGTCTGGGGGGGGCTCCTGGAGAAAAAGGGCTTGAATAGGAGGTAGAAACCCAGCCCTGGTGCGCAGACTGGCCCCCCCAGCCCCAAGCCAGCAGGCAATTATCCGTGCCTAGCAGGTGTAGCAGTGACAATGGGGGGACACCGGGTCTGGGGTGGGACGGGAATGTTATTCACTCAACCGGAGGTGGCAGCGGCAGGGCTGGGGGGGGAAGAGGTAGAAACCAATTGAAATCAAAGTGGTGGCGAGCCGAGAGCCGCGGGGGCTGCCGGTGCTGCTGCCTCACCATGCAGAACGCCCCAGCGGGGGGACAAGGGGTATTTTGTTTTTGGCATCCCTGCCCCGCTGGTTCTTCACGTCCCATCCGTGTCGTGCTTAAATTCTGCTTTTTCTTTTTTTTTTTTTTTTTTTTCCAACCCCCACCCGCCCCCCTTAGGTGCATCGACCAGAAATTCAAGCGCTGCCCACCCCTGCCCACCACCAGCGTCGTCATCGTCTTCCATAACGAAGCCTGGTCGACGCTGCTGCGCACGGTGTACAGCGTCCTGCACGCCTCCCCGGCCGTGCTGCTGAAGGAGATCATCCTGGTGGACGACGCCAGCACGGACGGTGGTTTGGGGCTGGTAGCGGGGGGATGCGGGAGGTTGCAGGACGGGGGGACGAGGAGCATCGCTGCCTCCCCGTGAGCAGCTGGAAGCGGCGCTGAGCTGCTGCAAGGAAGAGCAGAAAGCTCTGATGAGTGGCTCAGGGCATGGACGGGCATTTTCCCATGTTGTTTCGTACCTGCTGTGAGCACCGTTGGGTTTTTTCCTTCCACGCTGCTAATTCCTTTTAACAAAGCCCCCGGATAAAACCCAGGCGCTCCTCCCACCTCCTGCAAACACCTTGCCACCTCGGCAAACAGCTTGTTCACCCGCTACACCGCAATTTGGCAATCTTAATTAGTTACACCCAAAGCAAACTAATGACATGTTTCAATGTCAGGAGAGGAGCAGACTTTACCCTTGCCCTGTCCTGGAGATAAACGCTCTGTTTCCGCCCATGGTAGCTGCGTGAGCTTCCAGGGTGCAGAAACCTGCGTGTGCCACGACAGCACCTTGGAATAAAAGGGTGTACGTGCCTGAAACATCCCCTGGGGCGTGCGGACATCCTATGGGGCAAGAGCGATGTCTCACTCAGCAGACAGCATCCCCGGGAAAAGCACTCTGGGGCTTTCTCACGCGGCAGCTATTCTTTTCTGGGTTTTCTTGCCCCAAGCACAGGTCGTCCTCTCCGTGCTCTCTGCGCGGGGTGACACCGGGTGCAACTGGGTGCAACTGTCTTTCCGCCCCAGCGAGCTTTTGGCCGGTCCTTGGCCAAGAGGTTGTGGCCTGGCTGCATGAAAACGGGCAGCAGGTGTAACCTGAGGGCAGGGCTGGAGCAGCCTCTCCCCAGGCTGCTGGAAAAAGACCTTGGAAAAGCCAAGGCGTGGATCTGGGAGTTCATTTCCTCGGGTCAGGGCAGCACGGGGATTTATCACCAGCCTAGTTTTTAGCAACTGAAACCTCTTGGGCTGGGGGAACGGGGAGGATTTGTGTCTCCCCAAGCTTGCAGTTGGACCCCAACGCTAGCACAGGGTCCAAGCAGGACTGGGGAAGCCCCTACCCCAATTCCAAGGGGCAGGGACCCCGTGGGCTGGGCCCGAGGAGCTGGGGCTGAGCACCCCCCACTCACCTGGAGCTGGTGGCTCTCCTCCCTCCCTGGCCCCCCCAGACTACCTGAAGGACGAGCTGGAGCGCTACGTGAAGCAGCTGCAGATCGTGCGGGTGGTGCGGCAGGAGGAGAGGAAAGGGCTGATAACGGCCCGGCTGCTGGGGGCCAGTGTGGCGAGCGGGGAGGTGCTGACCTTCCTGGATGCTCACTGTGAGTACCCCCCGCCCCGTCCCACAAGCGGGTGCCCCCCGGTCCCCGAGGAGAGGGGAAGGCGACGGTGGTGCCCGCGAGGTCGGTTCACCCTTCCCCATGCCCCTAGGTGAGTGCTTCCACGGCTGGCTGGAGCCCCTCCTGTCCCGCATCGCCGAAGAGCCCACGGCCGTCGTCAGCCCCGACATCACCACCATCGACCTCAACACCTTCGAGTTCTCCAAGCCGGTCCAGTACGGCAAGCAGCACAGCCGGGGCAACTTCGACTGGAGCCTGACCTTCGGCTGGGAGGTCGTCCCGCCCCGGGAGAGGCAGCGGAGGAAGGACGAGACCTACCCCATCAAGTAAGCCTTGGCAGGGGGTGTTGGCATCCTCTCCAGACCCAAAAGCTGTGCAGTGAGCCGGCCGAGCAGGTGATGCTCAGGCGAAGTGGCGGAGCTGGGTGCAAGCCCCAGCTGTCCCGTGCCAGGAAGCTGCCGGTTCCTCAGGTCGATCTTCCTCCTTTCCCAGCAAGATGGGGTTTTCCCAGGTGTTTTTCTCTCTGCCAGCCACAGCTTTGAGGCCAGGCGGGTGAAGCTGTGTATTCCCAGGGGATCCACCCCTGGGATGCTCGGGTCAGGGCATCTCGGGCAGCTTTCTCCCAGGAGGGGATGCTCAGGCAAGGTCAGGGCCATGCAGGTAGTGGAGGGGAAACTTCAGGGTGGCTTTGGTGAGCACAGGGTCATAAATGTGACTTCTATGAGAAGAGCTTTTAAATCGCCTCCAGCTGTATCTCAGTTCTTGCACAGTTTCTCGTTAAGCGCTTAATTGCTGCCTTTTATTTTGCACTTGGAAAGCCTGGGCACCGGGTGGCTGCCTGCGCTGGCACAGCAGCCAGGGGATGTTACCTGCGGGTCGGGCCGCACAGAGACACCTCGCGTTTTCTTTCTTCCCACCCCGTTATGCATGCAGAGAAACCCCCCAACACCCAAGCACGCTGCTTTGCTCGCAGGCTGCAGCCTGCTCACCACGTCCGTGGGGTTTCCTTCTCCCCGTGGGGTTAAACAGCGGGAGAAAATCTTCCCCCAGGGGAGCTGGGGCTGTCTGCAGGCAGATGTGCAGGGGTTGGGTGTGTGGAGTGCAGCCTGCGAGCAGGCAGGGACCCCGCGCGGGTTGGAAGTAATGCAGGAAGAATGCCCGATGGGTCAGTGTAACCCCTTCAAAACCAGCCCCTTGTTCATCCCGGCCCCTCAAAGCAGCCAGGGGGTGATTTTGGCATAGCTGCAAGACCACGGGGGTGCTGCGGAGCTGTGTCCCCACAAAGGCTTGGTGAAGGGGGGGGTTCCCCTCTGCACCTCCGGCTGGTGCCCCTCGCTGAGCCCAGCAGCCCCACCGGGAGATACCCGACACTGTGCTTGGCCGTGGCCGCATCCTGCCCGCAGCAGGGCTGGCTTTGTGCAGAGGTCACCCGGGCGACGTCCCTGCCCCAATAAAGGTCCCTTTTTCCGACAGTTTGGCTCCCAGCAGCGTCTAATCTCTCTCCGCTCCTCTCGGCAGGAACGCAGCCACTCAACAAGCCCCCTTCTTTTTTTTTCCCCCCCCTCCTTTTTCCTGAATAAAAGCAAGTTTCTATTCCAGCCTTCCTCTTGTAAAGATCAGATGGAGCAGATTAGAAAAGCCGGAGGAGTGAATAGGGTGCCCGGTCACTGAGCTAATCTCTGCCTTTCTTTTCTGCGATAGGTTTTCAGTAATAATATCCTCCTCTCGCTTTGAATCGTGACCCAGCAGCGAGGCCCCTCGCTGCTGTGCTGCCACCACGTTCCTGCTGTCCCCTCCTGGCAGCGGCTCTGTCCCGGCCATGTCCCTTCTCCCACAGCTGTGGGAGCTCGAGGAGGGGTGCCTGAGGGTGCTGCTGCAAGGCGCTCAGCAGCCCCGTACCACTCAGCACAGGGGCTGCAGCTGCTCTGTGGTGTCCCCAAAATTCAGATTATTACTTTTTTTTAACCCATTTTGCAGGTGGAGGCGCAGGGGGGTGCAGGCAGCCTCCCTCCAGCCTGTTTTCTCTCTCTCTTGTAGATCTCCGACCTTTGCCGGTGGCCTCTTCGCCATTTCCAGGTCCTATTTCGAGCACATCGGCTCCTACGATGATCAGATGGAGATCTGGGGGGGCGAGAACGTGGAAATGTCCTTCAGGGTGAGGGCGAGGCACCTTCTTTAAAACACGGCTTTGGGGAATGCCCTTTATCCGGGGGCACCGATGCCCTCAGGGGGTGCTGGAGCCCCGTGTCCTGTCCCCACAGGTCTGGCAGTGCGGGGGCCAGCTTGAGATCATCCCCTGCTCCGTTGTGGGCCACGTCTTCCGCTCCAAGAGCCCCCACACCTTCCCCAAGGGCACGCAGGTGATCTCCAGGAACCAGGTCCGCTTGGCCGAGGTCTGGATGGACAGCTACAAGGAGATCTTCTACAGGAGGAACCAGCAGGCTGCGCAGATGGCCAGAGAGGTACCATGCACGCCAGCGGTGGTTTTGCTGTCCTGGGGGCCTGATCCTGCACGGAGCTGAGGCCTGAGCAGAGGGAGATGCAAGGGATCTGCAAGCTCAGCCTGGAGCTGGGCAAACAAATGCAGGTGGAAAGATACAGCCCCCAAAATGCCCTTTTTTGCCGTAGCATTTTCCAGCAGAAAAAAACGGGTTATTTTACAGCACCAAAGGTTTTCTGGCAGCTCAGCTTTGCTTTGACACCAGAACGTCCCAGGTGTGAGCGGCCAAATCCTGCCTGGGACCAGCAGTGTCTCGCGGGACCCCAGAGCCTGTCTCGGTCCTGGCTGCAGCGAGACTCGGGAGTGATGTGACGGACGATGGCAGAGCTGGGAGGACAAAGCTCTGTGCTGGCTCGGGGGGGGTTTCCTGGCTGGCTTCGGAGGTTAGTTTAATTTTCTCACGTGACTTTGTCGATAGAAGACGTATGGTGACATTACAGAACGGCGCAAGCTGAGGGAGCAGCTTCACTGCAAGAACTTCACCTGGTACCTGCAGACCATCTACCCGGAGATGTTCGTCCCCGACCTGACTCCCACTTTCTATGGGGCGGTAAGTACGGGGGTGCGGAGCCTCCTGCTGCCCCTTGGGCTGCTCCCTCTGCTAGAAACAGTGGCGGCAGCAACGTCCCCAGCAGGCTGGGCTTTGCTTTTTGCATTTAAGGCAGCCCGGAGCAGGGTGCTGGAGGGGCCCCTGCCTTTCTGGTTCAGCTGATGGGGCTGGTTCGGGCTCCGGCTGACAGTGAAGAGATGAAGCTGAGAGCTGGAATCCAGCAGAGCTGGTTTCGGGGCCCCGGAGGGGCTGTCGCATGGGTTAAATCAGGCAAAACAGCTGAAAATTTCCCGAGCTGAAAGTTTTCCTAACCCATGCCATCAGTTCTGGGCATTGACAGGCACGAGGTGGACCCCAAAAAAAACAAATGATCTGTGCCAAGAGACAAGGCCAAGGGGGACGGGCAGGTCGCGGAGCGCTGGCTCTGCCCGTAGGGAGGGAGCTGCCGAAAATCCCCTCCTCTGAGCTGGCACCCGGTGGTCTGCCTGCACGTGCCCCTCCTCGGGCTCGCGGGACCAGCTGCCCGGGAAGCTGAGCGTGGTTACGTGTCCGCCGGGGGCTCGGCACTGGCTCCCACCCGGGTTTTAATCCGCTTCTATTTCCTGAAACTTTGGCCGGGCGGCTCTCGCTCTGAGCCGCGTGAATCGCCCGGCTGGCGGGGAGGAGGCGCTGCCGTGGGCGTTCCTCGCGTCCTGGAAAGGACGAGGGACCCGGACCTGGTACCGGCACCATGTTTGCACAGCAATATTTAGGTGCCCTGCGACCCCAGCACCGAGCGTGGCTCCATCCGTGGGGCTGAGCTCTCCGCTCTCCCCGTTTTTATTATTGTTGTTGGTTTTTTTTCCCTGCAGATTAAAAATGAGGGCACCAAGAGCTGCCTGGATGTCGGTGAGAACAACCACGGTGGGAAACCGCTCATCATGTACCCGTGCCACGGGATGGGGGGCAATCAGGTAGGCACCTGCACAACCCCAGGGAGCATTGCCCCTCTTGCAGCCCCCCCCCATGCTTCCCCCACGGGTTGTTTGATCGGGGTGCAGCTGGCGAGGGGCTGACGTTCCCCTGCTCTTGCCCCCCCGCAGTATTTCGAGTACACGACGCAGCGGGACCTGCGGCACAACATCGGCAAGCAGCTGTGCCTGCGGGCGGGCTCGGGGCTGGCCGAGCTGGGCGATTGCCAGTACCGGGGGAAGCCCACGCGGGTGCCCCCCAACGAGGAGTGGGAGCTGGCGCAGGTGAGCAGCCCCGTCCCCACGCGGTGCCCCCGGGGAGCGCCACGGGATGTGGGTGCTTCACCCCTTGCTCCCGTCCTTCGGGGCGAGCTGAGCCGGGCGCTGTCTTTTGTTTTCGGCCAGGACCGGCTGATTAAAAACCCAGCCTCCCGCACGTGTTTGACGGCACGAGGCAAGCACCCTTCGATGGTCCCCTGCAACCCCTCGGACCCCCACCAGCTCTGGTCCTTCACCTAGCGGGCGAGTGGACCGAGCCCTGGGCAGCCCCGACCGCGCTCAGGAAACCAGGATCCAAAACTTCCCCCTGTTTATTTTTTTTATTAATTTAAAAGAAGCAAAAGCCTTAAATATGCTGCATTTCACATCTGCCTTGAACTCAGTCCTGTGCCTTTTGACCGCTCCTGTTTGCAAATTCCGGGGGCACGGCAATAACGCAAGGAGCCTGAAAGGGGGTCGTGGAGGAGCCCGACAGTGTATTTTGGTGCCCGGATGTGGAAGGAAGGTGCTGGACTCATGCCAAGGCCCCTGGGCTCCTTGGAGAGACTCTGACCTTCACGTTGGGCATTTGAGAAGCTGCGTGTGGAAGCTGGTGGGAAGCTCCTGCAGCCAGGAGGAGGGCGGTGACCGACGGCCACGCGACCGAAAAGGGCCGCGCGGTCAATCCTGCAGCGGGGCTGAATCGGGGGGTCAACCCAGACAGAAAGGAGCTGGGTGCGTGGTGCTGGGACGCGCCTGTCGGCTGCCAGGATCCAGCCCTGCCTTGCTGCCAGCACCGGGCATCCCTGCTCCTGGGAAGGGAGAGGGATCTCGGGCTGCTCTTTGGGCTGTCTGCCTTAGATACCAGGCTTGATTTTGGGGGAGAAAAAATGTTAGATGATTTTTTTTTTTTTAATTATGATTTCATGATTGTTATTTCTTGGTGCGGTTCTGCTCGTGCTGAGCAGGAGGAAGGGCCCCTGCGCGGCATGCTTGCGCTCCCAGGGCTTTGCAGTGAGGGTCTCAAAGGCGAGGTCTGGCCGGGAGCGATGCCCCCAGCGCTGCCCGGAGCATGAGCCCCTCCTGTCCTACGTAGCTGCCACGACTTTGTTGCCATTTCATTTAGGGGAGAAAAACCCTTCCTGGAAGTAGAGAGGGAGAACTCGTCTTTGGATACGTGACCTAAAATAAAGAGATGATTTATTTTACAGACATCCCGTCTCTGCCTGTGCTTCCTCAGCCCTTCGCATTGCGGCAGCAGAACCACCCAAACCCCGTGGGCTGCCCCAAAGCTCTGCCTCCACGCTCCCACCCCTGCCCTCATTTCATTTCCCTCCCATGGCTCTCCCTGGGAACTTTCTTTAGCCAAAGCATCCGTCTAAACCCACCTGTGCAATAAGGTGTTGAATTGGGGGGGAGATTCAGCTTTATTGTGGGTAGCGGAGGGTTTGGGTCAGGGCTGCCTGGTGCCCATCAGCGGGAACCCTCTGGGTTCCCTTCTGCACCAATAAAAATAGTGATTGTTTGGAAAATTGTTTCTGAATAAAATCTTTTTTTTTTTTATCCTGTAGTGATAAGAGCAGGTGCATTTTTTTCTTTCCTTTTTCTTTTTTTATTTTTTTCCCCTTCAAACCTGTCAAACTTGGGACAGGTGTTGGCTGCTATCTCGAATGCCATTTTCCATCACCTGCTGCATTTGCAGACGAAAACCCCAGCACTGCTGGTTTCATCAGATGGAGGATGCCCGAGGAGCAGAGTGTGATTGCCAACACACAGCAGAACAGTCTCCTTTTTAAAGGGAAATAAATTTGTTTATTGTTTTCTTTATTTGCCAGAAGTCAGATTTTTACTACGCCCTGAAGCCATGCTGATATTTTATTTAACCTCAAACTGTCCTGTGTAGTTGTCTGGTTCCAGCCCCACTGCTGGCTGTGCTGGGTGGGATTTTTATTTATTTTTATTTTTCTTGTAGGGGGTGAAGGTCTTGCATGGCATTTATCCCCATTTTCCCACCCCTGGGTGATGCAGGTGCTGCTATTGTGTTGGGTAAAATGCTCAGAGACATCCCCTAGAGAAATCTGTTGCAAGAGCTATGGGTTGGGCACCCACGGGGCTCAGGACTGGGATGAACGTGAGGTTTAGAGACACGCCTGCTGCAGACAGCAGCTCAAAGAGCAGCAGGTGAGAGCCCGTCCTTGTCTCCCCGTGGATTTCTGATGCCCGTACAAAGTCAGTGGAGGCTTGGGGTCAGGCCTCTGCATCCCGCTTTGCTGATGCCTTGGAGAGCTGCTGTAATGGCTGGGGGAGCCAAAAGGAAAAGGAGAAATGTGGCAGTGCAGCTGTGCCAAACTGCTGGTGGCAGGAGCCAGGTGAACGCATTCTGCCTCGATTGTGTAAATTGGGGCAAAAACCACGTTTATAAATAGTAACTTGCATTTAGGTTGTTTTTAGTCCCTGGCACCTCTGGGGCTCCATTCCTGACCTTCATGGCCACGTATCTTTTGGAAAAAGGACCAAGGCTGCTCGATAGGGCCGAGCCACCTGCTTTTCTTCCCGTCCCTCCTTCTCCATCCCCTTTAAAACCAGCTCCGGGCGAGGGTTTGGACTCACAACAGGCCCAGCTCCGAGGTGACCACCACAATGCTGCAGCTTGTGCTCCTCGCCACCCTCGCCCTCTGCGGTAAGTCCCAGCTCCCAGGGCCCTCGGGCTCGTTAGCAGCTGACGAACCCTCGTTATGATTAACCCTGCTTGCTCTCGGAACCGGGGGCTGCTGGCATCACCACCCCTTTGCCCGCAGGATGCCGCGCCGAGCCGGTGCCGGAGGGGTCGGAGCGGGTGGTCGGTGGGACCGAAGCGCGCTCGCACGCCTGGCCCTCACAGGTGGGTCCTTGTGGGGAGCAGCCGGGGGCTCTGGTCCCCTCGGGGCTGCTTGGTGAGACCCCCGCACCTCACCCCGCACCGTGTCCGCCCCCCAGATCTCCCTGCAGTATTACTACAGTGGCAGCTGGCACCACACCTGCGGAGGGTCCCTGATCCAGCAGAAGTGGGTGATGACGGCGGCCCACTGCGTGGACGGGTGAGCGCGCACGGGGGCCCCGACCGCCTCTCACAAAAATGCCATTTTCCACTAAAAACCTTGCCGAGGGGAAGTGTAGGCTGACCCCACTCAAAGAGCAGCAGTTCTTGGAGGTCTTTGCTGACCTCTCTGTTAAGGAGGACCGTCCCTGGGGAAATCTCCTTGTGTTGATGATTCTTGTTGCGTTAACTCTTGAAATAATAATAATTTGGAACCCGACCCTGTGCTGTCTTGCCTTCCTGGCAGTGGCCTGACCTATCGCGTTGTTGCCGGCGACCACAACATCAACCGGAACGAGGGCACCGAGCAGATCCTCAGCATCAGCAAGATCATCATCCATCCCTACTGGAACAGAAACAACCTTGCTGCGGGGTAACGCACCCAGGGAGGGATTTGCTGGGGGGGAGGCAGCACTGCTGGAAGTGTTTTTTTTCCCGTGCACCCCTCGTTTCCCCATCCTGGGGGTCTCTGCAGTGCAATTTGCATCCTCTCCGCAGCTACGACATCGCCCTGCTCCGCCTGTCCAGCTCTGCCACCCTGAACAGCTATGTGCAGCTGGCGGCGCTGCCCCAGGAGGGCGTCATCCTGGCCAACAACTACCCCTGCTACATCAGCGGCTGGGGACTCACCCGCAGTGAGTGCCACCACCATGGGACGGGACGCCCCGGGGCTCACCTGCCCCCAAATCCCACAAAAAAAAAAATGGAAAAAGAGGGGGGGGGGCTAATCATTTTTTTTGAAGTCAGTTGAGGTCCCAGAGTGCAGAACGTGGGGTTGTGCTCCAGGTATGGGGCTGCCCGGGGTTGGATGCAGTTGTGCAAAATTTGGGGGGCGTTTTGTGGGATAAGAGGTGCTCACTCCCCTGCAGCTAACGGGCAGCTGTCGAGCGTGCTGCTGCAGGCGTACCTGCCCGTCGTGGACTACCAGACCTGCTCCAGCTCATCCTACTGGGGCTCCACCGTCAGGAACACCATGGTCTGTGCTGGCGGGGACGGCGTGCGCTCTGGCTGCCAGGTACGGCCCCAGCACCCTGTTTTGCCACCCGGCACCCCACCAGCATCCCCGCTCTGACGGTTCCTCGGTCCGGCAGGGTGATTCGGGCGGCCCCCTGCACTGCGCGGTGAACGGGCAGTACCAGGTCCACGGCGTCACCAGCTTCGTCTCCAGCTTGGGCTGCAACGTCAAGGGCAAGCCCACTGTCTTCACACGCGTCTCTGCCTACAGGACCTGGATATCCAGCGTAAGAGCAGAGCACTCACAAATTCATTGCACGTCGCGCTGCCTCTGCTGGCACGGTGGGGCGAGCAGGGAGGCTTGAAGCACCCGCTGGGGCAATGCTAGCGAGGCAATGGGAGAAAAAGTGGATTTGGGGGGGGGGGGGGGGTCCGTGGCAGTGACCCCAGCCCCGTGGTGCTTCTCCTCCCAGGTGATCGCCCAGAACTGAGTGGCCGTGAGAGGAGAACCCAAACCCCAGCCCAGGGGATGGACATGGACTGTTTCAGTCAGAGGCATTTAACTCTTGGAGCTGGTGTCAATAAATTCTGTTCTTCATCAAGAGTGCTCAATGTTGTCTCTGTCCAGCAAGGCCAAGGGTGCTTTGCCCCACTTCTCCTGCCTGCACCCATGCAGTTCTTCCCCAACACACAGCGTCCTCCCCCCTCCCGTCTTTGGGGGCATCCCTTTGGCCAGGTCCCTCTTCTGCCTTGCACAGCGGCTCAGAAAAGATCCACAGGGAAGAAGCAACCAGCCCCGGGCAGCTGAAACGTCCCTGGGCCAAAGGGAAAAACACTCTGAGCCGCTCTGGAGCAGCGACACAGCAAGGGGACAGGGCCGGGATTTCTCCCTGGCCCCAAGCTCTGTTTTTCTTCCAAAACGCATTTGCAATGAGAGGGGATGGATGCGGTGTCTGCCATCACCTCGCCCAGGGCTGCAGGGCCAAAGCCTGTTTACGTGCGTCCCGTTAGCACTAGGCTCACTGCATTACGCCCCAGCCTGGCTTGGGGTGGGAAAAAAAAAAACTCAAAGAATTGCAGAACTGACTCCAAAAGCAAAATTAAAACCCCAAACAGAAACTCGTGCAAGGGTTACCACGGCTCGGCTGCGCTCGTGCCCCCGCTTCGTCCCACCCTCACGGCTGGGTTTTTCGGGGCGGCTCGCAGCGGGGGGTGCCCGGGCGCTCAGCGGATGCCTCGTTTCGAACTTCCGCAGCAAACACTCGACCACAAGTTGATGCCGAAAGCAGAAACCGCGCGGCAAGCTGCAGCCATGGCAGAGGGCAAGAGCGGGGGAGCCGGGCTCTTCGCCAAGCAGGTCCAGAAGCGGTTCAGCCGGGCACAGGAGAAGGTACGGCCCGGCCCTCCCCATCCCTTATTTCATCTTCCTATTGAATTTCTCCCAGGGTGAGGGTAGGGTGGCACCGAGGGGCTGCTCTTGCTGGGCACCAGACAGCACCCATGGGTGCTCTTGGAGAGTTAATTTGGGTACCTCCGCGTGCTTGCACGCGTCTCTGGGCAGACTCCACCCCGGCTGCAAGGCTTTGGGTTTGCAAACTTGCCCCCAAAGCCCCCGAGGGTGCTTTGGTAGCCTCAAAAAGCAGTTTTTTTCCAAAAAAAAAAACATCTTCCGGTGCAGGCTGCCAGGCGGTGGGAGTAGGTGGCACCGGGGTCCCTTGGGCCGGGGCCGGGTCCCCCTGTCCCTGGCAGTGACGGTGACAGCAGGGACCTGGCACCAGGGTGGCCCCCGCAGCGCTGCCGTAGTGGCAGGAAGCAGGGGGAAGGGCTGCGGAAGCAGGTCAAAACGGGGTGATTTGATGCTCTTTCGAGACCATCCCCTCTGTGTTTTTTTTTCCCAAAAAAAGCAAGGAGCAGCTCCTGCAGTTCCTGGCGGGGGCTCAGGGCTAAATTCAGCCCTTCCGCAGCAGTATCAGCCCGGGACAGGCCCCGGTCGCTTCCAGGGACCAGCCTCTTCCTGGCCACCCCTCGCACTGCGCTGCTGCTGTGATGGGGAAGCTGAGGGTGGCCTTCATCCGCAGCTCCTCCTCCTCCTCCCAGCAGCGTCACCAGTTCCCAGTGGGGCAGCACCCTGGGGCTTTGCCTGCACCTGGCTTCACCTGCAGGGATGTTTTGGGGAGCACAGACCTGTAGGGTGTCATAAATGAGGGTGGTAGGGACGCCGTGTTGGCCTGGCTCCCAAAAAGCCACTCTTTTCCCCTAAAAATAAAAACCACCGAGGTTTTTTGTGCAGAGGTTTTGCATCCCTAAGGCAAACCCCAGCCCGGGTGGGCTCCAAGCTGGGGCTGTCAGGTCCTCAGGAGGGGCCCCCCGCATGGTAGAGCTCTGCCACGCTCCGTGCCAACGCGTCTCCCCCTCTCCCCATCGCAGGTTTTGCAGAAACTGGGCAAAACCGTCGAGACCAAGGACGAGCAGTTCGAGCAAAGCGCCTACAATTTCCAGCTGCAGCAGGTTGCACCGGGGAGCGGAGGGGACCTGGGGGGGGACAGGGACACCCCGTGCCATGCCTGTGCCATCCCCATGCCCACAGCCTCTTGTGCTCCACATGTCCCCAGTGGGCTTGTGGCCCCCACCACCCCGCCCATGCGGTTCTGATCTCTACCCCCCCCAATACATTTGATTTGCAGAACGAAGGCAACAAACTCTACAAAGACCTCAAGGCTTTTGTCAATGCGGTGAAAGGTAGGGTGCAAGCCCCCGTCCGCACCCCGACCTCAGGAAACGCAGCTCGGTGGAGCCGGGGGGAGCCGAGCCCTGCTGCGTTTTCTTGCCGTGCATCGCGAACCTGCGGCACGCTCTGAATTTTTGCAACCCCTCCGCAGTGATGCACGAAAGCTCCCGGAAAGTGGCCGAAACTCTGCAGGAGATTTACAGCCCCGACTGGGACGGCCATGCGGAGCTGAAAGCCATAGCAGATGTGAGCCCCCCCCCTTGGGGACAGCCCCTGCGGGTCGGGGGACGCAGAGCCAGCTCCCGGGGGAGGCAGCCCAGCACGTCCAGCCGGCGAGCGCCAGGGGGGGGACCAGGAGCTCTGCCCCCACTCATCCCTGTCCCCTTTTCGTCCCCGCAGAGCAACGACCTCCTGTGGGACGACTACGAGGCGAAGCTGGCCGACCAGGCGCTGCGGCTGATGGAGAACTACCTGGCGCAGTTCGGTGACATTAAGGTACCCCCGCGGGCGGTGGCATGGCGCGGCACGCAGCCGGCTCGCGGCTGAGCCCCCGGTGCCCCCCCGCAGGAGCGCATCGCCAAGCGGGGCCGCAAGCTGGTGGACTACGACAGCGCCCGGCACCACCTCGAAGCCCTGCAGAACGCCAAAAAGAAGGACGAGGCCAAAATCGCCAAGGTTGGGGCTGGCGCGGGAGCCCTGCCCGGGGTGGCCGGCGGGGCCGTGCATCATGCCGGGAACCCCACGGCCCCCCCTTGCCTCTCCGCAGGCTGAGGAGGAGTTCAACAAAGCCCAGGCGGTGTTTGAAGACCTGAACAGGGAGCTTCGGGAGGAGCTGCCCGTCCTCTACAGCAGGTATCGCGCGTGGCGCACGGGACGTGCCCGCTCTGCTCTGCCAAAATGCACCTTCTGGGGGGGCAGGGCGGCAAATCCAGCCCCCACCCCAAAACCCAAGTGGGCCCCTTGGAATGGCGTTGTCTGAGCGAAAGCCTTGCAAATTCATGTGTGGCAGCTCCCCGGATCTTGGCTGATAACCACACGGTGCCAGCTCGGCGCTGTTCGTCCACTGCTGGGGAGAGCTGGGGGGGTTCTCCCCCGAGCCCCCATGGGTGCTGCCGGCGGTGCGGCGGCTTGGGGACGTGGGGCAGTCACAGCCGGGAGATGGCAGCACTGCCCCCGCAGCAGGACAGCCCGGGACAGGCACCCAGGCCCCTCTCGTCCCCCCCCTGAGGATGGGTGCTCGTGGCTGGAGGGGCTCCGCAACCCCCCGGCCACCCTCCTCCCTCTGCCTCCACCCCGGTTTCTCTCCCGCAGCCGCATTGCCTGCTACGTGACCATCTTCCAGAACATCTCCAACCTCCGGGACATCTTCTACAAGGAGATGAGCAAGGTAAGACCCCCAGAATTCCTCCCCCCTCGCCGGCGTTGCGCTGCTCGCCGTTTGCTGTAGGGACCCGCGCTGGCTCCAGCGTGCCGATGGCGTTGTTGGCTGATGAGTGCTGTTGTTTTCCCCCAGCCTAACCTGAGAGTTACAGCAGTCCTGGGGCTAGGAAGAAAGCTTTTTTATCAATTGATTGTGTGGTGGATAAATAGAGGTGGGGTTGCTTGATTTGCGTTAACGTCAGCCCTGGGAAGTTGCGCTGGGGTAAAAATTTTTCCCGACTGCTGCCTCAAGAGCCAAGGAGAGGAAGGATGGGAGACGTGACTTCCTCGGCAGCGGGGCTGCTTTCCGGTCCCAAACCAGCTGCTTTTTAACTGAGATTTGCCCAGGGGCATGGCTGTGGGCTCCAAGCCCACGCAGGGTGGGGAGTGGGAGCCCCGGGGTTCCCAGGGGGCTCTGAGGGTTTCTCTCCTGCCCGTGCAGCTCAACCGCGACCTCTACGAGGTGATGGGCAAACTGGACAAGCAGCACTCCAGCAAAGTCTTCATCATCAAAGGCGTCTCCAGGTAAAGGGGGAGGCTCACGCCGCTGAATCGCCCCCTCCCCAAGGAAGCAGATGGGTGCTGCAGCCCCCAGGCTCTGCCTGTGGTCCCTGGGGATGGACGAGCATCTCCTGGTGCTGGGTGGAGGGTGGTGCTGCTGCATGCACCCAGGTGGGATCCAGCAGCATTCGGGGGCTCACAGGGACTTAAACTCCCCTGTCCCCCCTCCATGCAGCAACCGGCGCTCTCTGGTCATCTCCTCACCCGTGAGCCCCCCAGCCATGTACCCATGCCCAGGGAAGGCACCGGGCGAGCCACCCACCTCACCAGCCCCGCGCCCGGACTGGGAGCCCGTGCTGGAAGCGGAGATGGCATCAGCATCCCCCGAGGAGGGCAGCGACGCCACTGAAAGCATCTCCAATGGCCCCGCGGAGATGGGTGCTGGTGAGCTGGGTGCTCCCGTCCCTGGTCCTCCTCCAGCCTCACCAGCGAGCATGGGGTCTGCGTCAGAAACCGCATCGGTCTCCAGCGAGGAGTCCCAGGAGCCTGTCCTCACCCCTGAAGCTCCGTCCCCTGAAACGGGGGTGTCCAAGGGCACTGGGTCCCCTGGGCTCCCCAAAAGCCAGGCTGGGAGCCCCGTGTCTGCTGGTCTAGAGGCGGCAGGGGCTGATGGAGGGGTGCAGGTGGGAGCCGAGGGCATCGCCGCCTCCCTGGCCTCACTGATTTTATCCGAGGCAATTGCCACGGCCGCCAGCACCACGCCAGCGGAGCCAAAAAGTGCCACAGAGGATCCGGACGGCGCCGACAGCGAGGGTCTCGCACGTCCTGAGAGCACCGGGGACAGCTCGGGGGGGGACCCGCCATCCCCAGCCAGCACCCACGGTGCCACCGGGCCCACAGCAGAGGCACGAGGGTGCCCGTCCCTGGGCGGTGGGCAGGGTGCGTGCCAGCTCGCTGGGGCCGTGGGAGAGCACAGCGACTCCGAGGAGAGCATGGAGGTGGTGGATGTGTCGCCAAAGGCGGCCAAAACGCAGGTGAGAGCGGCGGGGGCTGACGTGCCACAAGCTGGTGTCCGGAGGGGGCAGGGGGGCCAGGACACCGTGCTGGGGGCTGCACCCAGCAAATGTTTCCCAGCGGTTCCGGCCCCAGCAAGGGGATATGGGGCTGGGGGTGTAGGGGGAGGAGCAAGGAGGTGAGTCCCAGCCTGGTGCGTTGCTCATCTGGCTGCAGATGGGGCTGGAGCTGGCCCTCGAGGAGGGATCAAGTGGCTGCATCCAGGACAGCGCCGCCCCCCCCGGCTCCCAAACTGAGGTGGGTGCAGCGAGGGCTCTGCTTCATCCCCATGGACCGAAGCACGAGGTCTCCAGCCCAGCATCACCCCGCTCTCTGTGTCCCCAGGAGCAAGGGACACCCAGGGAATTGGAGCAGGACGCGAGCCAGGACCCCCCCCAGGACCCCAGCGAAAGCCTCACGTCCCTGTGAGCCCAGCGCCCGGAGAGGTGCGGGCAGGAGGGAGGGGAAGGAGCTTTTATGGGGCTGCCTGCAGATAACTTTGTTTAACCGTAACGCGCTTTACAACCCCCCCGTCACATCTGAAATAAAGGCAGAGGGCAGACACCGGTGCCTGAAAACGCAGCAAGAAGAGGTGGAATTTTCTGGAAAGGCGACCGAGGGCTGAATATCGGCGCCGGGCATCTCGTCTCCATCGTGAGAGGCAGCGCTGGGGGGCTGCAATGCGGCACAGCTGGAGCAGCCCACGCAAAATTGCCAAAAAGCGCAGCTTGGGGATGCCTGGGCATCATCACCGGCTCACGTGGGAGCTCCCTGCCTGTGGGTTTAGGGCTGGATCCAGGTGGGATTTGTTTCCCCATTCTCCCCCGGCACCGCCGGGCCGCCTCTGCGGTTTGCGGTGACTCACGAGGAAGGCGTCGGGCTGGTTTCTTCACGCCAGGCTGGCTGCTCCTCTCCCCAAAATCTGCTGCCATGCAGAAAAAGAGCCCCAATTCGCTTTGAAATCCTGCAAATTGAAGTGGACCCCGCTGGCCGAGCCTCGTGCGATGCGTGGCCGCTCTGGCGCGCACCCAAAGCGCTCGTGTGGTCACGGGGCTGCTGCGGGATCCCCTCTCCCTCGCCAGCAAGGGGTTAAGCGGGGAAGAATTGCAGCCTTTATTATCAGGGCAGTGGAACTGGAAAGGTGAGGCAGGAAGGGGAAACGCCTGGGCTGTGCCCTGGCGAGGCTGCACAGGCAGCGGCGAGCGCACATGGTGCCGGCAGCCCCTCGCCCCGGCGCAGCTGGCACAGGTACGGGGAGATGTGGGGAGATTCGGGGGGGCCCGAGGGGGGTTTCTGCATGCATGGGTTTGCGTAGCAAATGGGCATTCGATGAAGCACGAGGTCCTGCGTCGGTGGCTGCCCCGTGGAGCTGCTGGGTGGTGATATCTGCTCGGCCCCGCTGCAAAGGGGCCGGGCTGCCGTGCCAAAGCATCGCTGCCTCGATGGGTGCACGGCCGCTGGATTCCGGCTGGCGAGCGGCTTCCCCGGGAGCAAGCAGGAAGCGGAACGGCCTCAGCCCACCGCGGTGAGAGGTGGGAGAAGCTTAAACAGAGCTTAAATCAGCAGAAACCCGAGCAAAAGCCCGGCAGGGCGCTGGGAGAGCACGAGGCGCCGTTCCCAGGATGTAGCGCGGTGAGACGGAGCAGGAAACGGGGTCACCCAGCATCTCTGCTCGCCCCAGCCTCTGGCCACTGGGTTTGGGATCTGGGGGCTGCGAAGGGGGTGTCGAGCATCCCCTGCACCCGACTGCTCTCGAGCTTTTTGGGAGCTGCAGGGCGGGGAGGGCTCCGCCGTGGGAACTGCTCTTGAGCAACTCGGAGGATTTGGCCAGCACGCAAGAATGAGGAAGATTCGGGTTGGGTTTTTTGGTAGCTTTTTTTTTTTCTTTTTTTTTTTTCTTTTTTTTTTCCCCCAACTCCTGCTTTAAAAGCACATGGAGATCTGTAGGGATCCGGCACACTGGGGAAGCTGGGTCAGCCTGGCTGTGGCACAGCACCCTGCGTGCCACGGACACCCCGATCCCACGCCGGCTCGTGGCCGCATCCTGCCCCGCCAAGGTACCCGCCGTGCTGCGATCCCTGCCCCGTTGGGCCCCCCCATGCTGAGCACGGGGGCTCCTTCCCGTGGTGCCGGTGCGGTGGGAAGGGATACGGGAGTGATGTGGGGTGGCCGGGCTCCTGCTGGGATGCAACATGGGGGGGGGGGCTTTGCTTTAATGATTGAGCGATGATGTTTTCCTGCCAGAGTCTCTTCCCAGAGCTGAATTTTGGGTGAAATGGGGCCAGGTGCGTGCCGGCTGCTTTGGTTATAGCTCCAGCGAGCTTTACAGGGAGCCATGGGCAGCGCCGTGTTTATACAGAAACAAAACTTTGGCCAAATGCCCCCCAGGGACCCCTCTCCTCAAAGTACCCAGCTCCCTGTGCAATCAGCAGCGTTTTTTCCTCCTTTCCTTGAAATCCCAGCAGTAGGTTCTTACAGAAATATTATCCATCCCTTACTCCAAAGCAGCCCAAGCTGCTGCTGCTCCATGGCAAGGCAGCAGCTGCCTTCGGAGGCTGTGTGCTTGCAGGTTGTGCCCATGCAAGGCAGGTTCAGCCCCAGAGATGGCTCGTTCCCAGCTCCTCCGCCCAGACATCGCAGTCGGCAGAGCTTTAAAGCAAATTTCCTGGTTTAAATGCCATGCAAGCTTCTGCACTGGGCTTTGAAACTTTGTCCCACATCGCTGGGCTCAGACGGGTTTTTTTGCAATGCTGGATTGCAGCGGCGGTGCCAGCGGGACCGTCTGCTCCGCATCGCACTCGAGAAACTGGTTCTGCGCTCTGCAGCCGGTCCGGGGCTCGCCTGAGCCCGGGGCAAAGTTGTCGAGGCCGGGGCAATGTTGCCGAGCTCGGGGTCCCAGCATCTCGGGGTCCTGGGCCCCCGTCTGCCGAGCGGGCACAGCGCGAGCACCGCCGCACGGCGCCGGGCAGGGGGCTGTGAGCCCAAATTCACCCGGCGCTGTACGCCCCGGCGGCTGGGCTCCGCTGGCGGCTGGATGCAAACCCCGCTGCTGTCAGGGCTGGTTTGCACGCTCAGGCTGTACAAGCCCTGGCCCGACAGCGCTTTGAGTCACACGGGCACACGGCAGGACGAGCAGGGCGAGAGCAGCTCCCGAGGGCAGCTCCCGGCGTCTCCAACCCTCACGGCATCCCTGGCCGTGCCAGGGGGCCGCATCCAGAGGCTCCCGCTTCGGGCACGCGTCCAGCGCTCGGCTCGCTCCTGGTGGTTCAATTTGCTTCTTTCTTCTTTTTTCTTTTTTTTTTTGGGGGGTGAGATTTATTTGCTCCTGACATCTAGCGGCGTCTCTCCGCAGGGCCGCTGAGTCACTTGTGCCCGAGCGCAGGAGCCGTTGCCCCGGGCCTGCCAGCAGCAGCAGCGACCACTTATTTTGGGGGCTGCCAAGGTTGTTGCTGCAGATGGCTTTGGTGGCTGCTCGTCCCCCAGCGTGCTCAGGAGGGAGCTTTGCAGGGGCAGAGTCACGGCTGCAGCAGCTCCGGGTGTCAGATTTGCGAGGTTTTGCAAGGCTTTACAGGCAAAGGCAATTTGGCTCCGCAAAACTTAAAACTTTTGAGAGCAAATTGCCAAACCTGCAGCCCATTTCCCCAGTGCACGCCTGCTGGCTGGGATGCACGGCCCCGGCACAGCTCGCTCCAACCCGCAGCAGCAATTCCTGCCCCAGCCTGCGCCTCTCCACCAGCCCGAGCGAAGCCCCTGCACTGAGCGTTTCCCGGCTGTCCAGCACCACCAGTGCTGGCTCAGCACCGAGCCCCTCACAGCAGCGGACCCGCGCTGTGCCGACCCCTGCCCTGCACGCTCACAGCTTTTCTTCCTTTTCTTGGTAGTCGTGAAGGAGCCCAGACCCTTGCCTGGAAGGAGCCGGCAGCGCCAGGGCCGATGCCATGGAAGGAGCTCAGCCCCCGCTAGCTGCAGGTAAGACCCCGGGACCCCTGTTTGCCTTTTTGCCCCCAAATCCTCCAGGAGCCCTCGCCCGAGGCCACCGCGTGCCCCGTCCAGCTCAGAGCCGGCTCGGTACTGGCCTCGCTCACTTTCCTCTCTCCTTCCCCAACGCTGCTGCAGAAGAGCTGACAACCCCAGGGCTGAAGAAGGCGCACACCCCCCCTCTGCATGAGGACGCCAACACGGCTGTCATCGCAGGTAGGGGCTCCGTGCCGCGGCCACCCCGCCGACCGGGCAGCAGCTCCGGACAGGCCGCTCGGGGCTAAATCCTGCTCCTCTCCGCCTTTCCCCCGGCAGTTGTCATCACGCTGGTGTTCATCACCCTGCTGACGGTCCTGGTGGTGATCATCATCTACCTGTACAGAAACAAAGGCAGCTACCTCACCTATGAGCAGCCGGCGGCCGAGACGGACGTGTCGGTGCAGATGGAGGACGCCCCCTCCAAGGAGAAGGAAGAGTATTTCATCTGAGCCCCCAGGTGCAGCGCGCGCCCCTCTCTTGCACTCAGGTCTGATGCCATGTGGCCTAAATGTCTCGGAGTCTGGGATCTAGAAGCTTTTTTTTTCTTTCCTTTTTTTTCCCCCTTAATTTATTAAGCAAACCATAGAAGATAAAAACCAGGCATGGCAGAGGGCAGCCCCGCTCTGGCTGCTCACACCCTGTCCTCCCTTTGGTGCTTTCTAATACAGCCCAGTGACAAATGCGTGAAGAATCGCTGTTGTTTTTTCCTTATCTCACGAAACAATTAAGTTATTCTGCTCTGGGTTTAGGGTTGGGGTAATCAGCGTGGGTAATTTCGAGGCTAAGGTGGAGAATGCTTGTAAAGCAACCTGATCAATCACCCAAGCCACAAGGGGCTGCTGGCACGGGCAGTTCCTCCTTTAAATCAGCCCCCCCAAAAAAACCTGAAGGAGGAAGTTTGCAAAATAGCAGCAAAGAGGAAATAAGCGAAGAAACCCTAAGGCGTGCGACCGGCAGGAGCCAAGGGGGTTTATTTGAAGTCTAATGCAAGTCTGCCACTTTATTCAAATTTTCAAAATAGTCTTTATTCTACTTTTTTTTAGTATAAAAAAATCCACAAGTTAAGTGCACCACAGTGTATACAGAGAGATACGTAATGCTGAACTTCCATAACAGTCAGTTGGATGGTTAAACACAACATATACAGGACACAGATTTAGATTAAACTGAAACCTCGAGATAAAATATATTTGAATCTGATATTTTTCTTCATAAAACAAAACAAAAAAAAGAAAAACACTGAGGATCCCTGAAATATTCTTCTTAACCCTACTAAGACTTCATTATACCCAAGTCATTTCTGAAGTATGCATTCGTAAAACAACTGATTAACCAAGCTAATTTGTGTGTTGATTGACAGTTGCTACACACCCTTGTGCAGATGGTAACCAGCCTCTCTGTTTGAACAACAGCCTTAAGGAGTTTTGGTGTCAGGACACCAGGTTGAGTTCAAAAAAAAAAGAAAAAGAGTTGGTTTATTAAGCATAGTCCTAAAAGCCTAGTTAGCATTTAATGAAATGTTCAAACATGAGTTGCATTGTGTTTCTGGCACCAAAGCATGGCTTTGATTAGATCTAATGTGCAAAGAAATCCAAGATTACTTGGAGTGTATAAAAGAAATCCCATGACACACGCCAGCTGCATACCTTCCTAGAGGGGAGTGAAGGGCGACTGTGAGCACAGGGTGCTTCGAGGGATCCGCTCTAGAGTGAGGTCAGGAAGGAAGAAGCGCCGAGGTGCCCCTGGTACTGGGAGGTGAAGGTTGCCTCGCTTCCTACCCAGCACCTTTGCTTCTCTGGAAGGGAAACCCCAACGCCTGTGGGGCTCGGTCAGCACGAACGCGAGGGGAAGGGGTCGCGCCCCGCCACCAGCTCGGCTCCCTCCCCCTCCCCAGAGCAGCCGATTAATAAAGCCCAGCGACGGCGCTGCGGTGTCACCCCAGCGAAACGCGAGGGAGAGGCAGGGCTGCTCAGCTCGCGTTCGTTTGGGGAATCCGTCTCCCCTCCCCGTCCCAGCAGAGGCCCCGCTCTCGGCGCGGGGGCTCCTCGCTTCGCTTTCCGCCGCGCCGAGCCAGGAAGAGACCTCGCAGCGGTGTGTCTGATCTGCAACCTCAGGTTAATATGGACTAAAGCAGTTACATCGTGAGAAGTGCTGACGGTATGTGATGTCTTTCCTTACACAAATGTAGCCCCCCCCCTCTCCCCCCGGCCCCTTCCTTCTTCACCAGATAGTGTAGCCGCCATCTGAGCCTCCCAGGAAGAAGTTCCCCTTCCGCTGCGTCACCAAGACGTTGGCTCCCTGCATGACGGCCAGCTGGGCGGCGTTGGGGGGGCAGCCAGGAGGGGGGGGCTGCAAAAGAGAGAAAGGACGGGGGCTGGAGGAGCGCTGCAGCTCCTCCTGGCACCCATCCACCTCGGACCGCGGGTGCCCGGCACCTGCTGCTGGCTGCCAGGCGGGGATCGAGGCCAGGGTGGGAAACGCTCGGCTTCCACGCCCTGCCCTCTGCTTTTGGGAGGCTTTTTGTGCGCGCAGAGGAGCAAAACCCTGGCGTGGCCGCGAGTCTGAGGAGATCCAGGGCAGCAGGGAGCGAGGGCGAGCTGCAGCCGGGTCACCCAGCAGCCCTGCTGCTGCCTCGCCTCCCTCCGGGGCATGTTACGGTGTGGCCCCCGGGCTGACCTGGGGTCTGTGAGTAGATGGAGCCCCAGAGCCACACGTCGGCTGCTCTCAGCCGAGCTCAGAGAGAGCAAAACCCTCCGCACGAAGGCAGGAGCCTCCTCTTCTCCCAGCCAACGCGACGAATTCGCTTTGCTCACAAAACCAGGCCCGTCTCCCCCGCGCACCCCCACGACCGAAGCACGCGGCGCCTTGAGGAGCTGGCTGTACTCACAGGGATGCTGGCTGTTCCGCCGGCCCCAAACCTGGCTCCAGCATCAAAGCCGCCTTCGACGAGGACCGTGGAGCCTGGGGGATACACGGGGCCCACGGGGTAATAGGCCATGGGGACGGAGGAGCCGATGGGACCCACGGCCACGGACTGGGCCACGGGCAGGAAGACCGAAGTGCCCGGGTACGCCGCGGACATGGTGGGGATGGTGGCGGCCCCCAGAGGCACGAAGCTGGGACGGTAAAGCTGCAAAAAAAAAAAAGCCACGCAGGCAGGTTTAGAGCTTTATTACTCCCCACACCCACCTGCTTACTCAGAACAAGCCCTGAGCTAGACTTTCACCCTCCAGGGGAGCTCTCTGCCCGGGAGTTTAGTTGTGTTTGTCCTGGGGGGGGGCAATTTCCCACTGCTGCCGCTCGGGGAGAGATCCCCCGCAGCCCCCAAGAGTCCGCCCAGGACATTGCCACAGACGGATTTTTGGCCGGGGGCTCGCTGGGGATCCCCTTAGCTCAAAGGGAAGCTCCGAGCAACGCCCGTGGCTTGGGTTCACGTCGATTTGGGGCCCAGGGATAGGAGCAGCAAACCAGCCCCCCAGCGTAAAAATAATTATAATAGCAATAATTAAAAATAATAATAATAATCAGTGACACGTTTAGCCAGGAATTCCTTTTTTTTTTTAGGAGAAACAAACCCCGCGAGCAGCCCCCCACCTACCTCGGAGTACGCAGGCGGCGCGTCCGTGTAGGGCGGCGGCTGGGGCAGCGGCAGGGCCTGCGGGTACACGGGGGGGTTGGCGGGGGGCTGCACCGGGTAGGCGGCCTGGGGGGGGTACTGCCCTGCGGGGAAAAAACGGCAATTCGCCCCGAGTCAGAAACACGAGAATTCACCCCAAAACGGAAACGCGCGGCGGAGCGGCACCGGGGGACACCGGGACCCCCCCGGGGACACTGAGACCCCCCCCCCCGGGGGGAGCAGCGGCGGCCGTGACCCCTCCCCCCCCAGCACCACCCCCCCGGGGGTCCTCGGGGCTGCCCGGGGGGGGTCCCAGGGTCATGGGGGGGGGGGCAGGACGCGGTTCTCCCCCCCGGAGCCCCCCCCCCGTTCCTCCCCGCCCCCTTTTATTTTTGGGGGGGGCTCAGCCGCCCCCGCCGCCGTCCCCCGGATCCCCAAATCACCCGGGGGGGTCCCCGTGCCCCCCCCATGACGTCACCCCGAACCCCCCCTTGCCCACCCCCCCGCGAAGCGGGTCCCCCCTGACGTCACCCGGGGGAGTCCCTGACGTCACCTAGGGGCTCCCCGACGTCACCAGGGAGGGTCCCCAGTCCCTGCCCTCCCCCCGATCTGCGCGGTGTCCCCTCCCGCCCCAGTGCCCCCCCCGCCCGAGGGCCCCCCCCGTTACCTCACCCGGCCCCCGTGACGTCATGCGGGGGATCCACTGACGTCACCCGAGGGCTCCCCCCCCCCAGCGCTTAACGCCCCCCCGCCCCTTACGTCACCGGGCTTCCCCCCCACACACCGTCCGGCACACAAAGGGTTAACGGCCCGGCCGAGCCGAGCGGCGCCATGGCAACCGCGAGCCCGCCCCCCCGCCCGCCCCGCTCCCATTGGTCCGCTCGGCCCCGGCCCGGCCGCGCGGTCACGCGCTGCGGCGAGGCCCTTAAAGGCGCCGCAGCCCCGGGTAGGGGTGGCGCCGGGCGGAGCGGGGGGAGGTCGCGGCGCGGCCCGGTCCTTGCCTTTGCCGTTCATGGCGGCGGCGGCGGCGGCGGCGGCCCGGTCCCGCTGTGCCCGCGCCGCGCGCGCTCCCGCCTGCCTGTCACTGCGGCCCGCGGGGGCGCGGGGGGGGGGCGGGGGCAGGAAGCGGCCGCTCCACGCCCGCTGCTGCGTCACCGCGCGCGGGGGCGGGGCCGAGCGCTCTTAAAGGGGCCGCTCCCCCTTTTACCCCCTGACCTTTGGGGGGGGGGCGTCATTTAGGGCCCGGGGGGGGGGCGGGGGGGGGTCCTGAGGCTGGGGGAGGGGAACTGAGGTATGGGGGGGCTGTGGGTAGAGCCCAGGGGTAAAAGGGGGGCCTGGAGGGGCAGGCCCTGAGGGTGAGGGGGGGTCTTGTATGGCCCGGGAGCGATTTGGGGGGGGTAGCACCGTGTGTAGCCCATTTGTTTTTATGGGGGTCACCCAGCATGGCCCAGGGGCGTTGGGGTGGGGGGGGGTCACCCTGTATGGCCCGGGGTGATTTGGGGGGGGGGGTCACCTTGTATGGCCCCGGGTCATTTGGGGGGCGGGGGGGTCATCCTGTATGGACCAGGGGTGATTTGAGGGGGGGGCCACCCTGTATAGCCCAGGGTGATATGGGGGGGGTCACCCTGTATGGGTATGGCCTGAGGTGATCTGGGGGGGGGGTTGGAGTCACCCTATATGGCCCAGGGGGGAATTTGGGGGGGGTATACCCCTGCATAGCCCGGGGTGATTTGGGGGGGGGGGTCAGACCAGGCCTTTCCCCAGGCCAGGGACTAAGGAAATGGGGGGGCAAGCAGAGCCCTTGGTGCTCCCCCTGCTTCCCCCCAAATCGCACCCCCAGAAGCCGCCTCTGAGCTCCCGCTTAAAAGACTGGGCATGGCCGGTGACCTCCAAACATCGTTAAGCTTAATTAAGACTCAAGGACTGCGTGAGGCATCAGCAGGGAGAGCAGCTCATTAGCGCGACTAGCGCTCGCTTGGCTCCGGAGGCCTCCAGGTTGTGTGGGCTCCTCTGCGCCGTGTCCGTGGGGGGGCAGGACAGGCCCCGGGCCTCTCCCCAGGCCTCCCTCAGGGCCCCGTTTTCTGCCTCCAGAAGCCCACAGCTGCCCCAGATCCCCCAGTGCCTTGTGGAAATGACACCTCTTTGGTCTAAGTTTGGTCTAAGCGCTCTTTTTGCCTCGAATCCCAAAAATGGGCAGTCCCCGGTCTCCACGTTTGCCCTGGTAATCTATCGCCTGAATAAACTTCAGTGATCTAACCCGAAGAGGCTGTCCCAAAATGTGTCCCAAAAGACACAGTGATGTTTAGGAGCATCACCCAAGTGCCGCGGGTGCTCCCGGTGTCCCGGCCTCCCCACCGATGCTTTCCACAGCCGTGCGGAGGTGTCCGGGCCTTCAAACACCATTCAGTCCCATTTATTTAATACCAGCCCCATTCAACAAAGCCCTGGCATCTGCCTCTGATCCAAAACTGGGTTAGAGAACGAGAGTGAGGTTTCCTGTAACAACACTTAACAAATTTGGTGGGAGTTTAGGGCTAACTTCCACTCCAAAAATCTGTTGGAAGTAATAAACTGCTGAAGATGCAGGAGTAGAAGGTTCAGCCAGGGGTCTGGAGCTGTGCTTAGATAAGGTATGGTGCAGAGTCTGTGTGTGAAGTCTTCCTTTTAAAAAATAAATAAATATATATATAGTAATGCGTATGGGTGGCAATGAAAGAGCACAATAAAGAAAGCCAGTCTCCCTTTCTTTTGTGATTTTGATGAACTTTCTGGCTGCATTTTGCCCAGCGTTTGAGGGCACAGCCCTCTTTTTCAAGCTCATTTCCAGGCATCTCAATCAACAATATCATTGTTCTCTCCCAATTTAAGCGAACTTCTCATGAATAATGTACCGGGTGCCTGATGAATATGCACGCTGGCTGGTGTGCCTGGGAGGGCTTCATAAATAATTCATGCCCAGAAAATGTTCTTCACCTTGTAACTGTACAGGAACTGTAAAAAAATATTTACCCTTTAAAGTGGGAGAGAAGATGGCTTGGAACTTGCCCATGGAAATGCAGAGCGAGGGGGGTGAAAGCAAGGGAAGGGGAAGGAGCTGCACTGGGCAGGTGATTTCTGAGGGACGGGGCCCTGATGTTTTCTCTCCAAACCCAACCCTGCAAAGCCCTGGAACCTGCTGGAGCGGCTGGGGGTTCAGGCTGTTCAGCAGCTCCTGATTTATTCCCAGAAACGTGCCTTTTTCTGCTCCCCTGATACCGTTATAAAGAAAACTTCCTTGCAGAGGACAAGTGGAAATGCTCTGCAAGGTGTGAAAGGTGAGGAGAAAACATTTCCAGCCAGCAGAGCCAGGCTCTTCCGAACGCACCTGCCTTCAAATGCCCTGGGATTGTTTTATTTGTATTTTTATCACCCGTTGCCTTCTTTAAGGGTCTCTTGCGACTCCAAGAGCAAAACTCCCGTGAAAGCCCAAAGCTGTGTAAAATCGGCTCGTGGTGCCTTGCGCTGCACAGCCCCGGGATGGAAACCCGGAGGAGGTTTCGGGATGCCTGGCCGCGGACTTTGCTTCCCACACCGGGCACGGCTGGAGGGCGAAGGGGCTGCTGCAGATAACACGACCCAGATAACGCCCAGATGCTCAGCTCTGGGATCCGGGCGAGCAGAGGCCCGGGCTGGCAGTCCTTATTTACACAACACGGGGTTATTTAACCGCTATTAAAAGCAGAGCTGGCTGGGGTAACGACTGCTGTTTTGTTACTTAAAGCGTAAAAATTCTGCTGTTGATATCTGTGGCCTTAAAATCAGAGCTGTGTTTGTGAAACTTTGCTCATGTGAGTAATTGGGGGCAAGAGGTACTTTGAGACAGTGGACATGCTACGGGTGTAGGCCTGTAGTTAACTATATAAAAACAATGAATAATCAGTTGTTAATTATTTAATGATATCTTCCACCTGGAGAAAATCATGCCCTTCCTCCCCACACCACTGAAATCGAGGGGATTTGTACTTGGATTTGCCAGGACTAGATTGCGTCCAACACAACAAAGTGGCCTGAAAAAAAAAAAAAAAAACATGGAAATTTTAGAGCCTATTTCCAGCTCTAAGGAGAAAAACAGGGCAGAGGCCGGATCTATCGGAGTACCAAAGAAATCGAGCGCTTAACTCAGGTGTGCGGAAGGTTTGGGAGCAGCTGGAGTCGCTTTGCAGTGCGGAGGCCAAAATAAAATCTGGCTCCCTGTTTCCTGCGCTCCCAGTCATTAAGTTCTTGGAACATCTGGAATAGGCTGGTTTGTGGTATACACGTCCCTGGCAGGGCTGGAAACCTTTCCATAGCAAATTGGATGTGCCAGAAGCAGGATGGTCAGGTGCAAACCCTTCTCTGACCCATTGCTGTGTGTGATGGGAGCAGCGAAAGAAGCGTGGGCAAGAGAGCTGGGATATTAATTTGGTCACCTACCAAGAGTTCTCGTCGGCAGAGCGAGCTCTGGAACAAAGGACACATTCTTGCAGTCAGCATTTTAGTTTTGCCAGCTCTTCCTGTCAGTTAATTAAAATCCACCCCCCTCTCCAAACAAGCTATTTTCCCGAGGAAAAAAAAGCTTTTCAGCACTCATAAAATCAATTCCTCTTCAAGAAAAATTAAAAATGCAATGTGCACCCTGTTCCCCATATGCATTATATTAAGCAGTATGCCAATGTATGTAAATGAGCCTGCAATTCAACTAGATGGAGGTATTTAAATATTCATAATCACAGCACAGCATATGCAAACCAGGCTCTCAGCAGAATTGCGCTGCAGTCTCAAACAGCAGCTGTATGCAAGTGAAGATGCTTTAACATATCCAGTTCGGTTATTAACGAAAATGTGGCCGGTGCTGGCTGCCTGTTGTCAGTATTTGTGCCTGGGCACGAGCCTTGGCCAGGCGTTGAGCACCTGTTTAATTCCTGTTGAATGTGAGCGTGCGGCGTGAGCCCCTGTCCCCCCTCGCCGTCCGCTGAGCTCCTCCAATTTGTTGCTAACCGGCACGAAATATTGCCACGGTGTGTTGCAAGATGAGGCTAGTCGAGGGTAGGTTGCATTAATTCAGGAAACTTTTCTGTACACCCATGAAGGCACGTGGGAGAGAATTTTAGCCTGGGAAGAACCGCCCGTGGCATTTACGCTTTTTTTTTTTTAAAACAAGAATGCCTGTTACAAACTTCAAATACTTTTTTTTCTTTTTCTTTTTTTTTTTTTGCATTCATGGGATGATCAGAAGTTCATTTTGGAAAAAAGTTACGAAAATCTTATGATGGACTGGAAAAGGTGTTAAAAGACAAAGTTATAAACCAGTGCATTGGCTTTTTCTGCAAGGACAGACACAAGGCGTAATTCTTTCAGATAATACAGATGTGAAAGAAAAATAATTCATCTTTGTCAAGCCGTGCTCATTTTTAAGAGGCACCAATAACTGAGATGCTAAGTTGGAGATTTTGTCTTTGTTTTTCTCCTTTTTTCCTGCCAGGAGGTAAGAAGAAAGTTGCAATTTAAAAAAATGTAAAAGACACGACATGCAAGAGAATACACTTCGCTGCCTTTCTTTTTAATGATTCCAAACAGGCTGTAATTGGTCCGTGAGCTGGCTTGAAAAGCCGCAGAATTGCACCTGTGCTTCTAACGAGCTTTGCAATTATAGAAATAGTTTTCTTCCTTCTTTTAATTGCATGGTGACAGGGTTCACGCTGCACCTGAGTTCCCTTTGTGCACCTTTCCTCGCTCCTTCTCCCGGCGCCCCCGAAGCCCAGGTCCCCCCGAGCTGGCGGAGGGGCCCAGGGACCAGCACGGCTTTGGGGCACATCGCACGGCTCCGCACGGCCGTGCCCGGAGCCGAGAACCGCCGGTAGGATCCAAGAGCCTCCGGTAGTGTTGTTCCCGGTCCACCAGCGGGCAGGAATCCAGCAGCGACCGCGGCACAGGGCGCTGGCACCCACCCCGCGGCCCATGCCCCTGCACTACATGGCCGGTGGGTGCGAGCAGCCACGAGCATCCTCGCTTCTGGGACCCCGGGGGTCCCCTTCGGGCAAAACCTTCCCAGAGCAGCCTCCCAAGGCTCCGAGCGCGTGCCCCGAAGCCCCCAGACTCCCCCGAGCCCCAGGGAGGGCAGGGAGGGGAGGCTCTGCGGCGGGGAGCGCGATGCCGGCCGGCTGCGAGAGCCGAGTCTGGCTCGGAGCTCAGCCTCCTGCATATTACGCCGGGAGGCTGGATCTGAGGCTAATGCTATGCCGGGAACATGGAGCCTCTTGAATTATTACTGGGGCTTCCCCGGGCCAAGGCAGCCGCTGCTCCTGCCCGGGCCCCCAGCTCCTTCCTCATCAGCCTCGGCGAGGATTTTTGGGGTGGTTTTGGAGCAAAGCCCTGAGCCCCGTAGAGGGTTTGGCCCCAGGGCTTTATCCCGAGTCGCAGCCCCAAAAAGAAAGTGGCTAACGGGGGGCACGGGGAGCGGATCGAACCCTTTGTGCTGCCCCGGGGAGCTGCGCGTTAATGTGACGATTAACACATTAATTTATGGTGATCAAATGCTGCATTAGGGTTACGATGAGCCGGCTCAGAGCCGGAGGGATTGAGGGGTGGTGCAGAGCTGGGGGGCTCCCCTCAACACCCCCCCCCCCAGTGCACCGGGGACACGGCTGCTGGGGGGTTGCAAAGCGTGACCCCAAAGCATGGGGGTTGCTGCTGGGAGTGGGGTCGGGGGGCTCTGGTGTTGGGGAGAGGCAGGGATTTAATGGGGCTGGAGAGTCTGGGATTGGGGGTAGCTCTTAATTTGGGGGTCTCAGGGCTCAGGAAGGGGGCTCTGTTTTGGGGGAGCTCTCACTTTGGAAGTCTCGGGGCTGAGGAGGGGGCTCCGTTTTGGGGAAGCTCTGACTTCGGGAGTCTCGGGGCTCAGGGACAGGGCTCTGTTTTGGGGGAGCTCTGACTTTGGGGGTCTCGGGGCTGGGGGGGGGGCTCCGTGCGCCCCCGGCGGCGGCGAGCAGCGTGGCAGCCCGGGGATGCGGCAAAGGCCTGCGCATAAATTATGTTCATGACGCAGCAGCTAAAAAATCCCACCGAGGGAAAGAAAAAAATAAAAAAAAACCACCAAACCCCCCCAAAACCCACCCCAACCTCCCCCTTTCCCCCCCCAACACCTCCCTCCTCGGGGAGCTCCCGGCTCGGGCCGCCCCCCCCCCCTTTTTTATTTATTTTTTTTTTTTTTCCCTTTTTCCCCCCCCTCCAGCCTCCGGGCCCCGCTCGCCGCCTCCCTCCCCTTTGTGCCGCCGCCGCCGCCGCGATGAATTTTTAATTCTCGCCGGCAGCGGAGCGGGAGCGGGCGCGGGGCCGCGCGGAGCCCGCCGGTGAGTGCGGGGCCGGTGCGGGGCCGGTGCGGGGCCGGGGCCGGGGCCGGGCGGGGGGCGGCGGGCCCCGCCGCGGTGAATATGCAATGCCGTAATTAGCATAATTTATATATTTATGATAAAGAGAGCCCGGTTGGGTTCGGGGGGGTGGGGGGGGAAGCGGGGAAGCGGGGAGAGGCGGCGGGGCCGCGGAGCGCACGGCGGGGGGGCACGGGGGGGCGAGGGGAGGATGGGGGGGGCACGGGGGTCCCGGAGCTTGGGGGGCCCCCCCCTCCCCCCCGCACCCAGCAGGGAAAATGTGATCGTAGCGGGGTTAAGGGGGGGGACGGGAATAATTTGGGGCTGGGGGAGGTGGGGTTTGGGGGGGCAGGAGAAAAAGGTCTAGGGATGAAGGGTGCTGCGGGGGGGGGGGGACAATGTTGGGGTCCTGGCGGTGCGGGGCAAAGGGACCCCCCCGGCTGGGAGGAATGGTGCCCCCACACCTTGGGGTGCGGGTGCCGGGGGGTGCGGGGGCTCGGCAGGGATTTGGGAGCCCGGGGGCTCCGGGGGGGCGAGCAGAGCCCCGGGGGGGTGGCAGGGGGGAGATGCTGCACGTCGGGGAAGGATGGAGAGTACGGCCGGGGGGGGGACAAGGACATTCGGGGGGGGCTGTGGCATAGTGTGGGGCTGGGCACGGCGTGCGGCAAGGTGGGGGGGCCGTGTGCCCCTGCGGGGGGGTCCTTGCCCTGGGGACATCTCGCCCCTTGGGGGGGGACGGTTCCTGCTGCTGCTCTGAGCCCCCCGCTTGCATTTTGGGGGGGGGGGGGCGGCACTTTCCCTGGTGCCGCAGAGCCCCAGCTGGCAGAGGTGCAGGGGATGGGGGGGCTGCCTCCCTCCTCGGCCCCCTCCCCATCCCATGCCACCATCACGGGCTCCGTCTTCACCCAGGAACCCCCCTTTACCCCCCCACCCCAGTGAGGGGCAGAGCACTGCCCCCCCCATTACATTCCACAGGACCGTAGTGTTATTGGTTTTTTTTTTTGGGTGTGCGTGGGGGGGTCCTGTCCCGGCCCAAACCCGCCCCGCCGTCCCTCCGAGATGTCCTGGGCCCCCCGGGCACCTCTCGCGTTGGCAGCCCCGGGCGATCGATGCTGCGGTCGCTATTTTTGGGGGGAGCCAGATGGGAGCTTCGAATGCAGCGGCTTGGGAGACGGGAAATCTGTTCCTGGTTTTGCCACCCTCCTCTGGCATGACCTTGGGAGGTGAACTTAATCCCTCTCCTCCCCGTCGGCGCAGCGGGAATAAAAATACTTTTCCCGGCTCTCCGGAGAAATGCGCGGATTCCTGGGAAGTCACCGCACGGCTGCTCCCGGTGCCGGGGTCTGTGCCGGGGGAATGGGGGATCCCCATCGTCCTCCGAGGTTTTATTTGGGGTTGGGACAGGTTTTTGCGACCCAAACCCCGTGAAGGTGGGAAGTGAAGTGAAGGTGAAGTGATGCAACCAAGGTTGTGCGAGCCGTCAGTGGCGGAGGTGGGCGCAGCGCGCAGGGCTGCCCCGCACCTTCCCGTGGGCGTTTTAGGGCAATAGTGGCTGGAAAGGGTAAAAGCACAACACGGCCAGGAGAAAAATGTTGATTTTCAACGGTGCAAAGAGGATTTTGCAAATAATGGAGTTAAACCCCCAACCTGGCAAGCAGCCCTGGTCAACTGCTTTTGGGTGTTTCCCCTGCAAGGTCACCCGTGCTTGGGCTGGGGTCCCACAGCGCGTGGTGCCAGCACCGGGCACATCGCTGCGGGCCGATGCAAAGCGCCCTCTCCCTTTTGTGCTACATCGCACACAGGTGTCTGCAAGCCGAAATGCAGCGCTGGGGCGAGGGGGTGCAGGCTGGGACGTGCAGGGGGCTCCATTTCAGCCTTGCAACCCCCTCCCCAAGCTCGCTCCTGCCCTGGTGCCCGCGGGCATGCGGCTGAGCTCGGCTTGGCCCCGCTCGCTTCGCTTGACGAGCGTGGCTCCCGCTGGCTCTGAGTAGCCCCCGCGTCTTTTCGCTCGCCTTGGCAGGGCTCCCCTTGGGCTCGTCGATTCCTTTTCCCGGACTTGCCTTCAAGATTTGGCCGGCCCAAGCCCTGGCATGGGTTTTTCCAGGAACGAGCTTGACTCACGCCGTGGATGAGTAACCGGGAGCGCCAGGGAGCTGCTCCAAAGCCCTCCCAGCAGAAGAAACCTCTGTCTTGAAGCCTTTGCAGCCTTCCACTTACGGCTGATGCCAGCTTTCCCTTAGAGCCCCAGTCTCCAGGAATTTACAGCTGGCCGTAAAACCACGCTCCCTGCTGCAGCCAGCCAGGCAGGGCTTGGACCAGGGACCAAGGAGCTGCTCCTGCAATTGGACATCAGCATTTTGCGGTCCTGTGCCAGGAGCTGAGGTCCTCGTGCGGTGCCACGCTGGGGTCTGGTGCCTGGTTTTGGGGTGAAATCATCTCAGCAACCTGGGAGCGCAAAGGGATGCGCCGGTGGCCTGAGCCCTGTGCGCCCAGGGGCCGTTTTACCATGACCGAGTGATGCCAACAGGCTGTCCCGGAGTCCCCGCGGTGCCAAAAGGATGGGGCAGAAATCAGGTTTGCATGCTCTCGCTGCTTAGTGGAAAGATTTTGATTAGGAGGCATGTGTTGTTGAGCACAACCAAAGGAATTAGAGGCTCATCTCCTCGGGCTCTGGGTCCCGTAAGCCTCTTTGTCCCGCCAGGTTGCATTAAGAAGCCGCACGCACAGCTCCGCATTCAGGTTCGGCAGCGTGATGCTGCGGGGCTGAGCCCAGGGCTGCCGGAGCTCGCCGCGTCGGCTCGGCTGCAGGAATGCTCCCCGCAGCTCCGAGCAGCCTATTTTTGTCGGGAAATGGACGGGTTTGAGATCTGCAAGCCAGTTTGTGGCAGGGGGCACATCTCATCCCCTGCCTCAGTTTCCCCAAGTAGCCGTGGCCGGGCGCGCTGCCCACAGGACTCAGAGGTGGCTTGCGAGGTGTGCTGGGAGCCTCGGTACGGTGCCTCTGGGGTCCCAGCAGATATTTGGGCTTCAAAGAAAAAACCCAAGTGGCCATACTGTGAAAACCAAAGAGCTGGCGCGGATTTTGAGGGCTGGATTTCCTCTTTGCGAAGGCCGGCGGTCGCACAGCGCATCCTCTGAGAATAAACAGCGGGTCAGCCTCACACTGACACGTCTCAGGGGCCATAAACTTCAAGAAAGGGTAAAAAGGCACTTTGAGTCCTGCACTTGCCACGTTGGGGTGGCTTTTAGGGCTCACCCACCTGTGGCAGGGCCTTTCCCCGGCTGCTGCTTATGGAGCATGGAAAGTCCCGAGCCTGGGGCAGGAATGGCCATCCAAAGGAATTAATCTGGGGTAACGATAGCGAGTAATTAGCGAGCTGTAACCGTGTCCAAAATGTCTTCTGTATGGACTGGCCCTAATTAACCTCTGAGGGTTTCTCACCTGTGGCAAGTTTGTTCAAACTTAGATTTCTGCCCACTTGGGATCCAAGTGGCTACATTTCTGACTCATCAGCACTTGTAATTAACATGGCAATTATATTCACAGTGAGACTCAGAGCATCTTAAATTATCCTCTCCTTTTTTTCCCTCTCTTTTTTTTTTCTTTAATATTATTATTATTTTGTGCATTTCATTTCCTTGTCGCCATCTGTTGCGAAATGGCTGTCTTCTTGCTGCGTGCACTTAACACCACCATCTGGACAAATTATTTGTCCCATTAATTACGAAAAATGTGTGAAGAAGGAAAATGAAATGGTACTGCCGACCTGCAGAAGGGCTGCTGGAGGAGAAGCAGCCCGCTCCCAAACCCAAAGCGCGCCGCCAAACCGCGCCGAGCCTGACATGATGAAATGTCTGTTTAATCGTCTAGCACGCTAATTGGTCTCTTTGCACAGCACCGAGGAAAAAAAAAATATCTCTCTCCTCTTCTCTCTGCGTTATTTGAGTCTTCCCCCGCGGGGCAAGCCTGAGCGGATCGAAGTCCCTCGCTGCGATAAATGCGGCGGCTGGCGCGCGGGCGCGATGCCCTCCGCAGCCTCTCGCTGCTCCGGCCGTGCTGGGAGAAACGCGCGGCTGGGAGAGCGGCTCCTGGCCTCGCCTCACCTTGTGGGGCCAGGGGCTTGGATGGGTGGAAACGAGCCCTGGTGCTTGCGGGGGGGTCCCTGCATCGTGACCCCCCGAGTCCCCGAGGGAGGCGAATTCATGCGTTAGCTTTTAGCTACCGTGCGTGCTGGGGACGGTTCGCTTCTTCGGCTCGGGGCTCCTTGTCCCAGCGGTTAGCCTCCCCTCCAGCTCTGCTTTCTCTCTCCCCACAGCCGACTGCGCGAACCCGGAGCGCTGCCCCGAGGACCAGCCCCGAGCCCCTCCAGGAGCCCGACTGCACCCTGAGCAAACTGTGAGTGAGCGCCCGGGGCTGCCCCGAGACCCCTCCATTGGGGCACTCTTGTTCCAGGGGCTTCATCCATGCCCTGCCTGCAGTGCCCTGGGGGCGTTTTGGGGTTCTGGCTGTTCCCTGGCTGTTAGGAAGGGTTCCCCCACAAACCATGCGGCCCCTGGGGTGCTCCGTCCCTCTCCATCACGGTGTTGAAGCAGCCCAAAAAGTGGGGTGCTACGCACCCTTGGGGTCTGGAGACGGACGGGCTGGCCCAGGGGCTGCCTGGCTCCTCTCCTGGGGCGCGGAGCTGTCTGTCTGTCTGTCTGTCTGTCCAGCAGCTGCTTACACACACCCTATGTAAAGCTATAGATAGCTGAGCTTCTTGGGTTTCACCTCACCTAACCGGGGGGCCCCGCTGTGCCGGCGTCCCCTTCCATAAGGGCAGCCCCGGTGCCCCCGCTGGGGACACCAATGTGGCAGGCGTTCGGGGACACGGTGACGTCCCAGGCAGGGAGGGGACGGGACGGGACCAAGGACCTTCCCCACCTCCTGCAGGCCCAGCTGCCGGACGGAGCTGCCCCGTGCTGGGCGATGCCAGGCGCTTAACACGAGGGCGCAAAGGCTGCCCTGCTGGTGCCAGGCCACGGGCCGGGTGACCCAGAGGCGACGTATCGCGATATGCGGCACCCAGACTGCAGCCGGTGGGGGGAATTCAGCAGCAGGCAGGGCAGAGCCCCCCGACCAGCGCCTGCCACCTGCTGCGAGTTTTCCTTCTCCCTCTCGCCCGGCACGAAGCGGGACCCTTCGCGCCTCGGGTCCGCCGGTTTTCCTCCCTGCCTGCCCCGTGCAGGCAGCACAGGCGTCCCCTGCTCCGGCTTCCTTGCCACTCGCCCAGCTCTGGCTGCCGGGGAGCTCATTAACTTTTAATAACGCCAGCTGCCTGCGTAAGCCGCTAGCTCGTCCCTTGCTCTGTTCTCTGTTGCACCAGAATAAATTGTTAATTAAACCGCGCGCTGGCATCCCAAGGTGTTTGTGTGCTCTGAAGCCAGGTTTAAAAATTCGCAGCGGGTACCGGGGAGCAGTCACGGGCTGCGGGGACGCCCTCGCCGAATCCGGCCACGGGGCTGAAACTCTGCAGCCCCCCGGTCCCGGGTGAGGTTTGGGATGAGCCCGGCAGGACCAAGGCAGGGGCAGGCGGCTGCCGAGCCCCGTCCCGGCGCTCTGCTGGGACCCCCAGCATCGTTTGGCTGCAGACAATAAATGATGAGCGGTGTTTGAAAAGCCAGCCTCAGGGAGCGACATGCTCGGCCCCTGTTGAGTTTCAAATGAGAATTTGGCTCTTAATTCAATTTGGGCCCCCTTGTAGTGGCGGGGTCCAAGTGATGGTGTTTAGGAACCGCAGACAAACGCCAGCCCCGGCTCAGGACGCACTCCGCGAGGCAGAGACAGAATCAGGCCCAGGGCAGAGGGAGCTGCAGGGCCCAGCATTTTGGGGCATTTTGGGCAGGGAGAGCCGGGGTCTGGCTGCACCCACCAGGATAAACACGCCCCAGGTGCCCGCACAGCTCCACAAACAAGGACACCTTCGCACATGCATCAAGTAATTTTGAATGTCATCCAGGCTGGCTGGTTAAATGCGTCCCAGAGACATTCCTAATAAAAAATTCATAAGCCTCTTATAAAGGCAATTATGCTCCTGTAAGGCGGCGAGGGGACACTACGTGACCAAACGGGATAATGAGGGGCGTTGGGGGAGGACGAGCCGCCTTCCAACAGGTGTGCCGAGCCCCTTCCATCGGGAGCGACTCGTTTCACCCCCCAGAAAACATCAGCCAAAGCACCCCAGCGACCCGGGTCCCCTTGGGATGGAGCAGGTCGAGGCTCCTGCTGCTGGCGTTCCGCGTTGGGGGCTTGGGAGAGCCGGGGGGTGTCACCGAGGCCCCTGGGGACCTGCTCTGTGCCCGAGCAGCCACGGTTCACGGCTGCTTTTTCAGGGTTTTTGAAAGGGGCTGCAGGAATCGCATCCTCATCTCCCCAAGCGCAGTGGGAGAGGAGAGGGGAAGAGGCTTGCCCCTCGGAGCACGTTTTCTTGCTTTGCTCGCAGTGTGTTTGACCCTCACCAAACAAACTGGGTTGGCCCCACGTCCCCAACCCCTCTGGGGGGACACCGACTCTTCCGCAGCCTCCTGCTGGGGACGGGGTGCTCGGAGGGCCCCCCCAGGCTCATGCATCCCCCTGGAGCAGGGCAGGGGGGTGCCAGCAAGCCCTGCACCACCCCGAGCCCCAGCCAGGGCTGGGAAAGAGCTGGTAAAATGGGAGGCTGGACGGGCAGGGCGGCGCGGGGAGCCTCCGGGCGCACTCGGTTCCCAGTGCGTGGCCCCGCGGCACCCGGTGGCTCGGGGACAAACACCGGTGTCCCTCGCTTGCAGCATGAGGAAGGTCTGAGCCGGCTCCCCCTGCCCTCTCCCGCCTCCCCGGGGACATCATGGACCCTGAAGCCGTGCAGACCCAGGAGGCCCCGCTGACGGTCAACGAGCAGGTAGGGGCACCCCATGTCCCGGCATGGGGCACGCAGGGCGAGGCATTGGGGCAGCGGCTGCAGGAAACCTCTGCTCCACGCCTCGGCTGCCCACAGCCCTGGGAGCTGCCGTCGGTTGCTTTCGCATCCAGAGGAGCAAAGCTCCAGCCGCAGGAGCAAAACTGCTCTGGGCTCCCTGTGTCCCCGTGCAAGAGGCAGCATACTGGGGGCTTGCCCAGCCCCAGCCGTTCACGCTGGCGTTGTTCTGCCACCTTGCAGGGAGTTTTGCTGGTTTGCTGGCTTTTAGCAGCAAATACCAGCTCTGCTGGGGCTGCCACGGCCGTTGCCAGCCGTGTTTTACCACTACAGACATCACCCTCCGATGCACACGGAGCTGGGCTTAATTATGGGGGAGCCCTGAAGCTGCTGATTAACTCAAGCAGTGAGGTGCTGGCCTGGACCCCTCTGTGCTGGGGTGGCGTTCACCCCCTGCACACCCCTTCTCAAGGGGATGGGGGGCTCTGCATGCTCTGTTTTAGGGGTACCATGGGACGGGGGGAGCCCAGCAGCCGTCGCTCTGCGCTGGGGCGCGGGGGCCAGCCCCCGGAGCTGACGGACGTTTGGGGACGCGTTCGCAGGTCATTGTCATGTCCAGCCACGAGACGATCCGCGTGCTGGAGGTCGGCGTGGACGCCCCGCCGCCGGCCGAGGAGGACAGGAAACCTTTGGAGATGCCACCCGGGGAGGGTGCACGGGGCTCCCCGCGAGGGAGCGGCGACCCGGGCAGAGAGGACGTGCCGCCCAGCGCCGAGACCTCGTGCAGCGCCGAGGCGGCCGGTGAGATGCTTTCCTGCCCCGGCTCCTTCCCTGGGCTGCCCTGCTCCTGCTGGCCCTGCAGGCAGGTTGGGCTCCGGGGCGCTCGGTGGGACGAGCAGCCCCCGTCCCTTGCTCCAGAGCATCCCCGTGCCGAGCTCTGTTAGGGTTCAGCAAACCAATTCCTCCTCCGGCAGCTGGGAGGGGGAAGCATCCTGCGCTCAGAGCAGCGCTTAGACCCGGGCTTAGAACCACTTAGATTTTGCTACCAAAAAAAAAAAATTTAAAAAGGCTTTTTTTAAAAAAACTTCACAGACCTGTAGCTATTTCTGGGCAGCGACCCAAATCTGAGAAATGCCTGGCTCGTAGATGAGAGAAGTATTTATTTGGTAAAAGTTTTTCTGCCGAAGGAGAAGACAGGAAAAGGGTGTCTTTCTTTTTACAAAAATAGAAGAGGATTATGTGGATTTTGTACCCAAGGGCTGCCGTTATTAGAAGTCGAGCAGAATAAATACAAGAGGTTGCTCAAAAAATAAATAGGTCTTTCAAAAGTAATAAATAAGGATTAGGAGCAAGGTTTCCTCTTACCTGGATGTTAATGATAACTTAGAAATATTAATATCTCTTGTGCAGTTGGGCGGAGGGTTGAAAATCACAAATGAAAATTAGCTAAAACAGCTTTAGCAGAAGAATGCAAGATTTCACTCGTGCAGCGAATTGCATCCATTTTCTGGAAACTTTTTTTTTTTTTGTTACAAAACTTCCACCTCCCCAGGGTGCCCCCGTTGGGCGCTGGCACCGCTGCAGCCGCTGCTGATTTGGGCTGGTGGGGGCACAGGCGCAGCGTGCACCCCCGCCCGGATCTCCTAACCCCTTCCTTCCCCCTCCTTGGATCCCTGCCCTGAACATCACATAATAAGCCCCAAACTCCCTTTTCCTGCATCCCATAACCAAGGTGACGACCCCCCCAAATCCCAAGGGGGGGCTGGGGGGCTGCAGTGCTGCTCCGGTGCTGCCCCAGCACCATCCCAAGGGGGACGGGGGCAGCCCTGGGAGGGACGCTCATCCCAGGGGGGGGGTTGTGGCTGTGATTTGGGTCCCCCCCTTACCCCAGCGCCTCTCGAACCCTCTCCTCTGCCCCCCCCCAAGGCAAAACCAAGCCGGCGGCCGGAGCGTCCCCCAGCAGCGTCCCCCCCGGCGGCACCTTCGGCCACGCCGCCAGCCAGCAGCCGCAGCCCTTGGCCCCGCTGGCCGCCCCGCAGGTAACTACCCTGGGGGGGGCATGGGATGGGGCTGGGGCACCGGGGGGGTGGAGTGGGGGGAGCACGGCTGCTTGCAGGGGACCCCGGGGGGGGGGGGGCAGGGACCTGGGGCCGGGGGCGGGGGGGGGACATCTGTTGGTGGTGGGCACCCGGGGCAGCGACGGCGGCTGGTGGCACGGGGCGCAGGAGCTGCCTCCCGGACCACGCCGCCATCCCTCCGCTCGGCGCCCTCGCCGCCCGAGGTGCTGCCAGAGCCACGGCCATGGTGGTGGTTGGGGGGGGGGGCAGTGGGGGGCATCCCCCCCTCGGGGGGGCCGTGGGGGGCTCCGCGGAGCTGGGAACCCAGCTGCTGAGATGGGAGGGACCCCGGGCCAGCTGCGCGCCCCTTTGCAAAGACTGTGCTCGCTCTTGCCTCGCTGATGCTGTCTGCAGTGGCGTTGATTTTTGTTCTTTTTTAAATCTTGTTTGCTTTTGCAGGTCTTGACTCAGGAAAACTTAGCAACAGTTGTGACAGGAGTAATGGTTCCAGCAGGGACAGTTACTCAACCTCTTCTTATCCCCATCAGTATTGCAGGTCAAGTGGCAGGTCAGCAGGGGCTGGCTGTGTGGACATTTCCTACAGCAACGGTCGCTGCCCTTCCCGGACTGACGGCTGCTTCTCCTACAGGGGGAATTTTCAAACCACCTATAGCCAATCTGCAAGGTAACCGGTGCTCTTCTGCTTTGCAGCATCCTTAATTGCACGCCTGGTCCTCCCCGGCTTGTTGCCGAACCGAGGCCGTCCTCTCCAGGAGGGGTCTGAAACGGTGTTTAATCGCGGGCGCTGGAAGAAGCAGGGTTTGTCGCGACCCCCCCGAGGCCGAAAGGTGCTGGGAGCGTCGGAGAGGGGCGGCGAGAGGGAGGGAGGAAGGAGACGGCGCGAGGGAGGAAGGCAGCGGTGAGGGGGAGGAAGGCAGCGGCGGGGGGGGGAGGAAGGCAGCGGCGGGGGGGAGATGGGGGTACAGGGACAGTGCTCGGGGTCTGGGGTCCGGGGCAGGTTTGGGGTTGTGGCCGTGTCACACCGCTGCAGCGGGTGCAGGTCCGCAAGGGCTGAGACCCTCCCCAAGGGGCAGCACCGCAGGGGCTCTGCGGTGCCCAGGCAGGCTTTGTGCCCTTCTCCAGCAGGGAACTGCCTCCTCCGAGCTCCCTGCGGAGCCAGGGGAAGAAAGCCTTGTTTGGATCCATCCCCAGCTGGGATGGGGGCCCCGGGCTCCCCGCTCTGTTTGGATTAACCCAGTCCTTCAGCGGGCAGGATGCATCCTGCAGCTCAGCCCTGCCCGGTGCACGGCTGCCGGGAGCTCCTTTGGGACGTGCGAGCGCACGGAGGCTCCACGGGCGATGCGGTGCCCTTTGGGAGGGGGCCGACGGGGGACCCACTGAGCCTCAGGTCTCATCCTGGAGCCTCCCCGATGTCCCCTGCTCTCCCCAGCTCACGCTCTCTCCATCTCTTTGCAGCCGCCGCCGTCCTCAACACCGCAATCCCAGCGCCGGTGCAGCCTGCCCAGACGCTGCCGGCTGCGGTCCAGCCCCGGCCCCCCCTCCAGCCGCAGAGCGTGTTCCCCCCGGCGCCCGCCGTGCCCAGCCAGCCCCCCATCCTGCCACAGCCCGCTGCAGCGCCCACGCCGCCCGTGGCGAAGCCGCTTGAGCCGCAGACCCAGATCGCAGTGCAGCCCGCGGGATTTGCCTTTAACCCTGGCATAGTAAGGAGCCGGGCAGCCCCAATCCCGCGCCCGCTCCCCTTTCCCGGCACCAGATCCCCGGCCTCAGTTTCCCTATCCCTGACGGACGCTTATCCCTCTCCGGTGACCACACGGGCAGCCCTCTGAGTGGCTTAGGAAAAAAACCCTCGCGGTAAAGGACTCGGAGCGACCGCTTCCCATCACGGCAGCGAGGCGGGGGCCGCCCTGCCACAGGGGGGGACGCAGTGACCCCGGGATGAGCGGTGGCCGTGCCGGCGGGGATGACGAGCAGCCCCGTGCGCCCGTCCCTAACCCCTGCCTTTTGGTTCTCCGCAGATCAGCGCCGCCTCCCTGGGGGGGCAAACGCAGCTCCTCAGCTCCCTGGCAGCCGCCCCCGTGATCGCCAACACCATCTCCAGCGTGCAGGGCATCACGGGGCAGATCCTGACCAACGCCCAGGGCCAGGTACCGCCGGGGATGGGGAGGGGGGGTCCCCAAGGTACCCCCCACAAACGTGGTGCTGCGGCTCTGGGAAGGGCGCTGGAAGGACGTGCCCCCACAGCCCCCGCTCTCCTCCCTTGTGCAGGTGATCGGGACCCTGCCGTGGGTGGTGAACCCCCCCGGCATCGCGGCGGCCAGCCCGGTGCCGGCCCCAAACCTGCAGGTGCAGGCGGTGACGCCCCAGCTGCTGCTCAATGCCCAGGGCCAGGTGATCGCCACGCTGGCCAGCGGCACCATCCAAGCGGCCACCATCAAGAAAAGCGCCCCCCCCGAGCCCCCCACCAAGAGCGAGGTGAGATGGGGCCACGGCACTTGGGGACAACGCGACCATCCTCGGGACGTGGCCCGGCCCCGTAGGGATGCTGCGCATCCCGCTCGCAGGCTGCATTTCCCAGCTGGGATGGGGACGCTTGGTGTCCCCATCTGGCTCTGGTGCCAGCAGAGGTGCCAGCCACCCCCAAACTGCCCCACAGCGCCTCGCCTCCCCCCTGCATGCAGTGGGCTGCCGGGACCCGGTACAGAACCAGGTGGGCTCTGTACTGGGTGGCTGGGTGGCTCCCTCCTCCTTTCCCGAGCCCGTTTCACCCCACCCCGAGCCAAAGCAGCACGGTGGCCGCTCGTTTAACCGCACAGATCGAGCCCGTGGCTGGCCAGCCACAGGGACACGGTGCGGGATCGGGGACACGGTGCCGGATCGGGGACCCCTGCTGGGTGCTGGCCAGGGTGCCAGCCCCGCTGCTGACCCTCGCTGCCCACCCAGGTGCAGCCCATCCAGCCGGCCCCAGCTCTGCCCCAGCCGGCCGTGGTCATCGCCAACCCTGCGCCGGCAGCGAAGGCGGCCTCGGCGCCCGTCCCCATCACCTGCTCCGAGACGCCCACCGTCAGCCAGCTGGTGGCCAGTGAGTTGCTCTGCCCTCCTCTGAGGGGGGGGACAGGGATGGGGGGGACCGGATTTGGGCTTCCCCACGAGGGGAGAGGAGCCCCGGGGGGTCGCCGCCGGCCGCCCTTGATGCCGCCCCTCCGCTCGCAGAGCCCCAGGCCCCCAACAGCGGCGTGGAGGAGGACGGCATCAACCTGGAGGAGATCCGGGAGTTCGCCAAGAACTTCAAGATTCGGCGCCTGTCCCTCGGCCTGACGCAGACCCAGGTGGGGCAGGCCCTGACGGCCACCGAGGGCCCTGCCTACAGCCAGTCGGCCATCTGCAGGTACCGGCATGGGGCCGGGGGTGCCGTGGGGCGTAGGCAGCGCATCTCCTGCTGCTGGAGGAGGAATAGAGGTGGCGAGGAGGGAGGTCGGGACGAGGCAGCATCCCTGCCAGGGAAACACCTCCTGGTCCCGGTGTCGTGGGGTGCCACTGGGCTTCCCCTTGCCCCTGCCACGTGCTCAGCATCCCGTGGTCCGTGTTGTCCCTGCAGGTTCGAGAAGCTCGACATCACCCCCAAGAGCGCCCAGAAGCTGAAGCCGGTGCTGGAGAAGTGGCTGAGCGAGGCCGAGCTGCGCAACCAGGAGGGGCAGCAGAACCTGATGGAGTTCGTGGGCGGCGAGCCCTCCAAGAAGCGCAAGCGCCGGACGTCCTTCACGCCGCAGGCCATCGAGGCGCTCAACGCCTACTTCGAGAAGAACGCGCTGCCCACCGGCCAGGAGATCACCGAGATCGCCAAGGAGCTCAACTACGACCGCGAAGTCGTCCGCGTGTGGTTCTGCAACCGCCGACAGACGCTCAAAAACACCAGCAAACTCAACGTCTTTCAGATCCCCTAAGGAAAGGGGCTGGGGGGGCCCCCCATGCCCAGACGCCCTCCCTGACCCCCCCCCCGCCCCAGCCTCCTGCCATCAGCACTTTGTGACCAACTTTCCCCGGCCCCTGCCCCTCTGCCCGGCTCCGGCGGGGGGCTCGGGTCCCCCCCCAACCGTGCGCGTAGGTGTCCGTGCCCCCCTCCCGCCCCACACATGGCCCAACCATGTTCGCATCCCGTGTCGCGCGTGCCTCGTCGTCCCGTAACGTGCGTGGTGCCGGACCCCCGCCTGCACTCACCGTGTCTCCCGACGCCCCCTGGGTGAGGGGGGGGCCGCCCTCCCCGCCTTTCTGTGTCAGGTCTCCCCCCCTTCCAGGAGTGATTTTTCATTTTTTGGGCCATTTTCTCCCTTCTCCGTGACTTCCCTGTGTTCCCGAGGTAGCGTTAAGGCCCGGTAGCGTCACGGCTCGGTAGCGGTGAGCCCCAGTTTAGTTTCACCCCCTTTTATTTCATCGTCCCCCCCAGTTCCCAGCCCTCTCCCCCTGCCGATGCGAGGAGGCTCGGAGCAAACAGAGCCGCGTGAACCCGAAAACGAAGGTGTCGAGACACCGAGGCCTTGGGAGGTGCTGCTTGACCTAAATAAGGGTGGCCTCGTGCCCCTGCCCCTCTGTCCCCGTGGGGACATTGCACTACGGGGGGGGACCGCGCGGGGTTAGCAGAGGGCAGAGCGAGCTGGGAGGAGGATTTGGGGGTCCCGCGACGGGGGCAGCCCCCCCTCTGAGACCCCCTGAGCCTGGGGATGGATGGACAGACGGGGACGGATGGACGGATGGACGGACGGACGGGGAGCGCGGTGGGGGGGACGGCCCCGCCGGGGCCACGGCAGCCTGATGCACTTGATGTAGTGGTGTGAAATAAACAGTATTTTTCTTTTTTCTTTTCCTTTTCCCGTTCTTTTCGGAGGGGTGCGGGGGGCACTCTCCCTTGTCCTGGGTGCACCCTCGGTGCCGGGCTGCACCCCCCGTGCCACCGGGGCCTGGTTTTTGCGGGAGGGGGCTCTGAGCAGCTCCGAGGCCGGAGCGGGGCCGTTTCCATCAGGATCCCCCCCCCGGGCTGAGGCCGCGCAGCTCAGCGCACGAATGAGCCGGGCCCGGGCCTCGAACCCGCGGCCCCAGCGTCGCTGCCCAGCCCCGCTCCCCGCCGGGGGGAACCCGAGCGCCCCGCGCCGCGCCGGTCCCGCCCCGCCCACCTCCTCTCCCGACCAATCACAGCCCCCGCAGCCCCGCGCGGGGCCCACCACTGGCGGCCCCCTCCGCGCGTCACCGGGCCGCGCGGGGCTCCTATTGGCTGACGGCGGCCGAGGGGGCGGGGCCGGCTCCCCGCTGGGGCTGGAGCGGGGGGTCCGCGCCGTTGCCGCCTCCATTTTGAGGGGGCCGCGGCCCGGTGCCCTCGGCGGGGCCGGAGCGGGGCCGGGAGCGGGGGGTCCCGGGGGGGGGGGGCAGCCCCACGGAGGGAGCCTCTGGGGCTTGGGGGGGGTCCCCGGCGGGTGCAGCCCCTCGGGAGGGGGCTCAGCGGGGCTGGGGGTGCAGTCCCTGGGGAGGGGGCTGCGGCCCGGAGGGGTCCCAGGAGGGGGTCCCGGGGGGGTCCCGGGGGGGGTGAGGCCGGTGCGGGGGTGTCCGGGGGAGTCGGGGCCGGCGGAGCCCGCGGGGAGCGGGCTGCGGGGCTCGGGGAGGGCCCGGCGGGTGCAGCCAGTTGTCGGGGGGGCGTTGAGACCCTGAATTGGGTCTGGGGGTGCCCCAAAGCGGCCCGGGGGGGGGGCTCGGAGCCCCTGAGGAGGGAGCGGGGCAGCAGCGCAGAGACCCCGGAGGGCCCCCGGGCGGCCCCCGCCGCCTGCCCCCTGCAGAGGGGTGAGGTACCGGGGCTCCCCCCCTGCTCGTCCCCCCACCGGGGGGGGGGGCACACACCCGGCCTCCCGTGGGGCGAGGATCATGGCCTGGGCGCTGAAGCTGCCGCTGGCGGACGAGGTGATCGAGTCCGGCCTGGTGCAGGACTTCGATGCCAGCCTCTCGGGCATCGGCCAGGAGCTGGGCGCCGGGGCCTACAGCATGAGGTAGGAGGGGTGGGGGGGCTGTCCCTGCACCCACCGGGCTCGTGGCACACCCGAGGGTGGCGCCCACTGTCCCCCGGGGCGGTTTTGTGCCCCTCAACGAGGTTTGGGAGGCTCGGGGGGGATCCACGCGCCCTGGTGCTGTGCCAGTCCCTGGGGGTGCCCGGCGTGGCGGGGGCGTGGGATGGGGCCGCGGCTGCACCGGGCCCGCCGGGAGCTGGGTTCTGCCCGCTCCGGTTTCGGGCACTGGAAGGCCTGAGCTCGGGGTGGCCCGCGGGGTAGGGTGGGGGGGCGGTGGCTGGAGGTGGTTTTGGAGGCCAGGGCACTGCCAGGCGGGTGTTGAGCGCACGGCCTCCCCCAGCCCTCGACTCGCAGCTCAATCGCGGCGCCGGTCCTGTGCCTGGTGTGGGGCTGGTTGGCAGAGCCCGTTCCCCCGTTCCCTGGCTTTGTTTTCGTGCTGTAAACGCCCCAGGAGCTTTGCCTTGCCACAAATAATTACCTTTGAGGAGCAGCGGCGGGCGCTTGTCCGTTGGGACCAGCTCTGCCCTGGCTCTGAGCAGAGCCAGGAGCAAAGGAGAGGACCGGGACCCCCAGGGAGTCCTCGTGCACGAGCGGTGAGCAGGAGCAGGACCCTGCGGTGTTGGACATTGAGACCGAATTGCTCAAGCACGTGGCCTGTGCTCTGGAGGTGGCTTCGTGCTCGCTTGGCAGCTCTGCCCTGGCGCCCCCAGCTCTGTTTCTGGTAGTGACGAGGACGCGCCTGCTCGGCGGTGCTGAGAGCTGGACCGGAGGGCTGGGGCCAGGTAGGAGCTTGGGGCGAGCTGGCGTGGAGGTGAAGCTGCAGGAAGCTGTTCTGGTTTTCCCTGCAGCCCAGAGGTGCAGCCAGAAAGAATTCACGTAAATCCAGCTGTGACCCCGACTTCTTTCTGCAAGAGGCCTTCCCGGGACGAGCTGACGCAAGACTTGAGTTCTTTGAGCAGCTGGAAACGTTAGATGTTGGGATTAAAAACAAGGCGCTGGGAGAGAGGAAAGGTGGCGGTGGAAAGAAACTGCTGACTTGGTGCCCTTGTGCAGGGGAAGCAGAGTAGCAGCTCTCCTCTTCCTTCCAGAGACAAGGAGAGGCAGCACCTTCCTGGAGTTATCCCTGACCCCTCTTGGGATGCCAGAACCGTTTGGTTTTGTTTAATTGAGGATCCTCAGGCAGCTAGCTGGCCAAATCGCAGACATGCGGGAGCTGAGAGGAGCGCACCCATCCCCTCTCCATCGCAGCAGTGCCATCGGCTGCGTTTCGGATCGGTTCCTCCGCTCGGGACCTCGCTGTGAGCACTGGCGGCAGCTTTCCGTCACCCATCGGCTGGGGATGGCGCGGGCAGACCCTCGCACCGCACTGCCGGAGCCGGCTGAAACCTGACTCTTTTTTTTCCGAGACTTTTGTTGACCTAAGCCGCCCGTAAATAGAGCGCGTACCCCCGGAGGTGAGCGCGCTGACCTTTGTGGCCTGACATCTGACATTTTCCTCCCATCTCTCACGGCAGCGCCGCGGTGCAGGACAGGGGGGGAACATTTTCGACGGGCGCCCCCATTTCGGAGCCCGGCTGGGGCTCTCCCCATGGAGGAGGGACTCTGCTACCTCGGGGCCGAGCGCTGGTAGGTGTCTGCCGGCAGCATGACGAGGGCTGGACACCGCTGCTCCTTCACGACGTGCGCTGTGGGGTTGTGCTTCATGCTGCATAACGCAGCCGAGCTCTTGGTGCTGCTGGTCTGTGCTGGAGCCCGGGGATTTGGGGGAGAAGCGGCGGCTTCGGAGGCGATAACTGGGCACTGAGCGGGCGCTTCCACCTGCAGAACTTGGCTGCGGTTCTTCTGCTCCTTCTGTTCCAGGAGCTCCTCTCCCACACCCTGATACGAAGCGCGTAAGCGGAGGCTTTCCCCAAAAGCACGTGGAATTGGCAGGGAGCTGTTGCTGTTGTCCAGGGAGCTGTCCAGAAGCCTCTCACGGAGAAGGAGCAGGGCTTAACTCGGTGGCAGAGCTCAGCACTTCGGTGCCACCCTAAAAACGGGCTCGGGGGGCTCTGCCCCGCGCTGGCTCTCCCCATGTGGCTCCCGTTCCTGTGCCCCTAAAGCTGAACCACCGCCTTGCAGGGAGCAGGGCACTGGGCTGGTACCTCGAGGGGGAGGACAGGAATTCCTCAGCGTGGTGCTGGAGGCATCCTGCCTTCCTTGCTCTGCCGGGGCAGGCGTGCTGCCGAAGGAGCTGGGCTTTGTCTGCAACGCGGGCTCGCTTGTTGCATAGGTTTGAAGCAAGAAACGTGTGTTAGGGGGGACAACTTGAAAAAGCTGCAGCAAGAGCTGGTGTCAGGGCCTCTCCCCAGATCTCCTTGGCCTGCTTTAATGCCCCTTTGTAGTTGTGCAGAGATGTCACAGCTCGTGTGGTGGTGTTGTTTCTTGGTTTTGGTTTAACTAAAAATCTTAAAGCTCTTCCTCGCAGGAGGAACCCAACACCTACCGCCTCACCCCTGGAGCCAGAGCCGAAATGAATGTCTGACACCTCTCTTTTCAGTGACGTCCTTGCCCTGCCCATCTTCAAACAGGAAGAATCGAGTTTGCCTCCGGAGAATGAGAACAAAATTCTGCCCTTCCAGTATGTGCTGTGTGCGGCCACGTCCCCTGCGGTGAAGCTCCACGACGAAACGCTCACCTACCTCAACCAAGGTGAGGGAACCCCAGGCGCTTGGTTTAAACCCGCCACGTTTTAACCCTAAAAGTCTGCCTTTGGCTATTTCCCATTGGGAGTGGAAAGCACCTCGCTACTAAACCCCACGTTGCTCCTGTTTGAAACCGCTGGCTCCTTCGCCTTGCTGTGGTGGTGCGAGCAGCCCGTGGGATTTCACACGAGTAAAATCTGCGCAGTGTGAAGTGCAGCTGGAGAACTGGGTGCAGCCAAGCTGTCTGAGCTGCTCCGTGCTGCCAGAGCTGGGCAGGAGTGTGCTGGGGTGCCCTGCAGTGGGCACGTCTTGTGCTTTCAAGCTGCAGCCATCGCTTCTCGGTAGAATCAGGAGGTCTGGGTTGGTGACCACAGCCAGATGAAGCTGAGTAATTGATTTCTGCCCTGTGCTGGGTCTGCACTTGGTTGGTAAGGGTTTGCTAGGGAATCCGCCAGCAGAAAGGGAGAGGATTGCATGTCACTGGAGAGGAGCGTTGGGGGGCGGTGAGATGGTCGTGCTCCTGGGACCCCGTGCTGAAACGTGGCAAGGAGATCGAGTGGCGTGTCTGGTGTGGCAGCAAAAGGTGTCAAAATGCAAGGGAGGGTGGCAGCAAAGGCTTGTATGTGGCGAACAACAAGGAGCCTTCGTCTTCCTTCCCTCAGGGCAGTCGTATGAAATCCGGATGCTGGACAACAGGAAAATTGGGGAGCTGCCAGAGATTAATGGGAAACTGGTGAAGGTAAGTGGAGAGCTTCGGTGCACAGGTCCAGCTGGGGCTGTAGGGAGCAGCATGCAAGGTCGTGTCCTGTCAAGGGTCCAGCTGGGCTTTATTTTGTTGCCCTGGCTTCTTCATGAGGCTTCAGGTCCCTCCACTTCCCTCTCTGCTCCTTTTTTTTTGCACTGGAAAATGTCTTGAGGACCGGGGGGTTTACTGGGAGAGCCCCAGCCGCTGACAGTTTGTCCCCTCTAGAGCATTTTCCGGGTGGTGTTCCACGACCGGCGCCTGCAGTACACGGAGCATCAGCAGCTGGAGGGCTGGCGGTGGAACAGGCCTGGGGACAGAATCCTGGACATCGGTGAGTCCCTGGGGCAGCACCTCGGGGCCTGCCTCCGAGCCCCCAAAGCTCTGCCGCGTTCTGCAGGTGGAGACGCGCACTTGGTCCTTCCGTAGCTTCCCTGCTTCTCCTCCTAACAAAACCTGTCTGCATGTGCTCCTGCAGATATCCCGATGTCCGTGGGCATCATTGATCCCAGAGCGAATCCAACCCAGCTCAACACGGTGGAGTTCTTATGGGATCCTTCCAAGAGGACGTCCGTGTTTATCCAGGTAACGGAAGGGACGGGGGAACTTCCACTTGCAGGGCTTTAGGAAAAAAACTGAAAGTTATCCAAGGGGGAAAAAAAGAGATGATTTTTGACTCAGAACTCTGAAATAGCAGCCAGATGCCACAGTGGTAGAGGGTATAAACTGAAATACACCTCGCTTCCTGCCACAAGCAATGCAAGAGAGTGGCAGCTCGTGGATTGGCAACAGACAAGCTCGGCTGACCACCTACGAGTTGTTTGATTTGTGTGGTGGTTTAGGCCCTGCTGGTTTAGGTGATGTGCTCCCCATCTTGCTTAGATGCTTTTGCAAATCTCCCCGGCTGCCTGAAATACCTCCTGGCAATATTCTGGCCCCGCTGCCCAGAACAAACAGGCTCCAGCGCGCAGAGGCTGGTGCAGCCGAGCTCTCTGCCCTGCTGAGCCGGGGGCTGCTCGTAACATCGAGAGCTTGCAAAACTTGCTGGAAGAATGCGGCTCCACCTCTGCTGCTGCGTCCCCTTAACTCCTTAACGCTCCTGGTTCTGTGTGCTCCTGTGCGAGCTCTGCGTTTTGCCCTTTACACGACACTGACGGCGGGGCGCCTTGCCTTCCCCCAGGTTCACTGCATCAGCACGGAGTTCACCATGCGGAAGCACGGCGGGGAGAAGGGGGTGCCCTTTCGGGTCCAGATAGACACCTTTAAGGAGAACGAGAACGGAGAGTACACGGAGCACCTGCACTCGGCCAGCTGCCAGATCAAGGTCTTCAAGGTACCTCGGCCCGCTGTGCACGCAGCGTCCGCTGTGTCCTGCCCCTCCGGGAGGCGAGCCAGGAGCCAGTCCCAGTCCCTGCCGCAGCCCCAGCGAGCAGCACGGCTGCAGGACCGTGGCCGAGCTTGCAGGCAGTGAAAACCCTCGGTCCTTCTGGTCACTCCTCTTTTCCTGGTCTAGTTCCTGTCCTAGTGGAGCCTGGATGCCGTTGTGGCTCAAAAATTGGAAAGCCAAGAACAGCACACTAGGGAGTAAATGGGTTGTGGTGCTTCTCTGCCAAAGCTCCCACATTCAGCCTCGCGTCTTACCTGCCTGGGAGATCCTGCGGGGAGTTTTGATGCCCGTCTGACCTCCTTATCCCATTATTACCAGTTCCTATTGTGGCTGCTGTCGGTTTGTGTGTGTGCAGCTGCTCCAGGACTTCCGAATCCTTTGCAGGGCACCCAAAGCCGTATCTGGCTGTGGCAGCACGTGCCAGCGAGGTGACTGCAGCACCGCCCAGGCATTGTGCAGCGGGGCGGCCGTGCCCACGCTGTCTGGGTCGCTGACGTTGTCTCAAAGAGCCTGCCCAGTCCCTGTCCCTTTCCTTGTCCCCGTCCTCCCTCCGATGCCACGCAGCCTCTGTGGCCGTGCTTCCTCTGCCCTGGTCCCCCCAGGGGCGCTTGGCTCGCCGCAGGTCGGCTGCCTGGCTGGGAGCCTGCGCCGCTCTGCAGTTTTATCGTGAAGTTGCTGTAGGATGTCGGGCAGCGTGCCCTGCTGCTGTTGACTTGGCTTCTTTCCCCTTCTCTCTCTCCTGCCCGCTTGCGTTATAAAATTTCGAAGGCAGGGGCGGGGGGGTGATTTGTTAGGGCTTGTTTGAGCTCTGGCTCGTGTCTGGATGTAAATAGCCTATGAGGATGGCTGCGGAGCTGTGTGCTGAGAGGATAAGGCTGGCTGCAGATGAGCACCCTGAGGATAGTGGCATCGCAAGCATCTGGCACTGGGTTTCTACTGAGCTTCAGCGCTCTGCGCCAGGGATGCGTTTTGGGGGTGGCTTTTATTTTCTTTGGCTCTGACAACCTTGCCACGGGGAAACCCAGAGCTGTAGCTGAAGTGCCCATGAGCGAAGCTGCAGCCTCAGGGCGCAGCCTCCCTGCTGAGGATGGTCTTGGCGGCACCTGCGGGAGCAAAACGATAAATTGCAGCCGCTGCCTGTTGCCGTTCTGCGTTCAAAAAGGTCCCTCTGGAACGCCGCTGTACCCCTCCCACCGGCCATCTCCCCACGCTGCCCCGCACCAGGCCACCGGAGCGCAGGGACCCTCGACCTCCTCGGCGTTCGCCTGCCCGAGCCCTTGGCAGAGGCTCCCGGTATTGCCCTGATGCCCTGGGGCTGTGAGTGTTGGGGCAGCAGGCTCGGGGTGGTGCCTGTGGGCCCGTCCCTGCAGGGTGCCGTCTGGTTAGGGCTGATGCTCTTTGGGCTCCCGCCCCGTTCTTCCCTTTCTCCCCTCTGCCCCTCAAATTGGGAGCGTCTCTGCTTTGAGAAAGCTCCCTCGGTGTCAGTCTCGTCTGTGCTCGTCCGTGGCTGGAGCACGGATCCTTCCTGGCTTCCAGTAGCCACAACATTGACCACAGAGGCTGGAAAGATAACAGCAGCCGTTCCATTTCCGTGGCTGCAGCAGGCTGGTTGAGCTGCAGCCGAGCAGCACCTCCTCACCCAGCTTGGAGCTGCCTGGGAGCTTGTTCAGGTCTCCTCTCTGCTGTCTAGAGGAGGAAGATGCCTCACGCCGTGCTGGATTGCTGCTGTTAGGATGTTGCCTGTTATTGTTTGTAGGGTCCTGCAGAGGGGAGCACCGGGACGGTTTGGTGGTTTTAACGCCTCTCTTGCTGCCATCCCCAAGGCTTTGAGCGCGTTATGAAGGCAGCAAGCAAAAGCATTCCTAGGCCTGGCTATAAGAAAGTAGACATCTTTTCGAGGTCACAGCAAAGCCGAGCTCATAACCCAGCTCTCTGTGTTGTGGTGCAGTACGTGCCACCGAAATGGTGGAGAGCAGGAGGACGAGTCACCTCCTCAGGCTGTCGCGGTTCTCCCTCTGTCCCGCACCGCTGATCGAACACCGATATCTCCTCCCCAGCCCAAGGGAGCTGATCGGAAGCAGAAGACCGACCGGGAAAAGATGGAGAAGCGAACGCCCCACGAGAAGGAGAAGTACCAGCCCTCCTATGAGACCACGATACTCACCGAGGTGGGGCGCGTCCTCGTGCAGGGCGGGGACGTTGTTTGAGTGAAGCCTGCGTTGCCCTGGCCGCGAGGAGCTGGCTGCTCTGCTCTGAGGTGTTTGCCTCAGTTGTTTGTGGCTGCAAGGCAAAAGCCAGATAAATACTCTAGGCAGAGGAGGTAATTTTTAGCAGGCCTGAAAAAGGGCTCTTGTGCCTCGAAAGTCGGTGGTTTTTCCCCTGAATAACGAAAGATGCTCCCTCTGCCTGCAAGCTTTGTTTTGCCTGCATGACAATCGGCCATGTAGGTCATGAGTGAGCAGAAAACCTCCCCCGTTTCCTCCCTTTGCTTGGGAGGTGTCAGTCTGTGAAACCCTGGTAGTCTGAGCTCTTAAACGCCCTGGGGAGGGAGCCCTCATCCCACCCCGGGTGATTCATGCGCCCTGGAGGTGCTGAGGCTGGCGGTGCTGCACGTGTCAGTCAGCCCAGTGACACAGATCACTTAAGAGTCTGATCTCCCTGCACTCGAATTTGGGGGCTTTTGGCTTTTTGAGATGAAGGATTGTTTAGTCTGAGGCTTGTGCCTGTCTGCGGTGAATTAGCAGGGCTCCTTTTAATCCCCGACTTTATTCTTTAATTCTCTTTCGTCACCAGTTGCCAGCCAGCAAATGGCCGTTAACATGCGCTGAGCGGAGCGGACGCGTGGGCTTGTCCAAAGCCACCTGTGACCCTTCTGGCTTTTCCTTTCCAGTGTTCTCCCTGGCCAGAGATAACGTACGTCAATAACGCGCCGTCCCCTGGCTTCAACAGCTCCCACAGCAGCTTTTCCATCGGAGAAGGGTGAGTCTGGAGGGGAGGCTGCCTGGCTGTCCGTTCCTGGCTCGCCGGAGAGGTCGATGCACCCCAGCTGGCAGCACAAGGAAGAAGCGCCCGGTGCCAGGGCGCAAGGAGGCGGAAGCAGCCCGCACAGAGGCAGCGTCAGGGTGGAAAAAAAGAAACGAAAGCCTTCGGAGCTGAGCGCCGTTGCCTCTCCTTGCTCCCAGAAAGCTCGGCTCTTGCACGAGAAGTGTGTGCGCGTTCGATCAGCAGCCCCTTGCGTTCAGCTTCCAGCCTGCTGCGCTCTGCCTTCCCCCGTCGCGTTACTGCTCTTACCTGAGCTGTTTGTGCTTGCAAAGTGTTTCAGTACAACGGTGACGGTGCTGACTGCTCTTACCTGAGCCGTGTGTGCTTTCAAAGTGTCTCGCTGCAGCAGTGATGGTGCTGCTGCCGTTGCGGGGCTGCCCGCAAGCAGCGGTGCCCCCGTGCTTCCGCGGTGTCAAAGCGGCACCGATACCAACCGGGCGCTGTGCTTTGCAGGGCGGTGTTGTTGCCTGCGGGCATCCCGTGCCAGGAAGGGAAGGGCAGTGCTAACCACGTGTTGTGCTCTGTCTGGCTCTTTCCCCCATCTAGAAATGGCTCTCCAAACCACCAGCCCGAGCCACCCCCTCCGATCGCAGATGTAAGTCACACTTCAGAGCTTGTGCTTGTGGTAAGGATGGGACACGGGTCGCAAAAGGGGCTTTGCTGTGATCGAGTGGTGGTGGGCTTGTGGGTGGCTGTGCTGCAGTTTGCCTGGGAAGAGACTGCTGTAGTTTAACGTCTTTGGGGGGTTATAACTTCATTTTGACTCCTGTTTGGAAAGAAGAGGTGATAGAGTGAAAAATGTCCAGTACAGCAAGGCAGAGCTGGGAGCAAGCTGCTTGGAGCTCGCTGTGACCTTTGCTGATCAGTTTATCTTTGCTAATGCTTTCCCCGTTGCTTCCTTCCTCCCCCTCTGTCCCTCTGAAGCCTTTTAAACCAAAACCCATCCAGGCTGCAGCCTTTATTGTGTGTGCGTAGTGAGCCCAGCCCAGTCTGCTCTCGATGTAAGATTACAGACAGCGAACCAGCTGGCCTGTGCTCGTTCCTCGGTGGAAATGTCTGTGTCACCTTTGAGGCTGTGACCCTTCTTTTCCTGCCTTGCAGAACCTCTTGCCCACGAGCACCCCCCAGGAGGCCCAGCAGTGGCTGCACCGGAATCGCTTCTCCACCTTTTCTCGGCTTTTCCGAAACTTCTCAGGTAGGTTCCAGCGGCCCCTCCGTGTCCGTGCCGTTGCTCTGCTTCCTTCTGCTCCCCAGGCCGTCTTTCTGTCCCCCTTGCAAATTCAGCTGTTTGAAAATCTCGTGTCTTTGTAACGCAATAAAGCTTGGCTACCTGAAAGCTGTCGGCTTCGTTTCTCACCTCGCTCTCAACTGACAAAACACTGGGGATGGTGGTGGCTTCTCTTCCAAAAGCTCGCAGCACCTTCTAGTCTTAAAACAAGCTGGGAAATGCTGATCTGGTGCACTGTGTAAAGGACTGCTCATACTTATTTTCCTCTCGTTCCCTGGCAATGTGGTCTCCGTTATCCAGGGTCACTGAGGCACTGGGTAGCAAGCTGTAAGAGGAAAAAGGCTGATAATGCCGGCCGTGGGGTCGTACCAAAGCACATTCTTCCAAAAACAGTCTGGAAAAACATGCAAATGTCCTTCCGGGGGAAGCGGGGGGAGGTTGTCAGCAGAGGGCTGAAGGCTTTGGGATGGGGTGAGCTCTGCAGGGAGAGCTGGCACAACCCTGAGGTCCAGGGCCCCCACCCCAGGAGCTCTGGGCTGCTTTTGTGACTCTCTCCCCTCTTGATGTCAAATTGCAGGTGCAGATTTACTGAAGCTGACCAGAGAAGATGTTATCCAGATCTGTGGCCCTGCAGATGGCATCAGGCTCTTCAATGCGTTGAAAGGACGGTAAGTTGGCTGCTCTAAAAGCTGATCGTGCGTGGCAGGGAAGCGTGTTTGGTGTTAACCCGTTTGCTTGGGACTTGCTATTACAGAGGACAGAGTTTCATGAACCTCTGTGAACCCCTTTCAGTTTAATTTGACAGCTTGGCCAGCAGGGTAACTGCTCCAGGGACAATTTGGGGGAAGAAAATCCATGTGGGCAAGGAGCATTGGAAATGATTTTCCTCTTGGAAGGGAGAGAGGGAAAGATTTGGTCGGTGGCAGGGGATGCAGCCACAGCCCAGGAGGTGCTGCCTGTGCCGTGCTCCTTTCCTCTGCCCGCTGATGGTTATTCAGTGGAGTAACCTTCCTGTAAGGGGAATGCTGCTTTATACCTGTCTCTGGGACCCTTTTTGGAACCCGCGATGCCCCTTCCACGTTGCTTTGAGGTGAATTCCGTAACCTGCTCTGTTTTTTCTGAGGACACTGGGGAGAGAAGGTTGCTGGCTGAGCGCCAGGGTCCTTGGGCAATCCTGCGGGCGCTGTGCTCACTCGCTGCTCTGTCCGTAGGATGGTGCGGCCCCGACTGACCATCTACGTGTGCCAGGAGTCCCAGCAGCTCAGGGACCTCCAGCAGAAGCACGAGGACAGGGACACCGTCACCAGCACGTTCTTCGGTAAGGGCTTTGTGGCATCGCTGCGGACACGCGCGCCTGGGTGGTGGCGAGGAGGAGGAAGCAGCAGCAGGGCTCGGCAGGCAGAAACGCAGGAGCAGCGGGGCTGATCCCCAGGCTGCTGTCCCTGGGGTTTTGAGCCCCCATTGAGCATCCCCCAGCAAACAGCCAGGGCTGTCGATACCTTACCGGAATACGCTGAGTCTGCATAGCAGCTCAGAGAGGGTTTGTGGCTTTGGCTTTCAGCTGCTGTGCCTTGTTTTGGCTGCTTTCTCATCTCCTCCCTGCAAGGAGGCAGAGAGTTCCCCTGCAAGCTAATGCAGGCTCTGTGTGTGACCCAGGGCGCTGTGCACACTCTCCGTTGATCAGGGTGGCACAGGATTGCCGGGAGCGCTTTTCTTACTTGCCCCAGTCCTACCCAGCTGATTTTTTTTTCCCCTTGCTGACCAAACGGGTGGCTGCAGACTGACTGTTGGCGTGCTGCCTGCTCTGAGCCGGCAAATGATAGCTCCTGCGAGAACCCAGCCTTGCCCAGACAACAATGAGTGACCTACATTTGTGGAGCAGCCAGGCGCCGGTTTATCCACCTCTGTGATTGGAGCGGCAAGCGCAAAAGCAGGCGGCGTGGCCTCTCCTCGCCCTGCTCCAGTCTGGGTCCTCTCGCATCCCCCGGGACCCGCTGCAGCAGTGGGAGAACGAGGGGGCTCAGGGGTGGCTTTTCTACCCCGCTGCATTGCAAAGCATACCAGGAATGGTACAAAGTGCTGCTCAGCTGGTAGTAATCAAAAGAGAAGCTTTTAGAGGCGAGGACTGCATGAATGCAGATCAAGTGTTGATGATGGCCAGGTTTTATAGCTGGGGGCACGCTGCAGCCACGTAGTCAAAGCATTCACCAGAGACCAGCTGCAGTCGTGTGACCATTTAGGAGCTTGGGTTTGGAAAGCTCACAGAGCAGGTAGCCCACTGCTGAAAAGGTGCACGGCCCTTCCCAGGGGGCTGGGGTGTTCCTGCTTGCGGTGCTGCTCTGCACACCAGCACCCCAGGTGAGCGTGCTGGTCTCTGCAGCCACGGTGCAGGCACTGAGGCTGCTCTCTGCCTTGCTACAACGCCGCTTCTCCTTGCAGTGTACCACGCCATTTATCTGGAGGAGCTGACGGCGGTGGAACTGACGGAGAAGCTGGCCCAGCTGTTCAGCATCTCCTCGCAGCAGATCAGCCAGATTTACAAGCAAGGCCCGACGGGGATACACGTGCTGATCAGCGACGAGGTAACCGCCTCGCGGTGCTCCTTATTCCCTACCTCTTGTGCTGGGTTGCCTCAGCTGGTTTGTGTCTGATGCTGCCCGAGCCGCCTGTGCAGGTCTTTGGGAAGGGCCCTGCTCCGTTGCCTCTGGTTTCTGAGGGCTTGGAGTCAGTTGGTGAAGCCCGCAGAGCCAAGGATTTTAGCACTGGGGACGTTGCTCTGCTGCTGGCTCTGATCACTTGGAGCCGTGGGGTTTGGTGCGGTGAGCAGCGCTCCCTGAGCACCGCGGGTTGGGCGCGCGCCCTCCTGCGTGCTCGGCTGTGCTCCGGCTGTGCTGTGAGAGCAGGGAGGGGAGCTGCCGTGGGAGGACTTTGCTTCCAGACCTGCATCTCAGAATACGGTCGGTTCACTTGGCTTGCTGGTTCAGATCTTCAGCTTTGGAGAGCTGGATGAAGGAATAAATATTTACGGCTGGTGCATCTCCTACCTCCCAGAGCACTGAGCTCCCGAGCAAGCAGCTTCCAGCCCTTTCTGTGAAACACTTCCCGTGTTTAAATACAGCTTCAGACTGAGCTGCTTTTCTTGGCTTCTTTCAGATGATTCAGAACTTCCAAGACGAATCCTGTTTTGTTCTGGACACCATGAAAGGTGTGTAAGTGCCCGGGTTTTGTGTACTTCCCGGGGAGCTCTTGTGTCAGATCCGCTGAATCCAGGGGATCCCTTTGCTCTTATGAGTGTCTCATAAGCTTTTTTCTTCCTTTGCAGCTGAAACCAATGATAGCTACCACATCATCTTAAAATAGAAGGGGACGGGATAAGAGACACCTATGATCCTTTTGTCACGCATGAAGACCCCTCACTTCCAGCACAAGGACACGAGCAGAGATCTGGATGCTTCTGGGCACCCTCTCAGCCCCCGAGCTGTTCGTTTCTCGGCTGCCTTTCTGGCAGGGGACCGCCTTGCTCTTACAGCCTGCGAGCTGCCAGTGATGGAAACGTGCTGCTTGGTCACTGGAGATGCGAGGCTGAAGTCACCAGGCTGCGCTCTCCTCTAGCTCTCAGTAGAAATTTGTCATTGGGACCTAAGATTGTGAAGGCTTTTCTCTGGCAAGCGTGCTCTGCTTTTCTGAGAGGCATCAGCTCCCGTGACGCTCACAGACTGGCAAGAAAACATGAATTGAAGTGGTCCAGCACACCCAGCTGGCCCTCTGGCACGTGCTGAGCTGAGCAGGTCTCAAACACGCTATGTGCTGTGCTGGTGGAGCGGTAGGCTAGGGCTGGGAGGGATTTTCTTAAAGATTTTGTTAAGCTTTCATTTCATATTACAATGCATCTGTTAGACAAAGGTGGTGACTTCTTTTTTCTCCTCTCCACCCACCCTGGAAATGGTGTGGTTGTGGTGCCATCCTTCCCTCGCAGGTATAAGGCTGTCAGGAACTCTCTCTACAGATTTAATTCACATGGACGTGTAAAGCTGGAGCAAAATGTGGAGTGAAGCAAAGCTGGATAAAGAAATCGCTAACTAGCTTGGTCTGTGGGATTCCTTTCTGCATGTTTCAGGGTTCTCAAGGGAAAGGGAGAAAGACTTGGATACCTTTATTGAACACTGGGGTGATCTCTATGTGCTGCCCTGTTTTCTGCCCCTGCGCTCCCCTGCCCAGCCTCTGCGGCTGACCCAGCGTTGGTGTAGCCCTGCGTGCACTGAGGAGGAGCTAGACAAGTTCAGGGGACCTGATGGGGACAAAAGTGCCTGTGTGGAGCTTTCCAGGACAGCAGCTGCACCTCTGGAGCGAAGGGCCTGCTGTGTGCTGCGATGATGGATCCCATTCCCTGGCTGCGAGATGCCCTGGGTGACACATACCTGCCTCTTATCCCCGTGGGACTGCACTACCAGAGCGTGGTTTTGGCCAAAAAAAGTATCTTGGGGGAAAAATACAGCGTAAAGCAGACCTCTTGCTTTAAATCAGACTTCAGCAACATCCAGAACAAGGCAGATCCTGGAACAGGCTGGGAGGAGAACGGAGGCACTGGTGTGCACGACAATCCCGAGTCCCCTCCCTGCTGCTGAAGTTTGTAAGCGGCTGTGTGTGTAAGCCATAAACGATTCTGTTCCCAACCTGCTGGGCTGGCTCCTGGAAGCCGTCTTCTCCTTGGAAATGGAAATCAAACCCCTGAGCACGCCCCGGAGCCGGCGGGGGGGAGAAGGCTGGCGCTGGCCTCGCGCAAGGGGCCCCGGCACCTCCCAGCTCCCTTCTCAGCGCCCAGGGCAGGACCTGGGGCAGCAGCTCTGCAAAGCCCCCGCTCCCCTGAGCCCCCAAAACCGCAGGGCAGCATCAGGGTAGGAAGGAGCCTGGGGGGCTGGGGTTAAAAACGCCTTTTCTCCATGGTTTAGTTCATCCTGGGCGGGGGCCGGTGCCTATTTTAACCCTCTTTGTTTGTTTTTTCCTGTTAGTATGCACCAAGTGTAACGGATGTGTATGGCAGCGACGCAGGCTCGGTAAACTTTTTGAATGAATGCTTCTGGGTGTGTGCGGCTTCTTTTAATTAATTAAATTTAATTATGCTGTTTTTTTGGGGGGGTCATGCAGGGCGGCTGCAGGAGGCAATGGAAGCCCCCAGCTGCTGGCTGGAAACAAGGGGGGGACGAAGTGCTTGGCGGGGGGGGAGGGGGGAAAGGAAGAGGGTTTTTAATCAAGGAGCCCTTGATTAAAAGTGCCCTGAGCTTCTAATTGGTTAACAACTCGGGTAATCCTTAACGTGAGGGGGCAGCTGGCGCAACACCGCACGCCAGGCCCGGCGCCCACTTCCGCACTACATCTCCCATCGCCCCCCGCGGCCGCCCTTTCCCGCTCCCGGCTCCCTTCACGCCGTCGGACTCGCTTTCCCGACGCGCCCCGCGGCGGGGGCGAGGGCGGGGCCGTCACGTGACGCGGGGTATATTAGGGGCGGCGCGGGGCCGGCGGCCCCATTGTTGTCGGCGAGCGGCGGCGGGGCGGGTCCGCGCGGCCGCAGCCCCAGCGCCGAGCCGCCCCGGGGGCCGCCCCCGCCCCGCCGGCCCCGCCCCGCCGCCGGACCCTGGCCTCGGGGCCCCCCCCCCCCGGGCCCCCTTCCCCAAGGCCCCGCCGCCGCCGCCGCCTCGCCCCGGGGAGCCGGTGAGTGGGGGGGCGGCAGGCGGTGGACCCTATGGGACTGGGCCTGTGGGGAGGGGGCTGCGGATGGGGGGTGGGGGGGGCTATAGGGGATGGGGGAGGCCTATAGGGGATGGGGGGGTCTGCAGCTGGGGGCCTGTAGGGGATGGGGGGGCTGTAGGGGATGGGGGGCTCTGCAGATGGGGGTCTGCAGGGGGTGAGGGGGGGGGTCTGCAGCTGGGGACCTATAGGGGTTGGGGGAGGCCTATAGGGGATGGGGGGGGGCTCTGTAGCTGGGGGCCTATAGGGGATGGGGGGGTCTATAGGGGATGGGGGGGGCTCTGCAGCTGGGGACCTATAGGGATGAGGGGGGCTCTGCAGCTGGGGGCCTGCAGGGGGTGATGGGGGGGTCTGCAGCTGAGGCCCTATAGGGGATGGGGGAGCTATAGGGGACGTGGGGGGCTCTGCAGCCCTTGGCCTCTAGGGGATGGGGGTCCCTTGCAGCTGGGATCGTCCCTTTGCTGTCTGGGGGGTCCGTAAGGGATGTGTGTTTAGGGGGGCTGTAGGGGATGGGGAGGCCCTTATAGCTGGGGGGGCTGTGAGGAGCGTAGGGCCTCACGCTTATGGAGGACGTGGGGTGGTGCTGGGCACCCCATAGGGTGCGAGGCCGAGGGTGCCCTTGGCACTGGGCTGCAGGGTGGGGGGGTCGTGGCTGTCACCCCTCTGAGAGTTGGGGTGCCAGGGGAGGGGTGGCTAGCCCTGGGCTTTTGGGGAGCCCCCCCAGGAGGGCCCCGAGCGGTGGGGCCGCGGTCATGGGCACAAAGGAGCCGGGATGGGGGCACAGAGGAGACCCCGGGCACGGAGCTGCCAGGGTGGCTTGGGGCTGGGGACAGCTCGGGGGGGTCCTCGGGGACAGCTCGGGGGATCCTCAGTGTTCACTGCGAGCCCCCAGGGAAGGCGCTGACAGCCCCATGGTGGTGTGGGGACAATTCTGGGGGGCTGAGGCAGCCGGTGGCCTCCGCCCAGCCCAGCCCAGCCCCCTCTGCCTCCTGCGGGGGGGACGGGGGCTGCCCAAGGCCTCTCGGTGCCCCGGTCCCCACCGGGTTCCTCCCCGGCCGTTGCTGCGAGGCGGCCCCGGCCCTCCATGGGGTTTTTGGGAGGAGCTGCGAGGGCAGGGCACGGCGTGCTCCTCGCGCTCCTCCTCGCGGCGTGCCGGCCTTCGGCCTCCCTCGGAGCGCCTTGCGGTGCCCTCGGCCTCGAGGTCTTCGGGGCGAGACCTCACGGGGTGGGCCCAGCGTTGGCGGCTCAGCGTGAGCACCGGGCAAGGGCCCCGCGTTGCTTTTCGGGGCCAGCCTTTTCCACCCTGCCCGTCTCACCGCCCCGAGGAGGCCCGGCGGCGGCTTGGGAAGCTCAGCCTGGCCGCGGCGTGCCCGGAGACGCGATTTTGGGGCCCTTGCGCTAGGCCGACCTGGGCCCGTCGCTGCTAATTTTGATGCTCGTTGCGTAAGGCGCTGGTGGTGCCGCTGCCGGGGGAGCCGTAGCCCGGATTGATGCGCTGGCTCCGCTCGCAGCGCAGGAGAGGAACCGAACCGTGGTGTGGGGGCGAAGGCGAGGCCGGCCGTTCGCTCCGGCCCCGCTGGTGGCAGGAGCGCTGAGCCCCGACCCGGGGGCTTCCCCAGAGCACAGCGCCCTCCGAAACGGGGACGGCTCGGGGCGCAGCGGGTCCCTAAATCTCTGGGCCGATGACTGAACGCTTTGGGAAGCCTCTGCTGAGTGGTTTGTAAACAAGCGGAGCGGCGACCCCTGAACTCGTCACGTTTGCAAAGTGGCTGCCCCTTGGGGGACGGGCCCGCCGCGCTGGAGGTGGTTTTGTCTCTCCTCTGTGGATCCCTGCTTCGGCCCTGGGGCGGTGTCTGGACTCGGCGAGGTCCCGGACCCTTGTGCCGGGGTTAATTCTGCGGAGCTCGTCGGGCGTCAGCGCCTTCCGTGCTCGATTAGCCCCCTTGGGGCAGGCGGTGCCGCGCTCTGCCCGCCGAGCCGTGCCCTTTCCCAGGGGCTGGGCCCAAGGCCGAGCCGTCCCAGGGGTGCTCCGCAGGGCTTGGGGAGGGAGCGCAGTGCCTCGGCCGCTTTCGGAGGAGCTGCGGAGCGGGGACCAGGGTTTTCTTCTCTTTTTTTTGCTCTCCCTTGGCTGCAAGCAGCCGCTCCGCAGGCTGGGCGCGTTGGGTGCGCGTCCGCGCATCCCGGGGAGCCGTGGAGGGCGTCCGCTGCGTGCCACCGCCGAGCTGCGGGGCTGTGCGGCCGGCGTCCGTCTGTCTGAGCCGCCGGTGTCCATCTGTCCGAGCCCCCGGCGCGCTCTGCAGCTTCCTCCGGGGCCGGCATCGCGCTGCGGCGGCTCTGCGGCGCTGCTGCCGCGTCATCCCCGGCAGCGCCGCTCCTGCTGCAGCGCGGCGAGCGCCGGCCGAGCCCCTGCGGGGTGGGTTTCAAGCCGGGGGAGCAGGAGCCCGGCCCGCGGCGGAGACCTTTTCCCTCTGTGAAATCGCTGCCCCTTGTCTCGGGTGGAAGGGAAATCGCCGAAATCCTCTCCCCTGCCGGTTCTGCCTCGCGCTGCAGTGCTGCCTTCGCAGGGGATGCTGAGCTCGGCGCTGCAGCGGAATAAAATGGGCTCCTTGGGGTTGTTTTCCTCCCTCCCTGGCTTTATCCTGCCCGCTGTGCTGCGGCCTTAGACATTAACAGTGGCGGGGCCGAGGTGCTTCTCCTGGGGCGCGGGGAGGCTCGACGGCTGCGCGTTGCCCTCTGCTTGTGCGGGGCTGCTGCCGATGCCCACGTGCGCGCACCCCCGGTGAGCCCAGTTCAGCCGGGGCCGCTTTTTCCACTGGTGTCGATAAATCGGGGGGGGGGGGTCTCCCCGCTGCTCGCCCCCCTCAGTCCTCTTCCCACAGCCCCCTGCGGGCGTCTCCATCCCTCCCTCCCTCCCTCTTCTCTTCCATCTGCTGAAACAATCGGCCTTTGCTGCCTCGCTGCCAGCCGAGGAGCTGCTCTCCGGCGTGGGATTAGTGGGCAGAGGGTGGACGGACGGACGGACAGGCGGACGGATGGACGCTGGCGTTTCTCCGAGTGGTGCTGGGCTTTGTGCAGGCTCAGCCCCGGCCGCGCTGCGGGGAGCGGGAGGGCTCCTTCCCACACCCATAGATCAGCAAAGGTCATCTTCCTTCCAGGCTGGAATTTGGGGTTATTCCGTGTGGGTTGGGTGTTCGACGCCTCTTGACATCCTAGAACCCGGGAGCCTTCGCAGGCTTTGGCCTCTTGCTCTTTTCAGGCCACTTAACCCAACTCGGCCCCCTCCAAAAACCCAGTGCCGGCGCCGCCGCGCCTGAAGGCGCTGCTCCCGCTCCAGCCTTGCGAGGTGCTGGGCTCGAATTCCTGCTTCGCCCCCCCCAGCCCTGCTGCTTCGGGGGCGTCCGTGGAGGGTGTCCGCAGGCGCAGCCCCCGAGGGTCCCCACGGGCACCGCTCGCTCCCGCTGCCTGGGATAGAACTGCGCACGGACTGCGGGGATTTCTGCGCGGAGAGCGCCTGAGACGTGGCCAACGTCCTCCAGGCTCCTGCCGTGTGCCACGACGAGCCTGAGCCGTCCCCGGCCGTGGGAGGAACGCTTCCACGGCAGGCGGAGGGAGGAAAACCGAAGCTGGCAGCCAGGAGGATGCAGAGCGGGGCCGGGACTGCCCCAGTGTCACCAAGGAGGCGGCGGCAGCCCCAGCCTGAGCACGGCTGCGCGCCAGCAGCTCGGCTTTTTGGCTCCGTCGTTAGTGCCTCGTGGTCACCCCAGCTCGTTAACCAAATGGGGGTGCTTGCCCTGAGCCCTCAGCTGCTCCCCTGGGCCCTGCGAGCGCCTCTGCCCGCGGTTGCCTCAGATTTTGGGGCCTCGCGGCCGGAGCAGCGCCCCGGAGCATTCGTCGCCCCGCCGCCCTCCTCGCTTGCACAAAGCCCTCCCTGCTCCTGCTCCCAAGGGCAATTCCAGCGACTGTTGACATGGAAAAATTAATATTTTTAGTTTAGCTCCTTTCGGCGTGGTTTAATAGCGGAAAGAAGGGGAATTGGTGTCGTGTGATGGCTTCCCGCGGAGCTCAGCATGGAAACCTCTGGCCGGCGTGCGAGGGAAGTTTCTCCTTTCTCCGTTCCAGTCAAATTCCCTCCTCGAGGCTTTACCTCCTGCCCAAAACCAAAGGGAACCTGCAGGGGACAAGCAACAGGGAGGACGGGGGTGCCACCACGTCCCCCCCGCAACGCCCGGGTCAGGGTCCCGGTCCCCCCCTTGCGGGCTGTGAACGGCTCCGTTACGCATCCGGCGCCTTTGTGCCCCTCGCATCCGTGCCCGGGACATTTTCACGAGTGCACTTTCTATTTCGGAAGGGTAACTTGAGCCAGCGGACGGACGGAGCCCACGTCCCGCTGCGGGCATCGTGTGGGGGCTGCTGCCGCCCCCGTCCCGGGGAAAGGATGGAGAGCTAGGGAGCCACGAGCAGGGAGGGATCGGCGTCAGCGTCCTGGCCCAGCCCCAAGGAAACGAGGAGGCTCGTGGGGTGTTCCTCCTTCATCCACCCCTGCTGGTGTCGGGGATTGCAGGGACAGCAGGAACCTCCCACTGTGCTCACCAGCGAGCTCCTTCCCGAAAGGAAGCCGATGGGGGGTGCGTGGCCACCAGCTCCAGGGGCAAAGTTGCCCCCGAAAACGGGACACGGGGATGAGGAAGCGCCAAGGCCAGGGACAGGGGGCCGGTTTGGAAAGGGATGTGGTGGCACGAGGGACGTGGTGCTGGTTCCTTGGGGCAGGGGTGCTCGAGCAGCTGTTTTCTGCCCTCACTTTACTTTTGGGGCTCGTCCCTGTCCGCGTGCAGGCACAGCGCAGTTAGATCAGCACCACGCTGCTTCCAGAGCTGCTCCTTTCCCCTCTCCAGCACCACGATTAACCAGAACCAATTCCCCTTAAAAAAAAAAGCTGATTTTAAGCCCACAGCACAGCATCCGTGCAGCCTGGGCTCATCCGAGTGGGGGCAAATTGTGCTGTGGGGTGCGGACACCGGCGAGCTCCCCGCGGCTTTCCGCCAGCGCTGTCTTTTTGGGGCAGAAAACGGGCTCCTCCGCAGCACTGAGGGGGCTGGGGGCTCCTCGGGGCGCATCCACGTCTCCGGTGGACGGACGGACAGACAGACGGACGGACGCTGCCAGCAGTCTCCCGCAGCCGTTTGTTCCGTTGCCATGAGAACCGGCGCTGCTGCACAGAGGGACAGGGACGGAGCCGCCCGCGTCCACAGCAGCCTCGGCTCTGCCTTCCCCCCCCGGGGGCTCCCCGAAATCCCCCCCTTGCCCAGCGCTTCCAGGCTTCCCAGCGAGATCCAGCGGCTCCGCGTCCTGAGCCCCTCGTGCAGGGCCGGCGGCGGGGGACGATGTGCCGGGAGCAGCTCGGGCTGTAGATTTTGGAGATGCAGAGACCGACGGCCTCCCCGGCAGAGGTGGCTTTGCTCAGTCCCCGGCGCGTCGCTCGGATGCTCCTGGGTGCTACAAACCAGGGGTTTCCCTTTGATGGGGGGTTACGGATCGGTCTGAGTCCGGCTCGGCCAGTCTGCGGCTGGTGGGAAGTGCTGCGGTCGTTTAACTGTGAATCAAACGTGTTAAATGCGAATTAAACGTGGGCAGGAGGAGCTCGCCTCTGCTCCTGGGCCCTCCCCAGATCCGGGCTGGGCTCCTCCGGCCCGCGGGTCCTTGCCACCTCCTTGCCAGGCTCCGTCCTGAGGGCTCTGCCTGAAAATCGGCCGTTTTTTAACAGTTCTCGGGGCCTCTGAGCTGGGTCCCATGGGTCTCGCAGCTCTCCTGGCTGGAGGGGGGAAGCTTTGGGGCACTCTGGGTGTCGCTTTGCTTATCCACGAGCGCTGCCGGGGCGTCGCAGCTCTGCATCCTGAGAGCACGGCAGCAGCAGGGCTGGGGACCGTTACCCTCCCCGGGCTGCGGGTGCTCCGGTGAGGAGCAAGGGGTCGGGCTCGGTCCCTGGGTGCTGACTTTCTTTCCCCGTGCCCGCAGGTCCACGGCAAGCCTGCCGGCAGCTGGGGCTGGTGCCGGGGAGCCGGTGGCAGGTCCCCCCCCGCCCGCTGCGCGCCCGCTCTCCATGCGAGCCGCGGCCAAATGGATACGATCGCGAGCGGCGGCCTCAAGAGGAAGTTCGAGGATGCGGACGTGGGCTCCCCGGCCTCCAACTCGGACGATGAAATCTCCAACAGCGACAGCGCCGACAGCTGCGACAGCGTCAACCCCTCCAGCTCCACCGGCTTCATACGTGAGTGGCCAGGGACGGGGACGGTCCCTGGCGGTGCCGCTGTGCCACCTCGGCTCTCCCCACGCTCATCCCTTGCCAACTGGGAGATGGCGAGTGTCCGTCCCCGAGCCTTTATTCCTCCCGCTCCTTTTCCAGCCCCTACCAAAACGTTTGGGTGTCTGAACGGGGTGAGGGCATTGTGAGGGGACCCAAATTAATGGGATTTGTCTACGTGGCAGCAGCAGCCCGGGTGGGCGCAGCCAAGTCTCCGCGAGCCAGCCCAGGGCTGCTGGCACGAGCGAGGCGCCCTCCACGCAGCGGGGGGCGCGGAGACGCCGCTCTCCGGGGGTGGGAGGCCGCCGCGGGGCCGCCGAGCGGGCTTTCTTTCTGCTCCAACCCCCCCTTGGGCTCGCCCTCCCTGCAGCCACCTCCATCCTGAAGAGGCAGAAGCAGCTGCGCAGGAAGAATGTGCGCTTCGACCAGGTGACGGTGTACTACTTCGCCCGGCGCCAGGGCTTCACCAGCGTGCCCAGCCAGGGCGGCAGCTCCCTGGGCATGGCGCAGCGCCACAACTCGGTGCGGCGCTACACGCTCTGCGAGTTCGCGCAGGAGCAGGAGGTGAACCACCGGGAGATCCTGCGGGAGCACCTCAAGGAGGAGAAGCTCCACGCCAAGAAAATGAAGGTACGGCCGGGAGCTGCCCCCGGGCTTCGGCAAAGGGAGCGCATGGGGAGGGGGGGATCCGGGCTGCTGTTCCGTGCGGATTTGGGATAGTTTAGCTCTGTTCTGTGCCTTTTTTTTTTATTTTTTTGCTTCCTCTTCTCTCCTGTTACCTCTTCTTTCTGTTGCTGCTGCTCTTACTGCCCGGTTGCTCCGTCGCACCCCCCTTCCCTCCTGGAGAGCCCGGACAAACCTCTCCGGGTCTGTGCCGGTGGAAATTCCAGTCTGGGAGGCGGCCGTGCCCAGGGAGGATCCGGGTCCGGGTGGCTCTGCCTGCTCCCCAACCCGTCCCCAATTACAGGCGCAGGGTGCGCACCCTTGGGCGTTGCCTCGGGGCTGGGCTTCGTTAGCGCGGATGCTGTCGGCGAAGCCAGCCTTTAATCAGGCTGCTGCTGCCATGACAACGCGCTTGGCAGAGGGACGCAGGCCCAGCCGGCCGCCTCGGGTTTTACCATTTTTTTCTTAGCACGGGCTTTTCCGCCGGCTCCGTGCGCTGCTGGTGGAGCCACGGGGGCCGGAGGGGCTGGCGACGGCCCCTGGGTCCGGCTGCATCTCCCCGGGGAGCAGCGGGGCCGCGCGTCCTCTGTGCCAGGGTTTGGGGGCCGAGAACAGGACGGACCCCGGCAGGGAGGCGAAGTTTTGTCCCCAAACCCTCCTCTCCCAGGGCCCGGGTATTTTTAGGAAGCGGCGACCTCCTTTTGTCATGCTCCTTGCAGGGAGGAGGGAAGGCAGCGGAGCTTCTGCTCTAAACTCCTTCATATTTTTTTTCCTGTAAACCACTGTATGGGACCAGGGGGCTGGGGATGGGCACAGGCTCGATCCTTCCCACTGGCTCTGCCCCGAGGTGCGCAGTCGGGGTTGGCGCTGCCCCCCAGGGGACCCGCAGCCCCCCCAGCATCGCTGCGGGGTCTCAGCGCTGTCCCCCCGCCCCACAGCTCACCAAGAACGGCACGGTGGAGTCCGAGGAGGCGGAGGGGCTGACGCTGGAGGACGTCTCAGACGACGACATCGACGTGGAGAACGTGGAGGTGGACGACTACTTCTTCCTGCAGCCCCTGCCCACCAAGCGGCGCCGGGCACTGCTCCGCGCCTCCGGCGTGCACCGCATCGACGCCGAGGAGAAGCAGGAGCTGCGGGCCATCCGCCTGTCACGGGAGGAGTGTGGCTGCGACTGCCGCCTCTACTGCGACCCCGAGGCCTGCGCCTGCAGCCAGGCGGGCATCAAATGCCAGGTGAGTCGGGGTGGGAGCTGCCAGCGCCCAGCCTTCGGCCTGCCCGCGGCGCCGGGCCCTCCGTGAGACGTGGAGGGCTGAGAAGGGACTGGAGGAGGCGGGCGCGCAGCCCCGGCCTTGTTTTGGGGACCCCTTGCAGGGAAAACCCTCCCAGGGGTTGAGCCCCTGTTGTGGGATGGCGTTTGGGCGCTGGTGGGGCTGGTTCAGGAGGCAGAAATCGCCGTCACGCGTGCTCCCGGCGCCGCCGTCCTCAGCTGCGGCGTCTCCCTCTCGCAGGTGGACCGCATGTCCTTCCCCTGCGGCTGCTCGCGGGACGGCTGCGGGAACATGGCCGGCCGCATCGAATTCAACCCCATCCGGGTGCGGACTCACTACCTCCACACCATCATGAAGCTGGAGCTGGAGAACAAGCGCCAGGGAGCCCGGCCTGCCGAGGAGGAGGCGGCGGCGGCGGCGGCAGCAGCACAGGGCTCCGGCAGCGCCTGGCCGGGGACGCAGCCGCCGGAGACGCAGGACTTCCAGGAGTTCATGGCGGAGAACGAGACGGCCGTCATGCACCTGCAGACGGCGGAGGAGCTGGAGAGGCTGAAGGCCGAGGAAGACTCGAGCAGCAGCTCCGGCGTAGAGAGCTTGGGTGTCTGCATCCTGGAGGAGCCCCTGGCCGTGCCGGAGGTATTGTGCCCCGGCCTCGCCGCCCCCATCCTCATCCAAGCCCAGCTGCCACCGGGTTCCTCCGTCCTCTGCTTTGCCGATGGCACCGAGCAGGCGGCGGCGGGCAACCAGCCCTACCTGAACGGTGGCCCGGTGGTCTACTACCAGGTGGAGCAGCGCTCCGTGCTGGGCACCAAGGGCGAGAGCGGCCCCGAGGAGCTGGAGGTGCCCCCGACGTACCCGAGCGAGAAGGACCTGAGCGTCATCTCCGTCCCCGTGGCGTCGCTGGTGACTTGCGGCCGAGCCGCTGCTGCTCTGAGCAAGGGAGAAGCGGCAAAAGCCCCGGCTCCGGAGGCTGCAGCTGCTGGTGAGGGCTGCCGTGCGGCACCCGCCGCTCCCTCCTGCACAAACTCTCCGTCCCCTGCACCGGAGCAAGCCCTGGAGCGAGCGCGGGAGCTGCCCGACGCCGAGGAGCGCGCGCTGGGAGCTGCCCTGCCCGTCTGAGCGGCCGCGGGCACCCCTTCCTCTATTTATTAACAATTATTTTACAGACCAGCAGCGGCCACGCGAGGTTATTTAATTGCAGGGGGGTGGAAGGGGAGCGGGGCTGCTTTGTACAGGTGATTTTAAACGAGCCCAGGCGGGTGCTGCTCGGAGGCGGCTCCTTGTGCTTGGCGCTGGGCGCGCTCCCCGGGACCACGCCGCGTGGCCGCGTCTCGGAGCAGTAGACTCGAGGCCTCCGTGCTCGGCTGCTTTCAGGTGGCCGCGGCCCCGCTGCTCGCCCTCCTCTCACCGCCAGCCCAGCAGGGACGGTTTCGGGGCTCGGCCACCATCCGCGGCCGCTCGGTTGCCGTCCGCATGCGAACGCAGCCTCCTGCTTCTCCCCGTCCTCCGCCTCTGCAGCTGCCCTGCTGCAGCGCCCGCCTGGGCACCTTCTCCCCTTGTCTTTTAAACAGAAGACAACCTTTTTAGTTTTGTTTTTTTTTTTTTTTTTAATGTGTTGAATGTTTACCGGGCTGTGCCGCAGCCTCGCATCTCTCCGGGTGCTGCACCAGCCCCTCCTGTCCGGCACTGCCGCGTCGCACCCGGGCAGACCTCGGGCGGGCAGGGACAGAGCGGTGAAGACCCCGCGCTGCTGGGAGAGGTCCCTAACCTCCCTTTAGCTGCACAACAGGGGGAGAAGACGGCCCACAAACTCTCCTGGAAGGTTTTTTTGCTCATCACCTCATTGCTTTTAACGACACCCGGCTCCGTGCCGTGGAGGCAGCGCGGTAGGAGGAGAGCCCTGGGAGGAGAGCCCCGTCCGTCCGTCAGTCCGTCCGTCCATCCGCCCCCACCAGCCTGCAGGAGGGGCAGAGGCGAGCGCGTCCGCTTTGCCCCCTCGCCGGGCGGTGAAAGCACTTTGCAGCCCCCCGGGCGTTTGTTCCCCAGCGCTGCTCCTTCGAGCTCCTCACACCAACCCCGCGGGGCCGAGGGGAGTTTGGCAGGACCCAGCGAGCAGCAGAGCTCCCCTGCCCTTCTGCAGCGGTTTCCATCTCCCCCCCCCCGTGGGACAACGTCATCTGAGCTGGGGACGGGAGCTCTGCGCTGCTCCAGCCCCAGCCACACCTCGAGCACCCCCTGCCCGAGGGCGCAGACGGACTCCAGCTGAGCAAACCTCGCAGGGAGACCGCAGCGAGGGGAAGGAGAGGGGCACATGGAACCCCCCCCCGGGAGTCCCCGACTGCCGTGCCGGAGCGGAGGAGAAGGTGCCGAGCTCCGAAGCTGTTCCTGAAGCCTTTCCCCGCTGCCCACAAGCTTCCTCCTGCCGCCGGAGGATGGAAACCCAATACAGCCCCGGGCCGCCGCCACCCTCTCATTTCCTTTGCGAACGCTGCTGCTGGCAGGAGCCCCCCCACTCCAAAGGGACGTTTGTGCCCCCCCCCCCCCCCCAGCCCTGGGGAGTGGAGAGAGCAGACTGGGACAAACTGTGTTCTGCACAAGTGCTTTAATTGTTCGGGCTTTGTTTTGTTTCACGGCTCTTCTCCTGCTTCTGCTTGGTGACTGCTCGCTGGGGTCGAGGGGGGGGGTGGGATGCCTTTGAGCCGCTCCCACCCGCGCCGGTGGCAGGCTGGGACCTTTTGGTGCCCCTCCGAGCGGCTGCAGCGGGGCCTCGGGTGGCACACAGCAGCTCCGTGGGCGGCTTCGTGTGCCCAGGGCCGTCCCCCCATTCTCCGCAGGCTCGCACAGAGCCCGGGGGGGTGCAGCTTGGGGGGGGGGGGGCGGGACAGACCCCGGTGACTGGGGGGGGGGGGGGGGGCTCTGGCTTTGGGGCTCGGTGCCTCCTGCCCCAGCGCGCTCCCTCCTGCCTTACCGGCACGGCCGGGACCCAAGGGCTACGTCCCCGCTCGGGCTCTGGGAGGAACGACGCCTTACCCGGGGCCTTCCCCCCCCCGCCCTCCGTCCTGGGGGGCTGCCGTGCCCCCGCTGTGCCGGCCCCGTTCCCCAGCCAGCGAGGGCACGGGGCGGGCAGCCTCCTGTGCAAAACTCTGCGCTGCCAAGCCAGAGCAAACGGTGACACTTGAATAGGATTAAATCTTTGGAGTTTTTTTTTTTTTGGGGGGGGGGGGCGGGGGGGGTGTTTTCTTGGTTTTTCCTTTCGTTTAAATGACTTCAGCGCTCCCCAGCTCGGACACCGCAGCCACAACCGAAGCCGGGTCAGGCAGCGAGGCCGGGCTGCGCGCAGGACCCGAGGGCAGGACGCCCGCCGGGCTGGGCTGGGCGCGCTCACACTAAGCAAAGAACTAATAGGATTTATTCTATTTTTACAAAGATAACTATGCTGTTAATAGTGCAATGGAAGTGCATTTCTGCCTTTTTCGTTCGTTTTCGACACTCACTGACACTAACGCTGGCACCACGCCGGCTCTTACTGACCCATCAGCTGCGTGACGAACCCGTCAGCCCCCACTGGTGCTACTGGGCTGCTCGGGAGCGGTGCCACCGGCACACGGCCCCAGCCTGCCCCCCCCGGCCCCAGCCCAGCTCCTCCTATTTAAATCCTGACCCTGCTCCTCCTAACTCGCCCCCATCTCTCACACACTGTACGCAGGTGGCATTTTTTTTCTTTCCGGTTCCAGTGTGAATCCAACGCTTGTCAGGTCCTCCGCATTTTTTATTTTTTTTTTGGCCTTTTACGTTCTTTCCATGGTGATAATGCTGTATTTAAAGAGAATATTTAAGTGTAAAAATAAAGAAATGCTCAAACTTGCACCGGGAGTTGCTTTGGGCTTAAAGGGCGTTAAAAGCAGGCTGTTTTTGCTCGGGGCAAAAACAGCTGGGGCAGCAGGAAGCTTCCGTGGGGAAAGGCAAGCAGGTGCAGGGACTGATGCAGCTGTTTTAGAGCCAGGCGAGCGGTTCGCTTGCTTTTGTCTTTAATAAAACACGTAAAGCAGGTTGAAATTCACTCCAGAGTCTCTCATGCACAGACCGCGCTAGGACAGAGGTGGTGAGAGGCTGGGTTTAGTCCCTCGGGGACACGGGGGGAGCACGCCGCAGGCTGCTGCCGGCCTCTTGCCCCCAAATCCTTTCCCGAGGAGCCCAAAGCGCGGGGCAGAACCCGAGCGGGGCAGGGCGCTGCCGGTGTTGGGCGCTGCCGGAGGCCGTGTCCTCGCCGCCGGTGCAGCTCGGTCCTTCCCAGCGCCGTCCGTGGCCGCAGCGGTTCGGTGCAGGGCAGGGGCTGACCCCCAGCCCTGGGAACAAAACACAGGGACACCCCCCCCCCCCCCGGGCAGGTCCCGGGGGAGCCGGGGGCTGGCCCTCGCCCCCCTTCAGGAGCTGTTTGCATTAAGACTTCAGTAAACGACCCCAGGATCCCCTCCGCACCAGGGAAGAGGGCAGCAGGACCCAAGCTGAGCACAACCCACTACGAGGAGGCGCTACGGGAAGCTCCCGGAGGCAGGGGGGGACGCCTGTTCCCCCCCCCATCCGTAAAGTGATGCAGGTCAGGAGGTGAAACGGAGCCGTGAGGGGCAGCGGGGACAGCGCGGAGGGACGGGGACCCCCCTTCACCTGCGTGGCTGCACCTCGGGGTGCGGCGGTGGCCGGAGGGCGCGCGGGGCTCCGCTGGTCGGCTCCAGGCTCTGCCCAGCACCGCCGAAACTCTGCCCGAGGTGCCAGGGCCGTGGGGGGGGAGCGCAAGCCCCCCCGCGATGCCGCAGGCAAGGGGTCGCAGCCGGGGCCCCCCCGCGCTCACTCCTTGGCCCCGAGGTAGTTGAGGGACAGCAGCACCATGCTGTTGGCCAGCAGGGACACCTCGGACACTGCACCACAAGGGCAGGGGGTGAGCGGCAGGGAGCAGAGGCTGCAAACCAAACCGCTCCCGGCACGTTCATCCCCTCCCCGGGGGGTTGGGGGGCTCCCTGTCCCCTCCCCGGGGGGCTGGGGAGCTCCCCAGGAGCTTTTTGCTCTGTTCCCTGCCCTTTATTTCCCTCCCGTTCCCATTTTGCTTCCCCCAGGCCTGCTGCAGGGCTCGGGCCTGCCACCATGAGGGCCCCTCAGCCCCCACCCGTGTCCTCCTCTCAGGGGGCACACAGCCCGCGTCCCACTCCCGAGGTGCTGCGCCCTGAGCCTTTTCCCAGCCAAACTCCAGCGAAACCTCCCCAAAACGCGTTTCCCCCCCCCCGACCCCAGCAGGCAGGAGCTGCCACTCGGCCACCCTCACCTTGCAGCTTGCAGGAGAGCCGCAGCCACTGCTCCAGCCACGCTCTGCACTCAGCCATGCCGAGGTGCGTCGAGTTCAAGCCCCGGAGGTAGCAAGCCTGCACGGGGGGAAGAAAAATATGGGGGGGGCAGCAACGGGCCCCGGGGTCACACAGGGGAGCGCCCCGGGACCCCTCCTCGGCACCGGAGCCTCCCTCACCGCTCTCAGCTCCTCCTCGGACAGCTGGCCCAAGCCCAGGCGCAGCAGGGCCCGGTCCAGGTGCCGGATCTCCAGGACGTGGCTGCGCAGGCGGTGCCTCAGGAAGAAGGCCGGCAGGCGGGGGGTGAGGAACAGGACGTGGCTCAGGGCCCTCTGGAGCAGAGAACAAGGCACGGACCCCGTGAGCCCACGCAAGCGCGGAGCGGGACGGCTCGGGCACAACCTGAGCCACCCAACGGCAGCCGCGTAGTCACAGCACGGAGAAACGCTGGGCAGGTCGCTGTTCCGAACGCTTCTCCGAGCTCTGTTGCCTCCCTGCTCCAAAATAAGGTGGAAGCTCGAGAAATACGGGATGAGCAGTGCGGGAGCAGTAAAACAAAATCATGAGTTCCCAAAACATAAGAAAGGAGAGGAAAAAAAAAAGGGAAAAAGGAGAAATTAAAGGGTTGGAGAAAAAAAACCTGTGCATACACGGTACAGAGGAGCATCGAGCAGGCTGTGAACCTGAAGCACTCAGCCAGTGAGGAAACAGGGGAGGGGATCAGGTGTCGGGTAGTAGGGAATAAAAGGTTAGGATTCGTTTGCTAAAATGTTCCCCTAATTGGCAGGACGCCCGCCACTGCCATCGCGAATAAAACACCTTCCCAGAAGGTCCCGTCTGGAGAACATGAGGTTTTTCTCACACCACACCCCAAAACAGCGCAGCCGCGGGGAGGAGGAGAGCGGCACTCACCACGTGGGAGACACGCAGCTTGCTCAGGGCCAGGGGGGGCCCCGAAAAGAGGCTTCTGACGGCGTACAGCTCGGCCGCGTGCGGCTGGGACCCGCGCTGCACCTGCAAGAGCCCCGGCGCTCGTCACCGACACCTCCCGGGGGTGCTGGGCACTGCTGAGCCCCCGGGGAGCCGCTCAGCCCCCGGGAGGGAGCCGCAGCCCCCCGCCCACCTTGGCGCAGAGCTCCTGCAGCTGGGTTTGGAGCTGGGGCTGGGGCAGGGAGCGCGCCGCCAGGGCCAAGTTCTCCAGAACCTCCGCGTATGCAGCGCTGCGGATGGCGTGGTAGGCGTCCAGGAACTCCACCTGCTGGCTGGGCGTCCAGAAGTAGCGGATGAGGAGCTGCCGCGGGAAGAAATACCTGGGGGAGAAGAGGGGGGTGCTCAGGAGGGGCTGACTCACGCACGCACCAGCCGGGCACGGCCTCGCTCGCTGCACGGAGGCAGAAGCAGCGTCCTGCGGCGGGGCAGCTCCTCTCCCTGCGGGATCTGCTCCTCCCAAGGCCGCGGCGAGCTCCTGCCCTTCGGGGGGGGGGCGGCACACTCCTGCGGGGCGGCTGCGTTCCCAGCAGGGCATTCCCAGCTGCGCCGATGGTTGTGGAGCTCGGCACGACGCAGAGAGCCCCGCGGGGAATCTCACCGGCTCGCGGGGCACGATGGCCAGGATTTAGAAAGGCAGGGGAAGCCCGAGCCAGGGGAGCTGGCAGGGAGAGGAGCGCTCCCAGGGGACAGCTGGGGGTGGCAGCGACGTGCCAGGGATGTTTGTGCCCCGCCGAGCTGGGGAGAAGCACGGACCTGGCCGGGTCCCGGGCACGCGGCGGGCGGGATTGCGAAAGCGAAATGCCGGCCGGGTTCCCCGAGCTGCAGGTGCCTCGGAGCGAGGAGCGCCCTGCCTATATTTGTCGCTCCAAAAAGCGATTCCACGAAACCCAAGACGCCAGCGCCAGCCGGGAGAGGAGCCCGCAGCCCCCCCTGAGGCGGGCGCTGGTCGGGGACTGGGGGCACTCACATCAGGACGATGACCAAGAAGTTGGCGAAGGGCGGGATGGCGAGCACGCCCACGGGGATGGCCTTGATCACGTCCCTGCGGAACTGCGGCGGAAACCGAAGCGGGAATTGATTTTCAGCAGAAAACCAAACAGCCAGGGGGCAAAACCCCCACAGCTCCCCCAAAAGCAGCGTCCCGGCCCCGAGCACGGCTCCCGGGCCCCGACTTGGGGCAGGAATCGCTCGTGTCCCCCCCGCGTCCCCCCCCCAAAAACAGCCCCGCTCCCCCCCGCAGCCGCACCTGCCGCAGCCTCTCCATCTCGCGGTAGGGCAGCTGCTGAGCGCTCAGCCTCTGCCGGGCCATTTTCTGCCTGATTTTCCTGATCTCCTTCACCTCCACCACGAGCGACCGGATCCCTGCGGCGGCGGGAACGGCGCTGAGGCTCCCCCGGGAAGCCGAACGCGCCGGGCGAGCTCCGGCCCGGCCCCGCGGGAAGGGAGGGGGGTAGGAGGGGGGGGTCTCACCGCCGCCACCGTGCCCCCACCTCCGGTGAAGGTGGCGTAGAGCGCGTAGAAGCGGGGGAAGCAGCGCTGCAGGAACCGCTCGTAGTGCCCGTTGAGCCGCTTCACGCCCTGCACGAGGGCGGCGAGGGCGCCCCGGGAACCGGCCTTGGCGGAGCAGCCGCGCGCCGGGATCCTGCGGCGGGGGGCAGCCGGGGGGGGGGGGGTGAGGAGCTCGCTCGGTCCCGGGCCGCTGCCCCCCCCGCCCCCGAAGCTCCCCCGGGGGGGGGATGAGGCCCCGGGAGCCTCCGTGGCAGGGCAGGGCTGGGGGGCACAGCCGGGTCCGGGGGGGGAGCTGAGGGCACCGGGGGGGTGCTGGGGACCACGGCCGGTAATCGGGGGGTGGTGAGGGGTTCGGGGGTGCTACCGGGGGGGGAGGGGGGGGAGATGCGGGACACCGCGGCCGGTACCCGGGGGGGGTGCAGGGCCTGTACCGGGGGTCTCACGGCCGGTACCGGGAGCTGGGGGGGGGACACGGGACACCACGGCCGGTACCGGGGGGAGGGGTTGAGGGTCCTGGGGTGGTAGTGGGGGTCTCACAACCGGTACCGAGTGGTCCACGGCCAGCACCGGGGGCTGGGGGGGGACGCGGGACACCACGGACAGCACCCAGGGGAGGCACAGGGGGTCCCCCGGGTGGCACCGGGGAGGGGGAGGGGTCCCAGGGCCGGTTCCCAGGGGAGGCACCGGGGGATCTAGGGCCGGTACCGGGGGTCCCGGCTCACCTCAGCGCCCCCCGTGCGGGCCGCGGCCCCAGGAGGCCCCAGGCGGGGCCGGGCCCGGGGCCGAGCCGCCAAAGTGCGCCGCGAGCCCCCGCCCGGCACAGCGCCATCTTGGCGGGCGCCCACGTGACGGGGCGGGAGGCGGTGCGCGGGCGGTCACGTGAACGCCGCCGGAAGTGGCCGCTGGGGGCCGCCATCTTGGGGGCTCCCCGGTGCGGGGAAGGCCCCGGGAGGAGTGGGGGGGACCCCCGCTGCCGGGGGGGGACGGGGCGGGCTCGGGGCTCTCCTCCGCGTCTCGGGACCCCCTAGCGAGGCACGGAGCACCGGGCAGAGCCGCTTCGTGGGCCTACCCCTGCTGCCCGCCCCCCCGGGACGCTGCTCCTGCTCGGCACCGAGCCCCGGTGGCAGCGGCCCCCGCTGTCCGTCCGTCCCCTGCACCAAGGCCTACAGCCTGGCGGCCTTCGTTGGGCCCCGTTGGACCTTACAAGCACCGCAGGGACCGGCCCCGCCGCCACCACGGCTGCTCCTGGCTCCCCGGTGCCTTCCCCCGTCACCCTCCCCAGCACCACCGGCACGGGGCACCCTCCGTGCCCCTTTCCAGCAGCCCCCCCCGAGCCCCGGGCAATGCCTTCCCAAAGGAAAAGTCCTCCTGAAGGAGGACCTGGAGCCGCCCTCGGCCGCAGCCGGAGCGCGTGGGGCCGGTCACGCACACCAGCGGCTCCTACGTGCTCGCTCCTGCGGGGCTGTGCATTCAGCGCTTGCTTATCAGGAGCACCGGGGCCTTTTGCCGGTTTCAGAAAGCCGGGGGTTATCGTGGTGCACCCCTGGGGTTCGGGCCACTGGGGCTCGGTGATAATTCACCATATTGATCCGGCCCCGGAGGGATAACACTTTATCAGCGCTGCACGTCCCAGCAGCTGGGAAATGCGCCGCGGCGGCGGTTGGGTCCCTAATCGTTGAAACAGCCCCGGTGGAGCAGAGTCCAGACCGTCCCGCTCGCTAATTACAGGAGCGCTCCTGCTGCTCGACAAAAAGCCCTTTTAATTGTGCCGGGAGACGATAACGCCGCCCGGGAGCACGTAAGGCCGCTGGCGAAGGCCCGCATCAAAGCTCACGGCCGCCTGGGGGGCGTCCGGCGGGCAATAGGGCGGGCATGGCCGGGGCTGGCGGCCCCGCGGCCCCCCGGGGGACTCTGCCCGCGGGGCGCAGCAGGGTGGGGACACCTCTTATAGCCGGCGGCCAGGCGCCCGGTAGCAGGAGCGGCGTCGAGCCTCGCACCATGCCCCGCAGGCACCGCCTGGAGCCCGGCCCCACCACCTGCGAGCTGAGTGAGTGCCCCGCGGCCGGGCCGCCCGTTTTTTTCTCCGGTTTGGGTGTTTTTCGGAATGCCCCGTGGAGGTTTTGAGGGGACGGCATTTTTGGTGCCTGTCCAGCGTAACCCGTCGGAGCTTTTGTGAGGAGAATTGCTGCGTGAGTTTTCACGGGAGCAGCCCGGAGTGATGGAGAAGCAGCGTTTCTCTGCTGAAAAACAGCCAGAAAAACGAACAGGACCCAAAACTAGGCTTTTTTTCCCAAAAAAAAACACAACGTTGTCTGATGGTTCTGGATGAGTTGCAGCTGCCGCATGGGGCGGGCTGAGCCTCGGGACCGGGACCGGGCTGGTGCCACCGGCACCGGGCAGGGAGCCGAGCGCGGCCGAAAGGAGCCGAAGGGAGCCGAGCGCTCCCGGGCCCAGCGGCGCCGAACGGAGCCGAGCGCAGCCGAAAGGAGCCGAGCGGTCCCGAGCCCAGCGGCGCCGGACGGAGCCGAGCGGCTCCGAGCCGAGCGCGGCCGAACGGAGCCGAGCGGCTCCGAGGTCTCCGAGCCGAGCGCCGCCGAACGGCTCCGAACGCTGCCGAGCCGAGCGGCCCCGAACAGAGCCGAGCGGCCCCGAACGGCTCCGAGCGGAGCCGAGCGGCCCCGAGCGCGGTCGGCCCGGTGTGGCGGCGGAGGGCGCCGCGGCCGGGCATGAGGCGGCGGCGGCGGCGGCGGCCGGGGGCGGCCGAGGCGGTGAGCGGCGGGGCCGGGGCCCGGGGCAGGGCAGGGGGAGCCCCCTGAGGCCCGGGGGGGCGCTGGGGAGGAGCCCTGGGGGGGCTGGGGAGGGCCCCCCCTCAGGGTGCCGATGGGGGACCCCTGAGGGGAGCGCTGGGGAGGGGGAGGCCGTGGAGAGGGGGGGGGGCGAGGAGGGGCCCTGAGGGGGGGCCTGGGGGTGCTGGGCTGGGTGGGGGCCTGGGGGTGCTGGGGGGTCCCTGGGGTGCTGGGGCTGAGCTGGGGGGGGGCTGTGTGTGTTGGTGGTGAGCTGGGGGTCCCCGGGGTGCTGCGGGATCCCCCAGAGGAGGTGAGGGACGGGGTCAGTCCGGGGGGGGCTGATGCCTCCAGACCCAAGACGCTGCCCCCCCCCGCCCCATCCCTGAGTCCCCAGCACCCCCACGGCCCCGCCTGGGGACCCCCGGGAACCCCAGCCCCCGGGGGGGCTCCCCCTGGGCGTGGGGGCTTCACGCGTCCCCTTGCCCTGGCACCGCTTCGGGCCGGGGTCCGGAGGCCGGAGCTGCCGGGGGTGACCCCGGCGGGTGACGGCGGTGACACCGGCACCGCGGGCACGGCGCTCCCGTGGTCCGCCCGGCTCCTCGCCTCTTCGTTTCGTGCTTCTCAGCGTTCCTCGCCCCGGCCTGCCCCCCTCGGCCTGGCTTTCTGGGGACGTTTCCGAGCCCCGAGCCTCGCTATTGCCGTGGGGCCGGTGCTTGTCGGTGGGCCGGGGGCGGCTCGGTGCCCTCCTGCCCTTGGCCACGGCCTCTCCCGGTGCAATTAGCAGGGAGGAGCTCGCCTCATTAACCCGGCAGCCAGCCGGGAGGCCTCGTGGCGGAGCCGAGGGTTGAGCAACCCCGTACCTTCAGCCACGTCGCCCGTCGGGTGCCAGGGTGGGTGAGAGCCCGGGCGTGCAGGGGATCCCGCAGAACCAAAGCGGGCACTGCCGCGGGTTTTTGCCCGAAAACCCCAGTTTTTGTCCATAGCTGGCGCTGCCGTGGCGCGGAAGGTGGTCAGGGTCTGGAGCAGGAGGGTGAGGGGTTGGTTTGCAGTCCGCTCGGCTTCTGTGGGTGTTGCTCTTAGGGCAGCGGCATCCGTAGGGAATGTGGCCGGGAGTTCTGCACCATTGCACAAAGGGCTGGCCCCGTAGGGCCCCGGGGCGCTCCGGAAGAGTTACCGGTGCCTGAGGAAAGCAGCAACATCAAAGCTCGAAATCAAATGCCACGACCTCAGTGGCAGGAACTGTTCCCAGCGTGGGACTGGGGCTGCCCGATAACCCACGCCGAGCGTGCAGCCCTCGTGACAGACGGCGGCTCTGCCTCCGGCTAGCGGGGAGAACAGACCCAAAGGGCCGAGGCTCATCAGCAAAAAGACGGGTATCAAAAGCCCAGTAGTAGCAGCTTTGCCTTCGGAGCAGAGCGACTGCACGGTATCCTCGGCTCCTCGCCCCATTCCCAAGCGGGTTTCCTCCTGGGAAGGCGGCCGCCGTGCCTGGGTGTGAACACAGGGAGCGAATCCGGACCCACACGGTGACGGTGAGACCCACGGGGGCTGGGGGTAGGAGCGGGGCCGAGCCCCCCGCATCGCTTCCGAACCGAGGAGCTCGCGGCAGAGATAGTGGCGCCCATTTTGCCCCCCGCCTGCGCGGGGCCGCCTTTGGCAAGCAGATATCGGGGTCAGGCAGCGCCGTGCCGAGCGTTCGCCCTGCCTTCGCCTCCCTCCGCCTCGCCGGTGGCCGTGCTGGGAGCGCTCGTGGGGCCGGCAGCCGAGGCGAGCGCTGCTCCTCCGCGGGGAGCCGGGGAAAAGACGGCTTAGTGCTGGAGTCTGATCCGAGGAGCCCTCGGGGCAGCGCTTTAAGCGTGAGCCTAGAAGGAAGGAAACAGTGGAAGTGTGCGCGGGAGGAAAGCTCCGTGCCTCCCCCCGGGCAGGAGGGGTCCAGGCAGAACCGTGGGGGCCGCGGGGCTGCCACCGCTCCCCCCGGGCACGGCGGCGGCCCTGGAGGGGACGGGGCAGGCGGCGGCGCAGCTCTGCGCGGTGGCATCCAGCGGGAATTCTGCTCCGGAGCAGACCCTCGAGGCTGTCTGCTGCCAGAAGCGGCGAGCGCGGGGCTGCCGGGGCGCGGCGGCTGCTTTGTTCGCCCAAAAGTCAACAGCTCGCAGCCTCGAGGGCGCGGACGGAGGAACAGCGATCGTGTCGCGCCAGCAAGCAGCGGCCTCGCTGCCCTCTCCGGGTGATTTTGGCAGCCTTCGTAGCTGGGGGTTTGCTGCTGCTGGTGGAAGCAGCAAGTGAATCTTCACAAACCTAAAATCGGTTCGAATCGCTTAAATTGAATAGCTGTTGGATGTTTTCCTTTGATGTCTTCGTATTACGAGGAGCTCCCCCCGTTAATGCACGGGGTCGCTGGCGGAGATGAAGCGCTCCACATCCCTACGATAGGTGCTGGTGGTGCGTCGAGGTGTCCTTGCGGGCTTTGGGGTTGGCTTTTGGGGCCAGCTTTGCGCGTCCTGCCCCAGCTCCCGGCGCCTTTCTGCCCGGGTCAATGGTGCAAGGGCCGCGTCCTGCTCCCAGAAGAGCTCTGGATGCTCCGTGAGGGCGCGGTGTAGGTCTGACACCCCTGCCCGGAGGGAAGGAATGCGGTTTTTGTGCACCGAAAGGAAATTCCCCTCTTGTCTCCACAGCTGGAGTTTCACAAGAGGCACGGGGACACGGCCAGGTGCTCTGCTCCCTCCTCCCGGCCTTGTGGTCGGAGCTCCCCCGGGGGAAATAACTCTGTCCCTGCCGGTGGCAGCCGCTCTCCCGGGGGATTTCGGTCTCCTCCTCGGCACCCCCAGTAACCAAACCCTCCCCTCTCCCTTGCAGCCAACACGGCCCATTTAGACCCGTCCCCGGAGCACCAGCAGGGCTCAGCCATGGGGACCCCCGACACGGACCTGAGGACGCCCGACGGTAAGCGCCCCCCGCACGTCTCCAATCGCCCCCCCTCTGCAAAAAAAAAAAAGAACAAAAAAAACACGGCGGGGTCAGCGTGTGCCCATCGCTGCCCGGAGCGGGGCCAAGCCCCGGGTCCTGGGGCTCGCCCGGCCTTGCTCAACCCGGGCAGCCCGGCACCGCCGGCTCCCCCCGCGCAGGGCCGGCTCCGGAGCCATTATGCAAGCGTGCCGCGAGGTCTTTGGGAGGCTGGGAAGAAGGAGGAGCTGACGGGCTGCAGTTTGCTCTGATGATGCAATAGGAAAGTTGGTAAAAGAGCGGCCCGTGGCGGTCGGCCCCTTCCAAGGGCCGGGTGCTCGGCGCGCGCGGCTCCGGGAGCAGAATGCCGCAGACGGAGAGCAGAAGTGAGTACGGCCCCGCTGTGCCGCTGGGCAGGGGGGGGGTCGGCTGACGTTAGGGCTCTTCACGGGACGTTAGGGCTCTTCACGGGACGTTACGGGTCTTAGGGGCAGGAGTTTGCAGTTTCCTTGCCGGGGTGACCCCCACACCCTGCTCACGGCTGACGTTAGGGCTCTTCACGGGACGTTAGGGCTCTTCACGGGACGTTACGGGTCTTAGGGGCAGGAGTTTGCAGTTTCCTTGCCGGGGTGACCCCCACACCCTGCTCACGAGTAGAAACCGTCCTGAAAACTCGCCTGCCAGGGGAGCTCGGGGCGATGTTCTCCGCAGAAGCAGCAGCGGCTCTGCTCCTTGACGATTCCTTGCTCCTTGCTCTTGGCTGTGGCTCCTCGATGATTCCGGTCACGCACCGTGCTCTTTTTGTTGATTGTCTTTAAAAGCAGCCCGACCCGTGCCAGCCAGCCGCAAGGCCGGGACACGCACGGTTTGCTTTGCAGAGCCTCTGCCAAGTTTCTCCCGTGAGGTTTTTCACTCTCTCCTTCCTTTCCCCCTCTGCTCCTCCCCCAGAAGATGGCTCCGGGGACGGCATCAGCACCGTCTCTGGCAGCAGGAACCCGCTGCAGCCCCCGGACACCTCCTCGGAGGAGCCCTTCACCACCTACTTCGACAGCAAGATCCCCATCCCCGAGGATGAGACGGTGGGTGCCTCCCCAGCGGGAAATCGGGCCGGAAAAAGTCCTGCAGGCGGTGGGTGCTGGGGGGGAGCGGCACCCCTGGGAGCCAGCTGCATCCGTGTGCAGCTTGGGAGCGTGCTCCAGGGCTGGGATAGGGGAGGGCGAAGGGTCTCCAAGCTCGCCCTGGGGTTAATGATTCATCCCGGGTGATTTGGCTCAAGCTGCCAACGAGCAGAGAAATCGCCCTTTACAAGCCCAGGGGAGGGGAGGTTGGCTCTTTGTTCCCTTATCGGGGAAAGGGAGCACACGAGTGTGGCTTTGTCCCGCTCTGAGCAGGGGGGTGACATTCCTGCTGTCGTGGGAGGCTTCATCTCCCACGCTGGGTCGGGTCCTCGGCTGTCCCCGCGGGCAGCGATGGCTGCGGGGCTCGGGAGCAGGTGAAGGAGCAGCCCGACCTCACCGGGGCAATGAACATCAAAACCTCTGCCACGCTGGTTGCTCTGGGGCACGCCACGTCCCCGTGGCAGAGCTGGGCGCTGACGTCCCCGTCCTTCCCCATCGCAGCACTCGTGCTTCAGCTTCCGCAAGCTCTGGGCTTTCACTGGGCCGGGCTTTCTGATGAGCATCGCCTACCTGGACCCGGGCAACATCGAGTCGGATTTGCAGTCTGGGGCCGTCGCAGGGTTTAAGGTCAGCACGGAAACCTGGGAGGGAAGCACTGGAAATGGTGCCCCCGGTTGGTTTAGGGCAGGGGTGCTGGGCTGAAAGCAGCCTGGGGGTGGGGAAGGGGGAAACGAGGCACCCATGTGCGCTCTGCAGCCGGTAACGCATTCGGATCCTTCCTGCGCCAGCTCCAAGCCCGAAAAACAGCCTCCAAATGTTCATAATGTGTGTTAAAAAATAAAAGCACTCTGACTTGGCAGGCGGGTGCAGGATGCAGGGACCCCGCTGCGCCCACGCACCCACTGGTGCCCTCCTCTCTCCCCAGCTGCTGTGGGTGCTGCTGCTGGCGACGGTGATCGGGCTGCTCCTGCAGCGGCTGGCCGCGCGCCTCGGCGTGGTGACGGGGCTGCACCTCGCTGAGGTCTGCCACCGGCAGTACCAGAAGGTGGGTGACCGCGCCGCTCGGCTGGCCGGGGGCTCTTCCGCCTCTCCTGCCACTCACGGTGCCAGATCCTCCACGGGAGAAGGTGTTTGGGTTGCTAAAATATGTTTTCGGTCTCGTATCTTTATTGTTCGGGGAGCTGGGGGATTAAGTTGATTTCTTCTGCGTGGTTGGAAGAAAGGCAGGTTTAGAGAGAGGCTTTAATCACAGCCCGAGAGCTGCCCCACTGAAGGAGGGCCTGGGTTGGCAGGAGGCGGCTCGGGGACGCTTCAGGTCCCGTCGGTGTTTTCCCCGTTTGCAGGAAGGAAGGCAGGAGGAGGGAGGTGTGGTGAGTGTCCTGGCACTTGGCAGTGACTCGCAGCCAGAGCCTGCAAAAAAAACCCCTGATTTCAGTTGTTCTGTCTGGATCCTCCCTCCCTAAGTTCCCGAGGCAAGCTGAAATACGTGTCGGTTAGATAAGCACAAGGCATCACGAGGAGAGAAATGGCATGTTTAGAACAAGACCCTTTTCTCGTGGTTCATCCCCCTGCTTCAGAAGCCCGCGGGGCCGTGCGTCGCCCTCAGCTGCGGCTGAGCAGGGCTGGGGAAGTCGGTGATGTCCCCGTCCTGTCAAACCCTCGAGACTCGTCACTGGCGTGACCGTGTGAAAGGGCTCCCGGCTCGTCAGCACGCAGAGCCCGCTGGTTTCACTCTCGCAACGCGCGATATCTGTTGAGGCGAGTAATTGAGGTTATATAAGTGACCCGGGAACCTCCCCTGGGGATTGCCACAGGTAACCTGCATTTCTGCTCCAGACCAGCCCCAAGTGCCAATTGTCAACATGTTTTCCGCACGTTCATTCGATGTGGAAGCAGCAAAGCAGGGAAAAGCAACAGCTCCGGAGTGTGCAGTCCCCGTAATCACGTGTACCTCTCGGAGATTACAGGGAGAAGCGAGCTGTTCCCTCTCTTTGTTGATGGGGCTGTTTCTGTACCCCCAGGTTCCTCGGATTATCCTGTGGCTGATGGTCGAGCTCGCTATCATCGGCTCCGACATGCAAGAAGTCATCGGCTCGGCGATTGCCATCAACCTCCTGTCGATGGGGAAGTGAGTTGGGTTTGTCGTCACAGGGACGCAGGAAATGAGTGCCCCCCTCTAGGATTAAGAAAGGGACGTCGTGTGTGCCAAATGTACTCATTTATTTCCTATAAATCTCCCAAAATAAGCTCTTTGGGGAGGGTGATTCACCCACGCTGTGCTGGCTCTGTCCTAGATGACTCAGCCGCTGGTGCCCGATTTACTTTGGCTCTAAGGAGAACTGTAGGTGGCTGCCTTTTTTTTTTTAGCTGTAATTGATACGTGCCAAAAACTGGGCTGCTGCCTCCCTGGCAAGTTTTGTATTCCCAGTAAAGGACCGCCAGGAAGATGTCCCTTTTTGGCCACAAAGGTTGGAAATCAAAACCTCCAAGGAAGCTACCTTTTTGTACCAACTTGCTGCTAAAGTCTCGCTCGCTCCTGTCCTTGCTGCAGACGTGCAGTTTGCTTTCTAGATTTGAGGAAAAAAATCTTATCGGAGCTATGCTGAGCTCTTAGCTGCTTATTTGCTGCTTTGAACAGAAAATAAACCTCCGGGGTCTTGTCCCGTGTAGGCAAACTTCTCGTCAGACTGCAAACAAACCTCTTCACAGCGCGGTTCCTTCCCCAAACAGATGGCCTAAGGAAAAAGAGATTTTTGACCCTGAAGTGCTGGTGGGGGAGGTGGGGGGGGGTTCATCAGCTGACGCCTGCTCTCACCCGCCCGCAGGATCCCGCTGTGGGGCGGCGTGCTCATCACCATCGCCGACACCTTTGTGTTCCTCTTCCTGGACAAATACGGTAATTCCTCCGGCGGAATCCTGGAAGGGAAATCAGGTCCGGCCCTCCCGAGCATGCTGACGGTCTCTTTCTCTTCGCAGGTTTGCGGAAACTGGAGGCGTTCTTTGGCTTTCTGATCACCATCATGGCGCTGACGTTCGGATACGAGGTACTTGCAGCTGGGAAATGCAGGCTGTTTGAAGCTGGGTCTGTACGGAGGGGTAAGGCTGGCACCCAGCTGCTGTGCACGCTGCAGCGCGAGCACCGGTGCGTGCTGCTCAGTGAAGCATCCCTGCCTTAACTAAATGGCACACGGTTGCCGCAGTGTGGTTTTGCCTCCCCACGGTGGCCACGTTTTGGTTTTTGAGTATTTTCAGATGGGCAGTCCAAGCTGCTGCACGATGCACCTCACACTAAACCCCCCCTTTTTTTGTGTGTTTGTGCCCAGTATGTCACAGTAAAACCTGACCAGGAGCAGCTGCTGAAAGGGCTCTTCATCCCCTACTGCCAGAACTGCGGCACGCCGCAGCTGGAGCAAGCCGTGGGCATCGTGGGCGCCGTCATCATGCCCCACAACATGTACCTGCACTCTGCCTTGGTCAAGGTGAGCAGCTGCTCTGCGGAATGCAGAGAGGGGAATGCTGTGCGGGGAGCTCTGCGGTGCTGAGCGGTCACAGCCACGGAGCTTGGAGAGTCAGCATTTATTATCGAGGGGACACAGCAAACCCCAGGCTGGTTGGGTCCCTGGATGTCGGACGCGTCCAGTTCCGAGCTAGCACAGCCACACTGACAGGGCTGTCAGCATTTTAGATGCCAAATCATTGCTTGTTCTGCACATTCGTAGTTTTGCTTCCCTTCAGCGTGTTCTCCATACTTTTGGTGACCTGTGTCCCACTGCCAGTCTGATATAACATACTTAGAGTTAGAAGTAGTGGAATATCCAGTTCCCTTTTGTCAAACTTGCTGTTGTCACCATCTCCCTTTCAGTCCCGGCAAGTGAACCGTGCAAACAAGAAGGAAGTCCGAGAGGCTAACAAGTATTTCTTCATCGAGTCCTGCATAGCCCTCTTTGTCTCCTTCATCATCAACATCTTTGTGGTGACCGTCTTTGCTGAGGCTTTCTTTGACAAGACGAATGCGGATGTGGTGAGTGGGGCTGGGACACGGCTGTGATTTCTGGGCTGATGCCGAGCCGTGGGGCTGCTGGGGCAGCAGGGGGGCTCTGGGCCTCCTCAGTGCCCCTGTGTCAAGCAGAGCCCACTTATTCTGTGTGTAACTGGGGGGGCGAGACGACGGGTGCTGAAGCTGCCTGTGTAAACCAGCCTGAGGGGCCCCAGCGCTCCTGCAGAGCCGGTCGAGCCGCCTGCCCTTGTCTCGTTGCAGCACGAGGTCTGCGCCAACACCAGCAGCCCCCACTCCTCCCTCTTCCCCAGCGACAACCAGACGCTGCAGGTGGACATCTACAAAGGGGTGAGGACCTGCGGGGCGGGACAGCCTTGGCTGTTAGCTGCTGGTAAACTAACAGCAGCTAAACAGTAAACTAAAGCTCCTGGGTAAACAGAGCCCGGGACGTTGCTGAAAGCAGAGCTGGAAGAGGGCTCAGGAGGTCCTTGAGCCTCGCCCTATGCCCAAGCACAATTATCAATCCCTTTGCTAATTGTGCTGCATCTAACCTGACCCCGGAGACACCCCTGCTCTGCCTATTGCCCTCTTTTATTAGCTTGGCCATGACAGAGTTTTCCCTTAAATCCACCCCAAATCCCCTTTCTTAAGATGGGAGTCCACGGGGCGTTGCCTTACTTGCAGCAAATGTGGGGAGTGCTTTTCCTTCTCCAAATGGATTATTGCTTCTCCTCCAACTCTGTGCCCATGATGGGAAGCGCTGGCCATGGGGGATTTACTTGGGACTGAGCAGATGGGAACCTGCAGATCTCTGTTCCAGGGTGTCGTTTTGGGCTGTTACTTTGGCCCCGCCGCTCTCTACATCTGGGCAATCGGGATCCTTGCTGCAGGCCAGAGCTCAACAATGACGGGGACGTACTCCGGACAGTTTGTCATGGAGGTAATGAGCGCTCTAACAGCTGCCTCTGTCCCTGCTCTCTCTCTTCATGAACATTTAGAGCTAATATTGGTCATTTCCCTTCACTGAGCACACGGAAGCTCTGTGAAATTCTCTTATGTGCCTTTCAAACTAGTCAGCTTTTCCTCCTGCCCTCACCCCCCCACACACTTGATGTCTCCTTGCTCTTCTCACCCACAGCTGCTCTTTTTCTCTGCAGGGCTTCCTGAATCTGCGCTGGTCCCGCTTCGCCCGGGTGCTGCTGACCCGCTCCATCGCCATCACCCCCACCCTCTTCGTGGCCATCTTTCAGGATGTCGAGCACCTGACGGGCATGAACGACTTCTTAAACGTCCTCATGAGCCTCCAGGTGAGGGACGGGGCTCAGAACAACGCGTGGAGCCCTGAACGTCTCAGGCTCTGGTGCTAAGCTGAGCAGAGAAGTTAGCGTTGATTGATTCTGGTCTGTGGTGGGAGGTGAAGAGGTTCCGCCAGGGTTTCAGATTGCTTCCTTTTTCCAGCCAGGGGAAGTCCCTTTGACTCGCTTTACAATAGCCGTGGGGAAATGCTGTCAGCTGTGAGCGGTGTTTGTCCGTGCCGAGATAACCTAAACGATTTCCACTCTTTATTCTTCTGCCTTTTGTTGCATGTTTCAGCTTCCTTTCGCTTTGATCCCGGTCCTGACGTTCACCAGCCTGCCCAGTGTCATGAATGACTTTGCCAACGGACTGTAAGTACGGAGGGGACGGAGCAGGCGCGTTGCTTTCTCAGGCACGCCTTTCTGACCTCACCTCCTGACCCCCCAGATGCAAGTGTGGCCCCTCTGCTTCACTCCCTGTGCCCTGATTTTGCTCACAGGTTCTGGAAGATCGGCGGCGGAGTGGTGATCCTTCTCATCTGCAGCATCAACATGTACTTCGTGGTGGCCTACGTCATGTCTCTGAACCACCTGGGTTTGTACATCGGGGCGGCGCTTCTCAGCGTGGTCTACCTGTCCTTCGTCGCCTATTTGGTAAGTCTGGAGTGTCCCTGTAGGGGGGACACATCAACAGACTCGTTTTTTCACCACTGTGTTAATACTGTCACGTTTGGCAGGCATTAAACTCTGCCAGGGAGTCAGAGCAGATGGGGAAATTGAGGCTTTTGTGGCTGGGTCGGCTTGGGAACCCTCTGTGCCGCACCTGCTAACCTGCACGGCCTCTCCCCAGCTCTTTCAGCTGTTTCTGTAGCAATTGGCAGCTCCCCAGAGGGCTTCCATTTATCAGTCACAGCAGGTGAAAAGTTGGAGGAGAATTTGTAATAATGCCAGAGGAGCAAAATGCCATCAGTGCCTTGTTTGTTTTACTTCTGAACTCCGCTTCTGCTATTTAAATTCACTGTTTATTTAGCTGTTACCCCAACTGGCCGTGCAACCCGGGTCTCCCTGATCTCCAGCGCCTCCTTCTCTTGCAGACCTGGCTGTGCCTGATCGCTCTGGGCGTCTCCTTCCTGGCCTGCGGGAAAACGGTAAGCGTCACCCGGACCCTGCTGACGGAGGAGTCCCCGTCGCACGCCGCCAAGTAGCCGCGGCGCCCCTCCACAGAGAGTAGCCATCAGAGCCAGTGCGTTTCTATGGTTTACCGTGTGAACATATACAAGTGTATGTGCGGTTTGCACAGGGATTACTGGTGCAGTTCTCTGCTTGTCGCGTGGGAAATCAGATGTACATACTGGGAAATGCGTTGCTGCTAAAAATACTAAAAAGTCAGTTGTTTTCTTTGCTGAACGCCTCTAATCACAGCCGTAAGAGCGGTGCTGAGCACTACAGGACCTGCACGCAGGCTGCCTGCTTGCAGACACTAACACGTAGCAGAGGGCAGGGTGCTGTGCTGCTGACTTGACTCCTCGTTGTGGCTCAGCCCTGCCTCAGCCCCTTGTTTTTGCATTACAGCCAGCAGGCTCTCCCCTCTCCTTGCATTTTAATCCAAGTAGCAGAAATTCCGAAGCACAGTGAGAATCCAGCCCCACGTAATTACTGGGTCTCAGCTGCAGAATCAAAGGAACAATAAGCTAGGAAATTCCAGGTGCGCCCTTTGGGCCACGTCGGAGGGATGCTCCTGCGGTGACACTACGTTCAGGGTCTACCTCTGCAGTCAGCTCACGGCTCTGGATCGTGAGCTGACTGCATTTGATGTTTCACTGGAAAACACTGGGGGCAAACATCTCAAATTCACCGTGAGGCTGAATGCCACGTGCAGCTCCCATGCAGGTGGGAGCTGGGATGCCGGAGCAGCGTCCCCTGGCGTAAGGACAGGACGCCTTGGTGTTGGCGTTGTCATGTTGGTTTTTTAACTTGCCTGGCATGTGATTTTGGTGGTCAGCAAAGGAAAAAAAAAAAAAAGAGTTTTAATCTGTCTGGTTATTTATGGTTTTGTGAATTAATTTCCTATGGATGTGATTCATGGAAACACTGCAGTTCTCAAAAGTCCCTGCCGTGTGGCTCACAAAGTCACATTGCAGGGCGTGCCATCAGCCTTCGGTGCGGTCATCGCTGTAACACAACCCCAGGGCCTGATGTGCAAATCCTGTTTTAAGCTCACTACGTGACCTCCCTCATTGCCCTCCTCTGTCAGCACGGAACGTGTTCCGTTATCCTCTGGGGAGAATCAGAACCCTTCACCTGGGAGGCAGCCTCAGTCTGACGATGCCGAGAGCAGTCCCCTCGGCTTCTCTGATGAGAAAAGGCAGCCTGCCTTTTCTCCCGAGACAGATGAGTTGTGAGGTTACATCCTGCGTGGCCTCAGTGAGGTGTCCTGTGTCTGATTTGATCATGAAAACCGTGCTGGAAGCTGGAAGCCAGGTTTATCGGTGAGGTTTCTCTCCTCATCCGGGAGATGTAGCGCTGTCAGGGCACAGCTCCACGAAGATCTTTAGGTACAGAGCTGCTCTTGTGGATCTGAAGGACCCAGCACGAGTGGTTTGGTGTGAGCAAAGAGCCTGTGTTCACAGACGCTTCCACTGAACAGAGCTGCTGGCAGCTCTGCCTGTCCCCCCGGCCCCTCGCTGGGCTCAGCTCTCCCAAAACGCGGGCTGGTGGCTGCTGGCCTCTCCCGCACATCCTCAGGAGCCGGGCTGGGTCCTGACATCCCTGTTCCAAAGCCCTGCACCTCCACGCGGCGTGGCACTGACCCCCAGTGGGCTCAGGCAGGGCTCTGGGCCCTCCTCGGGGATTTCAGCATCTTCCTGGGTGCTCCCCGGTCGCAGGGCGGCGACGGCTCTCGGAGGGGCCTCGCTGGGACACGCTCTGCAGGCAGCATGGCAGGGGAGCCCTGGTTTTGCTCACGATTCTCCTACACGGAGCTCTCCTGCGGAAGGTGACGGGCGCGTTGGGGACACGCCGCGGGTCCCAGCAGAGTTTCAGCCCGAGCCGCCCGTGCTGGCGTGGCTCGGTGCGATGCCTCGCACCGGCAGAGCTGGCGCGGGAGGCGGATGCAGGGCAGGGAGCGGAGGGTGCACGGAGCGCAGGGGCTGTGGGTGCTGGGTGGTGCTGAGGACACGTTTCGTAGAAGCGGGTGACACGACGCCAAAAGCCAACGCACGGTGCTACGGCTCCGTTTTGACTTGGACAGGGCTGTTTACGCCGTTCCTGCCCTTTACGAAGCCAGCTGAGCTTTACTTGCTCCCCCGCCCCAAATCTCGCAGGCATGAGAAAACAAAAAGTGCATGGAAACTCCAGCTGGAATTAACACTCCCCGTAGCTCCCGTAGGTGCTGTGCCTAGCTCCCCTGTCCCACGGTGCGAACAAAAAGCCAGAGCGTGAACCTGTCTGTAAGTGGCAAAGGGTCTGCCTTCCGTGGCCACGGGCTCGTGTAATTCTGCTGTAGCGATCATCTCTGATCTTGTGTGTTTGGGATTTGGGGGTTTGTAACTGCAGAGGGGATTTTCCTGGCTGCTCTACTGATGTAACGTGCCGACCGGAGCTCGGAGCAGGAGTCTCTGCATCACGCTGTCCCTCGTGGCTCCTGCTCCCCGTGACACTGATTTTTCCCCGTATCTGCCTTTGAACCAGTTTGTACAAACTACGTTTTCGATTAAAAAGACAGATACTTTTTCAACGTGGCTCCTCGGCTCTTTTTTGGGGGGTTGGTCGGAGGCGCGAGCCGCGCGTGGCTCTAACAGAAGAAGGGTTTGTGCCTGAGGACGGGGCGGCGCGGGACGGGCTCGTATAACGACCGAGCTAATTGTCCCTTGTGGTCTAAAACCCTTCTGCAGACAGAGGCCGAAGCTGCCACCTGCCCGTGTCCCCTCCTCCTGCCTCTGGCCAGCGCCAGCTCCTGCTCTGACCTGGGGGCACCCAACCCTCCGCAGCCTCCCCGTCCCCTCCGAGGGAGCTGGGCGCTGCTCCTGGCTCTCGGGGAGCTTTGTGTGGTTTTGGTTTTTGTGTTTGAAGAGGAAGGATTGCTTTGTAAGCCTGCTACGCTACCCTAACCGCTGCCGTGTAGGTTTTGTGTCTGTCTGGTAAGACGCTCTTGGTAAGTCCCGCTGAGCCTGCCGGTCTGATTGGCTGCAGCCGAATCTCGTGAGCCAAATTTGATTGAATCGAGCACTAAAATGAAGTCTTCCAAGCGGCGTGGCAGGCGCCCGGCCGCGTGCATGGAGCCCGACTGGCACGTTGGTGCCGGCAGCGGGGTGAAGCAGCCCCGGGCGCTTCGCCTGCACCTGGGCAGGGAGCGGCCGCTCCCCCCCCGAACCCCGCTGCCATCACACAACCGTACCCAAACTGTGATCACGTAGTGCTGATTGAGGCTTGTCTACACCCAAAACTCAATTACTTTCCCCCTTCGTTTGAATTAAAAGCTGCCGAGGGGATGCTCTGCAGACAAACCTGGCGATTCTGGAGCATCACCATGCGTGTAGACGTGCCCTGGGGCTGGAGCGGTTTAATAAATAGCAGTGGCTGTGTGTGTCGCATCGAGCTCTGCCTTTCCTCTGCTTTAACCCCTAATTAGCAAATGAGTGGCAAATAATTAGCGATCCGATACCTTAAGCAATGGTCAGCGCAGTGGCAGAAGGCACCGCGGCCCCTTCCCAAGCTGCGTGCGGCCTCAGTGATTCCAGTGACGCTCCCTGCAGATTAATTAAGCACTTGCAATTAACTAGCGCCATTAACAGCTCAGCGAGTCTTCAAGAGCCCTAATATTTTATTTTTTCCTGTTTTGCGAGAAAGTCGCTCTGACGATGCAGTACGCGAGAGATTTGGGAAAAAAAGAGAACCCCCCCAAACCTCCGAGTCCCGCGGCCGGGTCCTGAGGCCGCTGCGGTTCCCCAGCCCTGACCCTTTTCTCCTTTGCCTCTTCCAGCAGCAGCTGGGCTTCGCGATGCGCCCCGAGCTCTTCCTCCTCAACAACGTCGACGCGGACTCGGTCGTGGCTCGATGACGCCGGCAGCGCAGACGTTAACGGAGACCTCTGGTGCTGCAGGAAACCCCCCGGCAGCCGGGCTTGGCGCAGGACCGGGCAGGATGGGGCCGGGGAGCAGAGCCCAGGCTCTGCCCCGGGGAGCTCTGCGGGGCCGAGCGCTGGGCCGGCGGCTCCGAGCACCCGGGAAGCTCCACTTGAAGGCATCGCCGCCGTTGGGGTCGGCGTCGCGCTTTTAGGTACCTCCAAAATTTTTATATTTAAAGAAAAAAAAAAAAAGTTGTGTCCAGCCCGGGAAGGGATGCGCTGCTGGTTTTCCGACCCGGCTTCGCGCTGTTCCTGCCCAGCGTGGCTCCTGCTGGTGCTGAGCGATGGATTTCCCTGCTCCGGGCTGGGCCAGGCGAGGGGCAGAGCTGCGGCGTTGGGTTCCCAGCGGCTTTGCAGGCGGGACGCGCTCCCTCTCGGAGCCCTCTCCCGAAGCTGCCCCCGTGTTTGGCACCTGCTCGCCATTTCTGTGCCATTTCACGAAGTTTTGGGTGCTGCTGGGACCCTCCCGCAGCCCAGAATCGATCCTCAAGCAGAGTTTAAAATCAGCGTGATTATTTTTCTTCTATTTTGGTTGATTGTTTGCGATGACACTGTTGAGCCCCAGACGGATGCAGTTTCACTTGTCATAGCTTCGCTTTCCTTTAATTAAATCTCTGCTCTAATTAAACCTCTGACCAATTACACCTTTTTGTTTGCATTCAGCACTCGCTCGCACTGCGCTGGCTCCGACCGGGCCAGGTGTTCCCGGTGAATCTCTCAGCTCCCGTTGAACCTTTCCAGGTTTCACCCCACTCTCCCCAGCCACTTCCCCCAGAAGAAGTCAGGGCACCGCCACGGTTTTGGGGCACAAATTGTGTTTTTTGCTATCGTGGCCGCTGTCCTGGAGGTAAGCGGGCGCGTTGCGTGCCCTGGGTGCTGTGAGCGCTGCTCACGGGGGCTGCTCTGCGATGTTTGACCCGGCGGACTTTTCCTCGTTAATCCCTAACGAGCATCCACGCAGGGGCTCTGCGGGGGCTCGATTCTCCACGAATTCACTTTGAAAATAAACGAAGCTGAATTAAATCAACGGCACCTCGCTGGGAGCGGGGAGCCCCGTCTAGAGTTGAGGTGGTGGCTGGAGACGCCGCCCCCGCTCGGGGCCGTTAATTTAATTACCCGCACTTCGTTAGCGGGCGCTGCTGGCGGGGCCGGGAGCTCTCCGTGCGTCCCTCGTTTGCCTTCGTGCTGCAATTAACGGAGCTGCGGCCGAGGGACTCCTCGTTTTGTGACCCCCTCCCCGAGCCCTGGGCCAGCCTGGCCGTGCCCAGGAGCAGCGAACCCCGCGGCCGTTAATTAGCGAGCAGCAGTTAATTAGCGCCGTGAACCAGCGCCGGTGGGAGCAGGATTGGGCCCGGTAAGGCTCGGAGGCTCCGTGGGCACGGGGGGGGCTCCAGGTGCGAGGGCGCTGGGCGGGGGGGGCAAAATCAAACGGGAAACGGGGAGCAGCAGCAGGAGCCCCCCCCGCCCCAAGCCCCGCCCACCTCCCGTAGCCCCGCCCACCTCCCGTAGCCCCGCCCACCGCACAGAGGTGAATGGGCGGGGGGTGTGGCCTCCGCCACGAGGCCCCGCCCCCTCCCCCGCCCCGCCCGCAATGTTTGCGCGGCAAAACCCCGCCGGGCGCGCGCCGCCCGCCCTAGCCCCGCCCCCCGCAGCAAGCCCCGCCCCTCCGCCCAAGCCCCGCCCCCCGCCCCGCCGCCCAATGGGCGCGCCGCGGCCGTTTCAAGGCCCCCCCCCCGCCCCCCCCCCCCGCGGGAGCGCGCGCCGCCGCCGGTGCCACAATAACAAAGCGGCGGGCGCGCGCCGCGCCCCTCCCCCCGCTCCCTCCCCCTCCCCCCCTTTTCCCTCCCTCCCCCCTCACTCCCCTCCCCCCCCCCCGGGGCCGGACCGGGCCGAGCGGCGCGGGGGGGGGCCTGGAAACCGCCCCTCCCCCCCCCCCCGGTGCCCCCCCCCCCCCTTCCCGTTCCCCCCCCCTCCCCCCGGTACCGGGCCCGCGGCTCCGTGCGGCGCGGAGCGGCCCCGCGGGGCGCGCAGGTAACGGGGAGGGGAAGGGGGGGGGGGAACGGGGGGGGCGGGGCCGGGAGCTTGGGGTCCCCCCCCCCTGCCCGGGGGGGGCCTCCCAGGGCTGGAGGGGGGGGGGACAGGCCCGGGGAGGCGGATCCGGTGCTCCCTCCCCCCTCCCGGTGCCCCCCCCCGGCCCCGTTCCCCCCCCCAGGCCCTGCCCGCCCCCCCCGTAACCCCTCCCCCACGAGATAACCCCTCCCAAATCGCCCCGACCCCAAAATGACCCCCCCGGACCCAAACAGCAGCCTCCCAACCCCCCCGCCCCCAAATAACGCCCCAGGTACCCCCCGGTAACCCCCCAAATCCCCCCCCACCCCTAAATTACTCCCCCAATAACCCCCCCAATCCTCCTCTTACCCACAGTAATGCCCCAAATACCCCCCCCACCCCCCAATAACCCCCCCAGTACCCCCTGAACCCCCCCTACCCCCCCAGCACCCTTCTGATGCCCAGTAACCGCTCAACCCCCCCAGTAACCCCAAACGCCCCCTCCCCGTCAATAAGCCCCCAAATACCCCCCTGCCCCCCAATAGCCACCCCCACCCCCAAATAACCCCCCAACAACCCCCCAAATCCTCCCCCACCCCTAAATACCCCCCTGAGCGCCCCCAACCCCCCTCCTTACCCCCAATAACCCCCCCCAAATCGCGCCCCCCCCCGGCGAGGCGCGGCACCTCCCGGTGGCCCCGGCAGGGCGGTGACAGCTCCCATGGGGTCACGGGGACGTTGGGGGGGGGGCGGGATGGGGACACCCCCGGGGGGGCTCAGGGACACCCGGGGGGGGGTCAGGGGCACCCGGGGGGGCCGTCGGAGCTGCGCGGAGGTGGCCGTGGCCCGGTTCAAGTAATCCAGGATAGGCGCTGAGCGCCCGGCCTGTCCTGGGTCACTTGGCCTGGGAGGCGGCCGCAGGCAGCGGGGCAGCTACTGGGGGGGGGGGCACAACACTGCGGGGGGGGCACAACACCGGGGGGGGCAACCTCGGTGCTGGGACCCCAGCAGGTGCCGGACGCCCCCAGGTGTCCCCACTGCTGTCCCTGCGTCCAACCTGGCCACGTTAGGGGGCCCGGGGGGGGTCCCCATGTCCCACCCCCCCCCCAAGACAGAATACGGGGACATTGCCCCCCCCCCATGGGACACCCCCAGGGTGTTGGGGCTCTCCCCCTAAATGTGGGTGCTACTGCTGGGGGGGGGGTGTCCTCTCCCTGCCAAAGGGACCCGGCCCCAGGTGGGGGTGCCACAAGCTGCCCCCTCCCCGAAAAAATAAAACCCCATCCTGGAGGGCTCTGGGTCCTGCTGCGCCCCCCCCAATTTTGGGGGGGGTCGGTTGGTTTTAGAGGGGGTCCCTTGGTTTTGGGGCTCTTTGGAGGAATTGGAATTAAAAAAATGAGAAAGGTGCCGGGCTCTGTGCTGGGGGGGGGGGGGGGAGGACACAGATGGGGGGGGCATGGATGGGGCAGGGGGGGTACGGGACAGGACCGACGGGGGGTCATGGGACTGATGGGGGGGGACACGGGATGGACACGGGGGGGGGAACACGGGACCGGGATGGGACAGATGGGGGGGGTCAGGATGGATGGGGCGGACGGAGGGGACCGGGGGGGGAATGGGGTGGGAAGGGGGGAACATGGGGCGGCCAGGCCCAACGGGGGGCGGGGGGGGGCACGGTGCACTGGGGACGCCCCCCCCGCAGCGCACAGACACCACGAGGCCGGATCCTGGCTTCGTCCCGTTTATTCCTCCTCGTCCCGGGAGCCCCCAGGGCGGCTCCGAGCCCCGAGCGCGGCCCCGGTGCCACCATCAGCCCCGCGCCGCCGCCGCCTCCTCCTGCCCGGCGCCCGCCGCCGCCTCCTCCCCGCAGCAGAAGCGCACGAAGTCGAGCACGGTGAGCGCGTGCGGCCGCAGCACCTGCGCCACGGTGGCGCCGGGCCCCAGCAGGAACTCCTGCGCCAGCAGCCGCCGCTCGCCCTCGCCCCCCGGCTCGTCCTCGGGGGAGCCCACGGCCAGCGGCGCCATGCCCACCACGTGCTGGGCCACCTGCCTGCACAGTGCGGCCGCCTCCGGGCCCGGGGGGCCAGTGCCCGCCGCCCTGCAGGCCACCAGCGCCCCGTATTTGCCCAGGGCGGGGGCCGGGGGGGCTGTGTTGGGTGCCGGGGGGGTGGCAGCAGGCGGCGAGCCGTGCACGTACCAGGCAATGTGGCAGCCCTGGGGCACGGCCAGCCACGCCGCCCGCCGCAGGGCCATGTTCTCACCCATTTTGCCTGCGGAGATGGAAAAGGGGTCGGGGGGGGGTGTTGGGGGCTGGGGGGGGCAGCCGGGGGCTTTTTTAACACGCCCCCCCCCCCCCCCAAGCTGCTGCCCCCATCCCTGGTCTGAGCTCCTCAGGAGCCGGCCCCTCCTGGGGGGGTTGAACGGAACTGGGGGGGGAGCAGGGACACAGCCCCGGTCCCGCGGGGATGGGGGTCCGGGGGGGGGGGGCAGAGGGGGGCCGGGGGGGTCGAGGGGGGGCTCTCACCGATGGCCAGCGCCAGGCGGTCGCGCAGCTCAGCCCCACCGGGCTCCATCCGGACCCGTGAGAGCTCCTCGGTGCCCAGGAAGCGCTGCGAGAGGCAGAGGCTGCGTCTGAGCGCTGCGCTCCCCACCGGGGGGGGAAGCGGGGGGGGGGGGGCAAACCTCACCTTGGTGCAGGTCGCAGGGGGCTCGGCGGCCCCCCCGCAATGAGCCATGGTGGCCAGCGCCACGTCCTGCACCAGCTGCTGGAAGTTGGCGTTCCTGGCCACGAAATCCGTCTCGCAGCTCACCTGTGGGGGGCGAGACCCCCCCCGGGGGGGGAGGCGCTGGGATCTGTGCCCCCCCCCGGACCCCCTCGTCCCCCCTCGGGCCATACCTCCACCATGACGGCTGCCTGCCCGCTGTGCAGCAGCCCCAGCAGCCCCTCGCGCGCCGCCCGGCCCTGCAGCTTGGTGGCCTTGCTCCAGCCTTCCTCCTGCGCCCGCGCCGCCAGCCACGCCTCTGCCTGCCGCGGGGGGGGGGTCAGCGGGGGGGGAGGGGGGTACCCCCAGGGGGTCTTGGGGGGGGACTGGTTTGTACTGGTGTGCGCGCTGTTGTGCGCTGGCGCATGTCAGGACTCAGCGCTGGGTGCAGACCCCAGCTGCTGTGGCTGCCCCCCCCCCGGTATCCCCGAGCCCTGGCATCTCCCGGCCCCCCCCCAGCTCCCCTCAGCCCCCCCCAGTTTCTTTAGCCCCCCCGACCCCCCCCTCCTCCATCCCCTTGGGACCCCCCCCATCTCCTTGCCCCCCCCCTCCATCCCCTTGGGACCCCCCCATCCCCTTGCCCCCCCCTTCACCCCAGCACCAACGCCCCCCCCCCCCATTTCCCACAATCCCCCCCAATGCTCCCCATGGCCCCCCCCAGGCCCCCCCCAACAACCCCCGCCCCCCCCCGCTTCTTTTCCACCCTTCCCAGGTTTCCTCCGAGGCCCCCTCCCCCGCCCCCCCGCCCCGTTTCCCAAGGCCCCCCCAGACCCCCCCGGGCCCCCCCTTCCCCCCCAGTCCCGTCCCCCCCCGGTTTCCTCCAAGCCCCCCCCCTCCCCCCGCCTCCCCCCCGGTTCCCGGGGCCCCCCCGTTTCCCCCCCCCGCCCCCACCTGCGGCAGGTCGGTGCCGAAGCGCAGCAGCGCCTCCCGGCAGTGCACGAAGGGCAGCCCGGTGCGCCGCCGCAGCGCCAGCAGCGCCTCCTTGTCCGGGGCGGCCGCCGGCACCGGGCGGGAGGCGCCGAAGGACCGGGCCGGGGGGGGGCAAAGCCGCGGGCCCGCCTGAGGGGGGGAACGGGCACGGGGCTGGCACCGGGGCCCGGCCGGAGGGGGCCACCGGAAGTCACCGGATGCCCCCCGGGGCCGAGCCGGGCCCCGCCGCTCACCCGCACCGCGCCCAGCGCCGCCCGCTGCATCCCGGCGCCTGCTTTTGACGTCACTGTGGCGCGTGCGTGTGACGTCACGCGCTACGGGTGCCGCCGAGGGTCTGCGCGGTCTCGGTGGATGGCAGCGCGCATGCGTCGACGGGGGGCAGGACGGGACGCGTGTTCCGCGGGGGCGGGGCGCGCGTGACGTCACTTGAGGCGTCGCGGCATTGGTTGGGGAGGGGGCGGGGCGGCCGTGGGCGGGGCCGAGAGCCGAGGGGCGGGGCTTGTGGCGCTGGGCGTGGTCTGGGAACCAGGGGGCGGGGCCTGGAGCCCAGGGGCGGGGCCGGGAGCTCAGGGGGCGGGGCCGCAGCGCACCGGGCCCCGACGGAGCCCCCCGGCCCCTATAGAGCCCCCCAGCCCCTATAGAGCCCCCCCGGCCCCTACAGAGCTGCAACCGGCCCCTGCAGAGTCCCCCCAGCCCCTATAGAGCCCCCCCCAGCCCCTATAGAGCCCCTCTTCCCATTTTAGAGCCCCCCCAGCCCTTACAGAGCCCCCCCAGTCCCTACAGAGTCCCCCCCGGCCTTGGCCAGCCCCCCGGCCCTGGTTAACGCTCCTCCCCAGGTCCTTCTGAGCCCCCCCCACCTTTCTGGAGCCCCCCCCCCTTTGCCCAGCCCCCCCACACCCCCCGGAGCCCCCCAGGGACCCTCCCAGCACGCAGCAGAACCCCTGCGCAGCTCCACCGCACCCCTCGGGGCTGTCTGAGCCCCCCCCCGGACTGTCCCCCATTACCGGGGGGTGCGGAGCCAGGACAATGGGGAGTGCCCCAAAACTAAAAGTGAAGAGATTTAGGTCAAAAAATAGAAAAAAATCTTCACTCTGAAGGCCGTGAGGGCACCGGGGCTGCTCGAGGCCGGGCTGGAGGGGGCTGGGGACCGCCTGGGATCCCTCAGGTCCCTTCCAACCCAAAGTGTCCCCGTGTCCCGGTGTCACCCGTGGTGCCCACAGGTGGCCCGGTACAGCTTGACGGGCTGGAGGGGACAAGGGGCTACCCGGCATCCCTCGGGTCCCTTTGGTCCCGAAGTGTCCCCGTGTCACCCGTGGTGCCTGCACATGGCCCGGTACAGCTCGATGGGATGGAGGGGACAAGGGGCCGGAAGCTGACGACCCCTCAGGTCCCTTCAGTCCCAAGGCGATGCCGCGTCCCCGTGTCCCGGTGTCAGCCGTGGTGCCCGCAGGTGGCCCGGTACAGCTCGACGTCCCCGTCGGCGCAGCGGCGCAGCAGCTCGGTGCGGAAGTGGCGGGGCAGCAGCTCGTGGAAGAAGCGCGCGGCGCCCAGCTCGCGCCGCATCCCGCAGCACAGCAGGGCGACCGAGCGGGGCCCGCAGAGGTGCCGCAGCGTGGCCAGCAGCGCCGGGAAGCTGCGGGGCTCGTACACCACGTCGGCGCCCAGCACCACGTCGTAGCCCCGGGGGAAGGCGCCGTGGTCCAGGCCCCAAGCCAGGGCTCGCACCCGGGGACGTCGCCGTGCGGCCGTGGCCCCCCCCGGCACGTTCCTCCGCACGTTCTCCCGGATCTGATCCAAAGCCACTGGCAGGTCCGTGATGGTCACGTCCCCCCCTAAGGGATTGACAAGAGGGGGGGTCACACCTCCCTCACACCTCCCCGCACCCCCAAATCGGCCCCTGACCCCAAATACCCCCCCCCAGTACTCCCCAATACCCTTCTTACCCCCAATAACCCCCCAAATACCCCCCTACCCCCTGTACCCCCCCAATAACCCCCCAAAATCCCCCCAATAACCCCCCCAGAACCCCCCCAAACACCCTTCTTACCCCCCAGTAAACCCCCAAATACCTCCCTACCCCCAATAACCCCGCCAGTACCCCCCCAAATACCCCTGTGCCCCCCAATAATCCCCCAAATACCTCCCACCCCTCAATAAACCCCCCAATAATCCCCCAAATCCCCCAATAACCCCCCCAGCACCCCCACAAACACTCTTCTTACAACCAATAACCCCCCAAATACCCCCCCAGTAACCCCCCCCAAAACCCCCCAATAGCCCCCCAGTACCCAACAGGCCCGGGGAGTGCTCACACCAGTGACCCCCACAGGCTCCCAGTCCCTCGCTGGGGGTACACCTGGGGGGGTCGTGGTGCCCCCCCCCGCTCACCCAGCAGCGCAGCCAGGATGCCCACGATGCCGGTGCCGGCGCCCAGCTCGATGACGGTGCGGCCGCGGAAGTCGAGGCGCTGCTCCTCGAAGTAACGGCACAGCTCCAAGGCCTGCGGCGGGGGGGGGAGGCGGGGATGGGGGGGGGGCACAGGGGACCCCCCAGCATCCCCCTGTCCCCCTCTTGGGGTCTCCCCCCACCTCCCGGTGCTCCTCAGGGTCCCCCCCCTCACCCGGTGTCCCTGTGCTCCCGGGGTCCCCCTGGGTCTGCCCATTCCTTGGGGTCCCCGGAGCCCCCCCACCCTATGGGGCACCCCCCAATTCCCAGGAGCCCCCCCATACCCCAGGATCTCCCCCCCCGCATGTCCCGGGGACCCCCAACCTCCAGTGTCCCCCACCCTCATGGGTGGCCCCCCCACTGTGTGCCCCCCCCGGCCCCTCGCACCCCCTCCCAGACGGGCGCCGCCAGCCCGAGCCGCGGGCCGTGGTGCTGGGCAATGCGCAGGACGTGGCCGCAGAAGCGGAACCGGCTCCGGGTCGGGAAGGAGTCGGCGAAGAGCGCGGGGTCGCGGGGGAACACGGCGGCCAGCGGCCCGGCT